>NC_044366.1:20134636-20447881 GCF_007364275.1 Archocentrus centrarchus | reverse complement strand
TCACAAGCATATTCACGGTCTTTATGATCTCGGAGGCATTCTTATTCTCTTTTATCTTACTGTTTAGGAAAAACACAATAAGACATGTTTTTTGGATTCATCCAAAACTTTTCCAACAGTGAGCATGCAGTGCATCTGTTTTACCATTTACTGCTCTTACCTAGCTAACTGGTTGCTTGAGAGTCCTGAGCTGGTGACTGTTTCCTCTCCCAGCATCTCCCGACAGTAGCTGTAGAAAGCTCGGACCACTTCCAACAACACACGGCTTAAGACAGGCGGACCTGAGCAAAACCATTATCATCATCAAGGTAAAACAGACCACTAAATAAACTAACTCAGCACCTTGGATGTTTTTGTGTACTGTACTGCTTCATGCTGCTTACCTATTTCCGGTTTATCAAGCAGACTGATAATGATGCGAAAGGGCCTGAGGTAACTCGTCACATTTTCCGGGTCGCTATCCACATCCTTCTGTTTGAGGATGTTAATCAAAGCCTGAAGTCAGAGACATAAACAAATAAGATTTAGAGAAACAGGTGACAACATGTGACTTGCTAATCAAGTCATGCCTGGAAATAATTTACCTTAGTATCACTGTTATTTTGTTACCCTGTGTTCTACTATATCAAAACTTGGCATATCTCATCACGGTGTGCAGAGAGTGCTTCAACAATTTGAGGAAACTGGGCGAGTGGAGAACAAAAGAAAAAGGGACAGGCCTAAAAAGCTATCTACAGCAGATGAACAGTATCTGAAAGCCATGACCTTAAGAAACAGGAAAACAAATCCAGCAAAGACCTGACACACAACCTGAGAGATACATCTGGCCCTTCACTGAAGCCTCATCAGAAATGGTCTCAGTAGAAGGGTGGCTGTTGAGAAGCCATTATTAAGGGACTGAAACAGGGAGAAAAGGCTGAGGTATGCCAAATTACAGAACTGGACTGAAACTCAGTAGCAACAGGTCTTGTGGAATGATGAATTCAAAGGTCTTTTTTATTTTTTCTTTCAAATCATCATCAATATGTACAGAGGAGGTCAGGAGCGAGTGTCTACAGCAATCTGTAAAACACAGTGGAGGATCTGTCATAGTCTGCGGCTCCATTTCAGCCAGCGGTGTTGGAGATGGAATTATAAACACTCAAAAGTACCATCAGGTTTTGATCCACCACACAATACCATCTGGAATGCATCTGATTGACAACTACTTCATTTTTCAGCATGACAATTAGCCCAAACACACTGCTAATGCAGTAAAAGCATACCTGGATTGAAAAACACACAGTGTAACACTATCAATCGTGGACTGGCCTCCCAAGAGCCTGTACCTCAACATTATTGAAGTAGTGTGGGATCATCTTGATAGAGAGCAAAACAGAAGGCAGCCAACATCCAAAGAAGAGCTTTGGATGTCCTTCAAGAAGGCTGGAGAACTATTCCTGAATACTGCTTAAAGAAAGGACAAGAAAGCTGCCTAAAGGAGTTCAGGCTATGTTAAAGAATAAAAGTGGTCACACTAAATATTGACTTTCAAGCTCATTAGAACTGTACAGTCTATTTTCCCCCTCATATATATGGCATTTCCTTGTATGTTTGCACGTTTCAATAAATCTCTGCACCTATTTCCCACTTTTATAACAAAATATGAAAAAAAATGAGGGGTGGCTCAGAAATGTTTGAACCGTACTATAGATAAGACTGAGGAAGAAGCATATATTTGATGTTTAAACCAAAAATATAGATGTATAGAATATTTTTCATGTATTTTTTTGTTCATCTGTTTGCTATTAAATACATTAGCTACCTTCACAAGAAAATCTCTGGAGTAGGTGCTGAAGTAGAATGCCGTGTGCTCCTCCATGGTGGTGGAAAAGTCGGGATGTGGAGCCACCATTCCTCCTTTTATGTCTGTCCCTGGAAATACATACACATAAAGACAAATATAAGCGAACAGGAAACAAAACCAGCAAATTTTGCCAAACAGTGTTACATGTGAATTTTCTCTGAGGCAGTGGTTCCCAAAGTCAAGAGTGCTGCGGCCCCCTTAAAAAGCTTCAATACAAGACCAGTAAATTTAGGTCAGTGTAATGAGTAATATCACAAACTAATCACTTCCTATTACCAGTTGTAATTCACTTTTTATATAAATAAATACATTTATGTAACTATGCATACTTGCAAGTCATTTTAAACTGAAGTTACGACAGACCCCCTGCAGTACCTCCGCAGCCCCCTGGTGGGCTGCGGCTCACACTTTGGGAACCACTGCTTTGAGGTATATGATGAGGACCTAGGAGCCAGGCGTAGAGGCGTCTGTTAAGGGACATGTCTCTTCTGAGTAGCGTGAGCGAGGCTGCAGAGACCACCGTGATCATGTCTTTGACGCTCAGAGCGATGGCGGGCTCTGCTGGGTTCTAACCAACAACACACAGACACAGTTATATACAATATACCTTACTGACAACTCGCAACAGTATAACATGTTTTATTATAATTCTCATCGCAGGGTGTAGCACAGATTGACATAATTAAAGGATCATTCCTGTCTTTTTTTCCCCCCTAACCCCAAATTTAATATGTACATTTTTAACTTTTCTTCATCTTTCGTTTTGATCACAGTGACATTTAACTGATCAAAGCTCATAATTTGCAGCCAGTGCTGGATCACGGGGACAAGCAACATCATGTTTTACAGTTTAACTCAGTTATCTTAACTTAATTATTTGGAAGGAAAAACAAAGCACAAAAATCATACAAGTATAAAAACGTCACATCCAATGGAGATTTCCGACAACCAAATGGAGAATAAATACGACACAGATGTGTACTTGCTGTGTTTAGATAATTGGATTAACTGACTACCTCACTGTACTGTGTTAAGTAGTGGTGCACAAAATGCTATGATAATGAACAGAAACAAGACTGGTTATTATAAAAAAATTATTTTCCTTGGACATAAAACTGAAAATAGGTTTTATATTAGGATAACAAATAGTTTGCTTAGAGCTAAAAATATCTAGAACACAAGGATCGCCTTCTTATGGGTACCTACCAGGCATGTCGCAAAGGGGAAAAAGTAGAGCAGGATTTCAAGTGTGTTCCTCTGCACCAAAGCATTTGAATCTTGCAGAGAAAGCCAAAGTGACTTCACCTGGAGACAGAAGAAAGTTCAGGCAGCTGATGGCATGAACTTTAAAAATTAAGGGGAAGGAAAATGTCAGGAATTGTATTCATAAGTAAAGATTTCATGTGTGAAGGAGGACAAACGCAGGCACTCACCACTACTTGGTGATCGTAGCCTAGCATGTACGTTTGTTGGCTCAGTGAGGCCATGCGGTCAAAATGTGTGACTATAAAGACGGAAGCAGGCAGTCGCACCATAGGGGTGACCAGCATGCTCCCCCACAGGGCACCATAGAAGACCTGCTGACCCACCAGGAGTGACAACTTGACCAGCAGAGCATCAGTCCTTGACAGCAGAAGGGTACAAAGTGGAAACAACTCAGTAACATGCACTCAGCAACACGTCCAATGTCACAGCAATCAGGTCTGACCATAAATATCCACTGGCTGAGTATAGTAATGTAAGAAATGATTAGTCAGTACACAATCCTGTGGAGCCCAGCAACTCAGAACATAAATTATACTGATGACTTTTGCCGCAAATTTAGGCATGAATACTTTTTGACTGCTGTGTACATTAGTGCAAAATAAACAGTAAAAAAGTGGCATTCATAATGAAACTCAAACTGAAATATTGACAATACATGTTTGAATAAGCAAACAGAAAAAGGTAAAGTGAGGACTCACTCTATTGCAATAGGTCTGTATATCAGTTCAGATCCACAAGTATCATGACTGCATCCATAAAAAGCCAACCCTCATTACTTAATTTAAATATATATACTTTAAAGTTACATCCCTGTGCAGCAATACACCACTTCCAGCATTCTTGCTAAGTTTGGATCATTGCCTAATGTGATGTACCTAAAGATGTGACTGTTTCCAGCCTGAATTTCACGTTGCAGGTAATGAGATCTGGTGAAGGATGGGGGTTAGGTGGTGAGTGATGATTGTGCCGGTGTGCCCAAAAAAAAAAAAAAAAAAAAAAAGGAAATGTGAGCAGGATGTCACATGTGTGGTTTGCACCAAATGTTTTCCCTTAGACACCTCCGGTGATTGCAAACGCATTCCTAAAAGCAGTGAATGACTGCACGAGGAGGTAAATTTCAAGTGAAAAACAACCAAACTTATATCAGGAGTGTGTGGGTTTTTTTGATTTTTGGGGGGCTTTTTTTAATAGGTGTATAGATTTGAAATATTATATAGCATCTCATTACATAACTCCAGAATTACAATGAAGCTACTTTCAGCTACTCCCTTATTCACAAGCAGTCGCCACAGCAGGCAGCTTCGGATGTATGATTTGGCAGAATTTTTTTTTATAAACTGCAGGACGCCTTTCCTGTATGCAGCCTCAATAGGATTTGTGTCTCCTTCAGGACTGAACCAGGGATTTTACACTTGTTAGGTGAATGAGTAAGCCACTACACTACATTACCCATACTACAGGTGCACAGCACTAGCTGGCTCACATGCCAGCAACGTATCTTTAAATTATCTTCCAAGTATATCCAATATTTAATTAACTATGCTTATTCTATATTATATATATGTTGTTATGGACAACAAATACCATGAAAACAAACCCTGAAACTGCAAATCTAGCTTTTCTACCTTGCAGCTCTCACTCCTAAGCCCATTTGTTCCTCCTCTAATGAGTCTGTAAATTATGCTTGGAACTGTACTTTTGTACTCAGTTTACTCACACAAGTGCAAACAGAACATGTCCTGTAGCTATTAAAGGTGGAATTCAGTCATAATACACTAACTTTTTTCACAACAATGGAAGACTGAGATCATCCTTGGCCTCTTTTTTTTTTTTAAAACAATAAAAACAGCATATGTTACATACCTATCATAGACCTCCAGTCCTTCTTCCAGGCCTGGTAGGAGACCTGTTATGAAAGCCTGGAGACTAGGCAGCAAAGCCTTCTGCAGCGGGAGATAGTAACGCTCATACAGTGTCAGCAGGACAGGCTTTACTGCCATGGCTGCATGGCCCAAAAGTGGGAACAATCCTGAACTAAAAAACACAAAAACACATACAACACATTAGAAATTCTCTATAAGGTCTTAATTTTCCTTTAAGCATTAAACTTTGTTTGTTTTTTACCTGTAAATGAACAGATCCTTGGCCAGCCATTTTGTTCCAATGATTTTGAAAATGACCTCATAGGTCTCCAGAGCCTTAAGGTGCACACCGCTGGGCAGGGCCGGGTGCAAACACTGAGCCAGACGCTTCCCTATGATCAGCCTCTTGGGCAGGAGTGAGTATCGCAGATTACTCTGTAGGGCCTGTTTCAAAGGCAGAAATGAGAAAAACTGTGTTTGCAGCCATCCAAAGAGTTAACATGATATGTGAGAATTTGTCAGAACATGACAACAAAACAAACCCCCCAGAGACACAGACAGGAACCTGATTCGATGCCTGTAAATGTCATTTACAGTTTTATATTTATCAGGTTAATTTCTCCCTCACATTCCAGCTGCTTGACATTAACACACAGGGACACTCCAAAGTCAACATCTGCTTGACAAGTGAAAATGGACAGTGGCACATTTATTGCTAGTTATAAAGCTGTTAAACAGACAGGGCAAAGAAGGAAATAGGGAAACAAGAACTGACACATAACTCCAGGGAACTGAAAGACAGATAGCAGCTGTGAAACAAAACATCAACACCACAAAGACAAGAAAAAAAAATCTCTGCACATTCGGACTGTACCTTATTGAGTTTTCCCAGTGAAGAGATGAGATCTGCCCACTCACTTGAGGACTCAAAGTTTCGCAGCGCTTTCTCGATGACTGCCGCATAGCTACGATAACGGTAGTCATTCTGCAGTTCTAACTCCTCAGGATCCATGATACCTTAGTCCGATCCCAGCATCTTCAGCGCAATAAGTCTGGTAAAATAAAAATATAAATAAATAAATAAAATAAAATATGGCGAGGCAAATGAGAGTTTTTGAGGAGAACAGGTAAATAAGTAGCAGCATAAATGCGTGTGAAACCTGCTGGATATCCTCTGCCTCTGAGGCTGGTTTATTCCAAATAAAATTATCTAATTAGGCTCTGTTCACTGACATGCGCACGCTCTGAGGCAACACAGACAAATGCCCTCATTCATGACTTCTCAGTGTTTGGCTGTTTGACCTGTTAGTCTGAGGAGGAGGAAACTTTCTAATGCAAATTGTGCAGCCCTGCAAGCACAGCTGGAGAAAAACAAGCAACCAGCTGAGCACAAAAACACACAGAGAGATCAACTTTGCTTCTGTCTTGTCTACATGAAAATTTGGAACAGCATTAATTGATTTTGGGCCCTCTGGGAAGCACAAAAAAAAAATTGGGACAACATTGCAGCTCCCTCAGCTTTTAGGGTCAGAATAGAAAACTTGTTAACAAACATTGGCCTCTTAACACATCCTGCAGACAGAAGAAGATTAATTTTTTTTTTAGGAGTTTGATTTTGGACCACCTGTTGAATAAATACACTCATCTTTCAGCTGTGTTTCAGTTTCCACCACCTCTTGTGTTGATGGAAATATGTGGCCCTTTGGCTGCTTAATGCTCCACTGGTTTTCTTTTTTTAATTTCAACTACACAAATGTGACAATTATTACCTACCTTATTTTTGAGGAAAAGACAGTAGTTAGCGTATACATGTGCATGTTATGCATTTGAATGTAGCTAAACAAAGGGATGGGTGGGGGAGAAAGAAGGGAGGATTAGAGAAGCACAGACATCTGGTCTCCCTGTGGCTGATCTAAGAGGGTTTTACCACTGTAAACAACCCCAGCAGCACGTGCTCAGGACAGCAGTGCACTCATGGGGAAATCACATGCCATTTAGTAGATACATAAAATCGAGAAAAATTTAGAAATTGACTGAAACAATCCAATTCCAACAAAGACAACAAATGAAAAGCTACTTAAACTGCTCTGCCTACAACAGAATATTAATGGTCACCAGTGAAAAGAGACAAAGAGTTCTAGACCCACTGAATGAGGAAGTGGGAGAGAGACAGTGGTCTCCTGAGGCCCCGGGTCCTCAGATGGGGACATTACATTTTGGCTTTTCTGCACCTTACACTTCATTGTGATCAAAAAAAACATTTTATACTTTGTTAGACCATGGAGAATGCATTGTGTTATGCTATAAAATAAATAGTTTGCCCCCATATGAGGACAAACTTTTTTCTTTTTTTATTTCTGTTCAAAGACAATGGTTCATTTTTATACTTATCAGTTCCAAATAATGCCAAATAGCCAGGAAAAATTAAAAATACCTCCCAAACAAGAGCTCATGTCCCAGTAGGACAAATGAGTCACTGAGTCCAAGAAAACAGTAACAAAATTCTACCAAAACAGATGTTTAAAATAGCACTTTTTCCCCAGTAGGCAATGCTAGTTTCAATATTTTTATTCATGTGGTTTCTTTTACTGTTATTTATTCACTCTTTTGATGGTGGGAAACAACAAAATCTGTTCTTTGAGCACTTAGCCAGCTGAAAAAATGTACACACAACAGATATACACTGGCCACTCAACAAAGCTGAGCCAGTCAGCAGACTGGCTGATAGGTATTGATCACCATTTTGGTCTCACTTTAAAAATACTCCAAGATAACATTTTGTGAATCAATCCTTCTGCCTGTTCATCAGCTTATCCAATATCCAATAATTTTCCCAAGGGGCCACATGAGAAACTGGGACTGTTATGGAAGATTGCACCAATAAGGTGAACTCAGATCTGTTTTTCTTTTTATAAGCTTATTAGCGCAGCCCTTGGGAAAATTAATTGCCCACCCCTGCCCTGGACAGATCACCCCTCTGCTGCAGGGCTTACACAGAGACAGGCGACCATTCTGTTGCTCATATTCACACCTGCAGCCAATTTTGAATCATCAGTTAACCAAACATGCATGTCTTTCGACTGTGGAGAACCCATGCATGTGTGGGGAGAACATGCAAACTCCTCAAAGAGAAGCCTCAGCTCGAACCCAGGACATTCCTGCTGCAAAGCGGCAATCACCACACTGCAGTGCTGCTGACATCGCACACTGGGGATTTGGGCAATTTAAGTATGTTTGGTACTATGCAGAGCTTTGCAGACCCACATCTACATGTTGTAGCTGTGTACTGTCAGTTGAGGACACTGTCAAGAATATGTAGAACAACTAATATAATTGTGGCTACTCTTGTTTATCTTTGTGCTGTTGTTGTGGCACTTTAGTTTGGCCCTGCAGAGAGGACAGAAGTCACAAAAGATGAACTTCTTTATAGTTAAGTGAAACAGAGTATTAAAAAAAAACCCAAAACAATCAAGCCACAGTGCTTCTCATGTGAGCCTTTTGTGGTCTTTGAATTTTTTTTTAAACTCTTCTTCCTCTTTAGGGTGAACGTTGCTGTCACTCCCCTTCCTGTTCAAGTCAACTTTTCAACCAACTGGAAAACTACGTATGGATCACATCATCACACTTGAGTAATGCACTTGTATGGTCCTTTTTGGATGACTGCATGCAAGTGCATCGCCAGGTTGAATTCCCACAATCCTTCTCTCTGCATAGCCAAAACGCTACACAAACTACCATCAACGCAGGTTCTTCAATTAGCCTAATGTCACGCAGAAAGTACTGTTAAGCGCAATCAACTGAGTGAGACATTTTTAAGATGTAATAGTGTCCTACAGTCATACAAGGGTTGCTATATGACCTCAGACATTTCCATTTCTGCAGATTACATGAGTGACAAGAAAATACAGGCTGCTCATGCATTAATCTCAAAAATAGTGACATCCCCTTTTTGTTTTTTCATACTGTAACGTGCATTGACTCTTATCTGTGTACTTCAGTATGTGTGATCAATGACACGTGTATGTGACACATGTCAGCTCTGTTTGCAAAGAGTTTTCTTTGCTTATGCATCAACATCATGACAGCTATTACGTTAAACAGTCTTTCATTCATTATTTGTAAAACCAACACGGTTTGCAAAATCCAGGCTGTCACTGATGGATTATACTGTATGTTTCAAGGTGTTTTTCTCCCCACAAAACATAACTTATATTAAGACAAGTAAGTCTAAGACCTATTTGCAATGTTTTTATTCATGCAACTACTGTGTGTGTGTGTGTGTGTGTGTGTGTGTGTGTGTGTGTGTGTGTGTGTGTGTGTGTAGCCATTGGGGAAAATTGGATTCTAAAGACACGTCCGAATCACAGGTGACAGGTTGATAGTCAAACTGCGCAGGCCAGGCAGAACAAAGTTTACATTCTCACTTCCTCATTGTAACTATCAGCAAAACAGTAAGTGCGATAAAACCATGCATTTCTACAGGCACAGGAGTGTGTGTGTGTGTGTGTGTGTGTGTGTGTGTGTGCTTTGAGGGTGGAAACACACACCAAGACACACAACGAGCCCCATCAGCTGACTGACACCACCACTACAACAGGCTTTATTGGGATGGTGCTGGCTGATGGGGGGGCAGTGGATGCAGCATGAAATGTGGCCAAATAACAGTTGGCCGCAGCAGCCTTTAGCCTGTAAGTACACTGTAGCATCAGAGGCTGCAGATTATGTAACAGCACGACTTGACCACAGGCTGCATGATACTATCACTATCTCAATGGCTAGGAAAGACATTTAATAGTAGTCAAATGTGTTTTCTCCTCACTGTTACAGCATTCAAATACACAGGCAGCCAGTTTAAAATCACTAAAGGAGCAGGATTTTCATTCTCAACGTCAGAGGAGATTTTTTGTTGTTTGTTTTTTGTTATAATAATACAGCACATACTGTTAAAGAAAGCCAGCTAGCTACGTGGTGCATGAATGACTCACCAACTGAGAAACCAGCACGAGCCGCGCGGGGCCACGCTCGCTTCAAAGCACTCAAACACGAGCGGCAGACAGCCCGGTCCTGATGGTGCATCCTCTAGGCAAACGCCACTCAAAGAAAAAAAGGATGTGTGCGTGTGAAAACAACCATTCCCACAGCGCCAGGGTTCACAGTCACAACGGGGCGGGGATCCTCTCTGTAGCTGATCAGCTGATCCACAACGAGCGGCGGAGGCGCGCCTCGCTTCCTCACAGAGACGAAGGGGTAGGAGCGGGGGATTGTAGTCAGTAAAGCAAATGTTTGCCTTTTTAGTGTCATGAACAAAAGTCAATACACGAAAGAATGTGTGCTAATTTTCCAGCGGAACAAAATGAAATACTTTGTGCTGTTATGAAATTGAAGTGTAGGCATTGGTGTAAGGTCATCGACCCCCCCTGATTTGGTATGTTCCAGGATGTGCAGTGTTTACAAACCTCTCACCTCACTGTCAGATAGCTGACCGTGGGGTGCGTTCAGGGAGTCTACCGCTGAGGAAGGTTTCTAATTGATTGACGTGACCCGGAAGTATCTGCGTGGCAGCCATACTAATCCCCCAAGAAAGGATTTTCGATGCTTCCTTTATTACCTCCTTTAGCATAGGACTGTTTGAGTAAACTTTGAGCATCCTTTATGAAAGGAGAGGAGATAATGCCCTCCCATAAGCGACCATTCATGAAAGCGATCGATCGACAAACCTGACAGACGCACATCATGTGTATATTAGTTATAATTGCATTTTCCCTTTCATTCCGTAACCTGTTGCAGGGGTTTTGAATTTTCAACAAGAGGATATAGACTCACAGCTGAACTCTGAACATCAGACTGCTGGAAGAAAATCCCTTTCTTGTCCAGTCGCGCGTTCAAGGTTCTTCATTAGAAATGTCAACTGCTGCATCGCAGCCTTTAGGATTTTATTTTCTTTTTACTTTGGGTCAACTGATGCATGGAGAGAATTTTACTTTGGTCATAGAAACCCTAAGGAGCCCACACTGGATCAACTCTGCAACAGGAACATATAGGAGAGATGTATTTTAATTTTATTTCATTTTATAGGCTATTTACTAAGCGGGACAAATTATTATGAAGCCGCAGTCGCAGGCTAAGCTACTAACAGTGCGCTATAATTTATAGTACAAAAGACCCAGCCAGTTCACTACAATAATAACCAGCATTTTATCACGAGCAGCGCAAACTGGCTGCTTAAAATCAGCTGATGTCATGAGGAAGAGAGTGATGTAGGCCTTCTAACAGTGTAAGCTCGAGTTTTACGCATGGGTTTATCTCTGAAAACATCGTGGCAATTCAGATAAATGAGAGGAGGATGAAGGAGAATAAGTATGTTTTATATAAGGGATTACTTTTCTGATAGAAATCGCTGGGCACTGTGCATGTGATGACTGAGACTCAGAGGAGAGCTACATTATTAAAAACTATTCTAAGTATAAACCTGAAGTCTGTCTGTAACAGATTATCTGTACGATGCGTAGAAGAAAACCAAACATTTACCTTCAGATCACGAGTTGTCCTTATGTTATTATGATACTATTATTGTGCCACAGGTAAATGCGCGCATCCTTTTGTTTTGTTCCCAACGCATTGCAACATTCAGACACTAGTATAACGCACTGTCGTAGTCCCATTAATAGCTGCATTTTGACAGACATAGAGTCAATCCAGAGAAGTCGCTCGTTGTGTGCGCACTGCTGAGAAAAAGACAGTTCATTTAATTTCCGCTTTGTTTCAGAAAAAAATGCCAATATTACCGAGGAGCAGAAATAAGTGGAGCTCGGTTCTAAACACTCGAGTAAGGAGTCAGAGTTTTGGCACTGAGCTCCCAGCTTTGAGCCATCCACCCAGTGTGCCAATACGCACTCGTTCTGATAACATCTCCCTCTCTCATTCCAAATAAACAAAACACGCCTAGAGGCAACCATCACAACATCAGATCCACAAGGCATGCTATTTTAGGCGTTAGAGTTTGCGCAATTTACAGTAAATTACGTGTGACAAATGATAGTAAATTACGTTTGCGCAATTCAATCAAATATTCTGCTCTTGTAAACAAAACTCATACAAATACAAATACTCATGCCGCAAAACTACCCCATCCATAACTTTCAGTCGCAAAACTGACACAGTGCCTTTTTAGTAAATCCTGGAGTTTACTTAATGTTATAAAAAAAAAAACAAAAAAGGCATTGCGCTATACTGCTGATGTAGACCTTTAGCAAGTCTGGCCCTGTGTACCTTCTTCACAATTTCAGGCTTTGTAATGAAGGACTATTTCTCTTAGGTTTTTCTAGTTTACATGAAATAATATGCACGTTTTATTTCTCCTCTCCTCTCCTCTCCTCTCCTCTCCTCTCCTCTCCTCTCCTCTCCTCTCCTCTCCTCTCCTCTCCTCTCCCAAATCCTTATGAATTCTTCCACCCACCAAAAGTGGTTAGAAAAAGGAGACAGGAGGTACGCACCCAATGTGTTTGCAACCACACAAGCTGTAACTGAAAATTAAAGCTCAGGGACTCATCATTTTTTGTTACTATTGATAACATTTTACATTTTAAATGCTAAAATAATTTAACAAAACCAAATTGGAAAAAAATTAACTTTCCAATATACGTAAGTCTTTTTCCACAGCATAAATGTTGTCAGTCATCTTGACAACACTGGATTGGGGGTCAGATCAATAAAATCAACAAAACTTTGGTGGAAAAAGTACTGAGACGTTTGCCCTAACTAAAAGCAAGAATACCAGAATGCACGAATACTACGTTTTAAGTGATCTCTGTGTTAATTAAGGCTACTAAAGTATAAAAGATATATTTTAGCTCCTCTAAGTAGGCTTTTGGTGAGCAGAAACTTCTCTTAGTGTTTACCGCCTATAACATGCAAACATCCCATGTTAAAAGTTTTATTGAAGAGGCAAAATGCTTGGGTTATTGCTTATTAGCCTTACTGAAATGTATACCCCAAATTAGCTGTGCAGGCTTTGCATTATATTATGGAACAACAAAACAAAGATGCCAACAGATATATCACTCAGGTTCTAATTATGACTACAGTGTTTTTGTAATCAGTGTTTTTCTGTTTTAGCAGGGGGGTTCATTTTAATCAATACTTGTTAACTGTTTCCTAAGTAAGACTGTGAAAAGTATATAAATTCAATGGAGAGCAAAATACATTTTTTATGTTGAAATGTAGCAAAAGCTGAAAGATACGGAGCAAGTTATTTTAGAAACAGAAAAATACTCAAATAAAAGTGCTCTGCAGGCAATTTTCTTTTAATCTTATCACCTAACATAAACACCAATATATCCAGCCAGATTATTAGCTAGATTTTATTTTACAACAGTAAACATAACACTAATGTTATATTCCATTTAGGTACCCCACTTTCACGGCCCTGACGTAAGCTCTTTTCACATTTTGACCTCTCACAGTAGCAGAACAGGTGTTTGTGTACTGAATGGTGGTCGGTGCTGGCATGCTCGCTTAAATGTGACTTTCACTTGCCGAGGCTCCCTTTCTAGTTATCTATGTGTCAGGCCTTAATATTATTATTTTTTTGCCTTAATATAAATTTAAACAGGCTGTTCAGATAAGAGGAATAGGCTGTGATTTAGAATCTAATTGCTGTTTATGGCAATGACTACACAGAGTAAGGTATACCTCCACATTGGTATACACATTAAGTCTGCACTAACCTCTCAGACCGAATGTAAGACCTTTCTATCCCCGTTTTATATCTGTCACATCAAAACAACTCCCCACACCACTGCACGAATGCACTGATTAATGAAAATTATGTATTATATATTACATAATAAGTCTTAACTGTAACTTGTGCAGTTATATAATGGCATTGCTTTTGCAGATGCTTGGACATGCTGAAACCTGCCACTGCAAGTTCACGTCTGTAGATGGCGCTCCTGTATCTGCAGACGTTTTTAATCTCCTGCTAATCCGACTGCCACCATACAGAGAGAATAACAATGCTGAAAACAGCAGTACAAGTGAAGTATTTTAAATATCACAGTTTCCTCATATTGCACATTTGCACATGGGACACAGCACAAGTTGGACAAATTGGTAACCATGCCCTGTACTACCCTTGATGCCCAGGTTTTAAACAAAATCTGCAGAAATCTTGTACTACGGCAGAAAGGCGGGTTTTTGGTTTATTCTGACAAGCTCATTTGAAGATATGTAAGTAAGTAGAGTCTGAGTGCAGAGTAGTGAGAATGATCTCTCATATCAGGAACTATCAAGTGCACTTTTGAGTGGTTCAAGTTTGCACAAGTCAGATGTAAGTTTTGGTTCTTGGGTATGATAAAATGGCTCAGTAGTGTCCCCTAAAACTTCAAAATGTTACCAATTCCAATAGGTTTCACCTCCATGTGCCAAAATTTGGTAGGCAGATGTTTCATGTCCAGCAGTGTTGTTATTTTTGAGCATTTTTTCTTCTTTTTTTTGGGCCATTTGCCATTGTTTGATCACCTCTTCTGGCTGCCTCATCTGTCCCGGAAACCTGATATTCTACACATTCAGTTAAAGTTATGATAGTAGCGGAGTTTTACACACACACACACACACACACACACACACACACACACACACACACACACACACACACACACACACACACACACACACCTTCCTAGGCTACTTACAAAAAATAAAATGGACTTTTCACTGAATGCAATTAACTATGCAAAGTTCAGTGCTTCAGCATATAACGTGAAAATGCTGTAGCTCAAATGTACACTTTGCCCTAAACTTCACATATGTGATCACAGCCCGGGTCTGAACATGGCATGCCAATATCGAGTTCTAACCCGTGGGGCCATCTTATCTTGCGAAAATCTTGATATCAGACACAGGAAGGTGGATGTTTTCAAATGTCACATCATGCACATAGAAAATGATTTGTAACTCCGTTGGGCAACATCTGATAAGAGTCCAGGGCTAAACAGTTTGACAGGCACGCAGTCAAACCTCAACTTCTGCGCATGCTGATGTGTGTGAAAGTGTAAGGGCCTGATCATTATTATTTACAACTTAAATAGGTTTGCTTAGACTTTATTTTTTTAATGTAAAGATTAAATTAAATACATCAGTCTCACAATTAGAGCTTTGTTTTGAAATTTCGTTACTATACACACAGAGGAAAATAGGATTTTTCTATCATATCTTCCAGAGTTTGGGGATTTTTTTTCAGTTTTAGACTATTTGAAATAATAATGATGCTTTAAATTGCTTAAGACATTGCAAAAGTAGATGTAGAGGAAGTGAAAGTAGATACCTGGAGGTCAACCATCCAATGCAACACACAGTTCACATGAGAAGTAAAGAAGAGCGTGCAGTCAGGGGGGCTGTGGGTGGAGATGAGTGTCAGGGGGTGAAGGATATCCGCAAGAGTTTACTAGATGGTAGTGAGACCTGCTAGGATGACTAACAAAAAGACAGGAGCCAGAGCTGGAGGTGGCAGAGTTGAAGATGCTAAGATTTTCATTGGGAGAGACCAGAGACCAGGATGGACAAGATTATAAATGAGTAGATCAGAGGGACAGCTCAGGTCGAGTGGTTTAAGACCAAGTTAGAAAGGCAAGGCTGGGATAGTGGAGACATTAGACAAATATGGAGCTGCCAGGAAAGAGCAGAAGAGGGAGACCTCTGAGGAGGTTCATGGATGTAGTGAAGGAGGCAGATGATCCACTGTTGTGACCTCTAAAGCAGGGAGCAGCGGAAAGAAGACATTTTCCTGCTGTAAACAGATCAATACCGGCTATTCTTTGCTTGACACAGATCACGGTTCACCTTGATGTTGGGACACAGAACAAAATTGTTTTTAAATTATGACTCTCCACCCACATGTGCCTCCTGTCATTTGTGACTTTGGGTGTGTTGCAGTGAACAGCATATGCTAAATATATTTTGATAGAAAGTTGCTTGAAATACCATCACAATTACTTGCACAGGGAGTCTGAGTAAGAAGAACGTTCTGCAGATCTGAAATCCAAAGGCCTTTTTTGTTTTTATCTCATATGGAAACCAGTGAGCAGCTGTTTATCAATAATCGCTGGATTTGGAGTCGGCTCAATTTGGCCTTTACAGCCATGCAGCACTAGAGTACATGGGCCAACTTTTATAATAGAAAATCTTTTAATAGGCTCGTTGTGACAAAGCAGTATATACTAATGGAAAATATGTCTAATAATAGGAAAGCTTTATATAGGCTTAGTGAGAAAACCCAGTATTGGAAAGAACTCACTCACTGCGCACCAAAAGCAGAAGAGTTATAAACATGTTATTTGTTTTGTACACACAGTTCATGGCAAGTTCTGTGATATCTTCAGGCTATTTTTAACATTAAGATTTCTGAGGGGACTACAAAGGTTCATTTCAAAAGCTTTAGCTTGTGTTTCCTTCCTTGAAGTTGGATTTTGAGCTCTGCACTTTGGGTTATTGTTTCGCTATAGAAGCCAGCTTGCATTCAAAGCCTAGTATTTCCACCCTCATGTTTACCAGTGTTCATGATGCTATTATCAATAAATGCTGCCCCTTTTCTCTCCAAACATATCTTTGGTGATTCTGGCTCATTTTGAACTTTATGTGTCAGGAGCGCTTGTTTTCAAAATGACTCTGGCTTATTATTGCTTCGAATATGTCAGACACTGACTTTTGTGATGGACTCACAGATGAACTTCCTGGTACATACCTTGTGTGCAGTGTTTGTCAAACCTTCTAAACCCTCTTGCAGGTCTTTTGCAGTCGTGTGGGGAGGTCTGCGTCACTTTTCTGCCCAGCAGGCTCGCAGTTGTTCTTAGTCTTCTGAATCTTTACTAGCCTTCCATAGATCCCCTTAACTGGCAGTTATTAATGAGAGTTAACTTCATTTTAGATCTTCAGTCAAGCCTAGAAAGGCCCAGGGCTGCTGATTGTTGCCATGAGGTTTGAAGTTTTAAGAGAATTTAGCAGGGTCTGAAAGCATCATCAGCTGAGTCCTAGGGACAAGTCAGTTAAGGTCGGGCAAGTTAATGAAATTTTGTGTCTTTTACAAGTTGAAGGCCCAAACTTTTACACATGCCACAATTAATTCAATAGAGTTAAATATTTTCTAAGTTTGTTGAAGCAGGGTTTGTATTTACAAATATTCACTTGAAAATGAGCAAATTGCTCCATTTGTGCACAAATCTTTGCATACCCTTGCATGCTCTGTAACTAATTAATTAGAACTAATATTCTACACAGATCTGTGTCACTTTCGCTTTATTCAGTCAACTTCCAAGGTTTATATTTTCAGGGCTCTGTGTTTGTTATTGCAGAAATGAAGTAGAGAAGAAAGAGTTGATTTATTCTTTGATTTAGTTTATTTTGCTGAAGACTCTCTTTCCTCTCTATTTGTTAGAGAAATATTATATCTCAAAAACCTCTACACAGCCTTCCTAATGGTGACATGTCCACACTGTCTGCCTTTTACCTACAACTTGTTGCTCATAAATAAACTGTCGTAATTCTTACATACACTCTGTAATTTCAGCTTAACCGAGCTGGCAAATGGGAAACTTCTGTGCCCTTTGGCCTGCAGGTGATTCCACAACAACACAGTAGATTCAAACAGAATAGAACAAACAGCTCTAGGACTGACAGCAAAAGAAAAGAAAATACATCTAAAAACATAAACTAAAACACAAGTGAGGCAGTATACACAAAGGTAATAGTGCAACATGATATTAATATATGGTGCAAAGTGACAGGGGCTTAATGCACTTCCAGTCCTTGGACTAGGGGCTTATTACACCTCAATCTTAGGGAGGGGAGGAGGGCTTATGCATCCACTGCCTGTAGAAAGAAACTGTTTTTATTTTTATGTTAGTTTTGCTTCTGATCAATCTGTATCTCTTCACAGGAGGCAGAACAAGTAATGTCCAGGGTGAGTGGGGCCCTTTATAGTACAGCTGGCTTTGTTTTGAAGCTGGCCAGTGTGACTATATCTGAGGGAGGGTAGCGTCATACTGATTGCAGACACATCTCCGTGGTCATGACTAACTTAAGTGACATTTTAAACATGTAATACTTCTACATACCACACCCAAGATACGGGTGCTATCTGCAAAAGTGCACTATGGATTATCTTTCTAAGCAAAGCACTCCAAAGTAAGGTGCTATTAAGCTAAAAAAAAAAACAAAACAAAAAAAAAAAAAACTTGAAAATGGAACAATGTGAGTGTTTCTCAATGTCCTTACTATTTAATTGTAACTCCTGAGTTAACATTCAGCATTAGTTTCTGCACACTTACTGACATTTAAACAACACAGCAGCTGCTGATCCCATCAGCTTCTACCTTACAGGTACCTGAAAGATTAAACACTTTTCACTCGATATTATGTCCTTCATTTCACTTAAACATACAGTGTTGGTACTAACAACAAAGTTTAGTGACCTAGATTACACAAGACACCAAGAAGTTTTACCATAAATACCTTTTGGATTCATAAAGAAAGTAGTCGCGGCCATAACTATGCCACACATCTCCCAAAGTCACTGCTTACTAAACGGTTATTACTGATGTGAACATGAGCTATTCTACACCCCATTTCCCCTTCTATTATTTCCTCTCTTTTGCCTGAACACTGATGTGTGCACAGAATTAACAGCAGTGCCCACATACTGAAACGTGAGTTATATCAAACCAGTTAGGCAGGTTAAGTTTTGAAAATGGCTGTTTGAAAATAGTATATGTACACATATGCTCCTAACCTTCAGCACTGATCACAGAGTACTAGGAACTCAAACCTCCTGTATGGGAACAACCGCTAAATAACTTTGACTGTACTCTGTATCTGTAACACCTGTCCTGCATAAGAATGCCTAGATTAAGTTGTAAGCTCATTTGCTTTTTAAATTAGTGGGAGATTTGTTAAACGAAGAGCACATCTTCTGTTTCTGTGTGCACAGATGTGCTGCTACTGTAAGTGCAGTCGGCCCTTTTTGTGCTTGATTTGACCCACATGCTGTCCTCACTGAAAATAACATCTGGCATATCAAGAGTTGAAGCTGTGCATTAAGTCGTATTCAAACAAAGAGAGAGCGTCTTACTATTGCTAATGGATTTAAGTTATTTCTATTAGATGGCAGAAATAATAAAATGTGATCCATTTGTAGTCTATTTATACTCATTTCTAGTTTAGAGATTCATAAATCTCTAAAGAATCTGCAGGTTTGAGAAAAAAAACGCTGTAATCTACAGCTGCATGACAGCAGAGAAGGAAGCTTTTTGCATTGTCACCTTATATGTTCCAAAAAATCTGGGTGAGAAGAACCAAAGCTGTAAACATTCTTACTAATATACAGAGACTAAAAAAAAAGTATGCAAATGAAAATGTAACTACTGTTCTTATTATAGGTGACTGATTACATTGAACACATACTGCTCTTTGACCTGAAAATGTGATGAAAACATTCACTTTAACAGGCTTTACAGTACACGTCCCACCAACTGACCAGGCTGTTAATTTAAAGCTGTTCATTAGTCATCCTACCTACCTAATTAAAGCATTTAAAGGCATAATCCACCAGCTGTTCAGCCTAATGCCAATCAACACCGCAGGTCTTATGACCGGCATGATAAAGTGATGAAGAGCGGCCAGTGCAAACAGGGAACTCAAAGAACATCTTTTCAGAGCATTATAGGCAGTTTGGAGAGGCTTGAAAAATATTAATCATTCAACACATGGGTTGCATTATTCTGGCATAAATAGATAATAGTATTATTTTAGACAAAAATGTTTCTGGAACACTTACAAGGTGCTTTTTGTGGGAAAATATAGAAAAAAAAACATTTCAAAACAATGGGTAAAAGAGGCCACTAAAAGTACAGAGAGGAGAGGAAAATCAAATATGTAGGTCAGAGAAAAGAGACTTGTGAGATCAAAGTGGGGACAGTTTCTAGAGCCTGCTGCAGGGACAATATTTATCTGCTCTCTGAATCTGTTTTATAACGTTTTAATTGGGATGGATTAATACAAAGGCTCTTTGTTTTATTTGGCTATATACGTTTCTAAAAGTCTGTACTTATGTGATGATCATCGGCCACTTTTTTTAGTTACACCTGTTCAACTGATTGTTAACACAAATATTTAATCAACCAATGGCACGGCAGCAACTCAATGCATTCAGGCATGTAGACGGTAAAGACGACCTGCTGAAGTTCAAGCTGAGGAAGAATATTAATTTAAATGACTTCGAACATGGCACGGTTGGTGGTGTCAGAAGGCAGAAGTAACTGAATTAGCCACTCGTTACAACCAAAGCATCTGTGATTGCATAACAGGCTGAACCTTGAGCAGATGGGCTACAGCAGCAGCAGATCACACTAGGTGCCACTCCTGTCAGCAGAGAACAAACTGAGGCTACAGTTCACACTGGCTCACTAAAACTGGACAATAGAAGACTGGAAAAAAGTTGTCCGGTCTGATCAGTCTTGATCTCTGCTGTGACATTTGGATGGTAGGATCAGAATTTGGTGTAAACAACATAAAGTCATGGATCCATCCTACATGTATAAACAGTTCAGGCATTTGGTATTGGTGTAATTGTGTGGGAGATATTTTACTGGCACACTTTGGGCTCCTTAGTACCAACTAAACATCATCTAAACACCACAGCCTACCTGACTATTGTTGCTGACCATGTCCTTCCCTTTATGAGCACAGTGTACCCATCTTCTGATGGCTGCTTCCAGCAGAGTAACGCACCATGTCACAAAGCTCAAATAATCTCCAAATGGCTTCTTGAACATGACAGTGAGTTCACTGTATTCAAATGGCCTCCACAGTCACCAGATCTCAATCTAACCTCTGGGATGTGGTGGAACAGGAAATTCATTATCATGGATGTGCAGCCAAATGTGCAGCAACTGTGTGATGCTATCCTGTCAGTATGAAACAAATTTCTGAGGAATGTTTCCACTACCTTGTTGAATCTATGCCATGAAGAATTAAGGCTGCTCTGAAGGCAAAAGGGGGTCCAACCCAGTACTAGGAAGGTGAACCAGTGGGTGTATTTATTCCACTGTTTGATTTCTTCTGAGAAATCATACAGATTAAATGCAAATCATTTGGCCAAGCATGAAAACAACAACAATAATAAAATAATTCTCCTTTCATCAATTCATACACAAGCAACAGTATACGCCTGTAAAGTTTCCTACCTCATCCTCTTCCAGTATTGACGCTTACAATGTACAAATATACCATCTGGTAAATAAACGACTTTAATTCACCGTTTAATTTCTCAAGTAACTGAAAAAGCCGCCTACTAAAAGCAATTAAACGCCCGACAACCCAGTCGGGGGTGGGGGGGTATAGCTAAGTTTTCCAAACAAAATATAAATAAATAAATAAGACGCACGCAAACAACAACAAAAAGTAAATCAATTCCTACTTCCTGGTCAAACTGAAACACACCACTGCCATATTTGCGTCGCTCAACAAAAACGCAGGCACAGCGGCGCAAAGAATGCTGGGAAATGTAGTCTTGTCTCAAATGGAAATTTCCAAGATATCTGTCTGGAAGAGTGAGTGGAAATTTACTCCGTTTCCCTCCCTCCGTAGTATGCAGAGCTGTGTCTGCCTTGCAGGATGTTTTGTTGAAAGTCAACCAATTGAATCATATTTTTATCTGTCTGCTGAGGCTGTTGACAGTTGTTATTATGGTCAGTGCAGTATGCCTGATTGGGACAATATTTTTATTAGTGTTTTTTTTTTTACTGTTATGTTTTACAAGATTCTGGTACATTCTTCATATTATTTGGTTAGTAGTGCCAGCAGCTGCTATAACAGAACCCTAGTTGTGCAGCTGATTATAGTGAGCCTATAACTTGCACTGCAAACCAATTGTAACCTAACCTAAACTCTGCATCCTACCCCTGCACAACACAGATGCAGTCCAGTAAAAATCTCTTGTAATATGGTAAACATGAATGCATGCAGTACGGACTGCAGAAAACCATGAAAATTTAGACTATGCATCTTATGCAAATATTTGCAAATGGTGAGGTAGGGTATTTAGGACAATTAATGCCCTACCTTACTATGCACACCCTAATTAGGGCCCCACTCTGCACAAGAAGAAGAAAATGAGACATTTGCATTTCTCCCAACTGCATGTAATATGATTATTATTTTTAAAGAGCAAAGCTCATGTGGCTTAACTCTGTGTTGCAATACAGTGATGGCACAACAGTCCCTATATATTAGGTGTTGAAGTTGCTGGTGTTTTCTCTTGTTGCTCCAAAACGACAACTATTTCCTCTTGATTGCAAGTCTGATGCTTTCCAACAAATAACTTCATCTGTGCCAGGTCACTTGGAAAATGAAAACATGTGTTGTTGCAAAAACAAAATATGCATAACTTTATTCCTCTAATGGGCATTGTTATTGGCATAGTGGACAAAATTCCTTTCTGGGGAGGCTTCAGTAAAATTGCAGCTTAGAAAAAAGTCAATGTCAGAAGACTGCTTACCTATTACCAAAAGGAGCAGTAGAGTGTTAGTAGTTTCTGGACTTTCCCAGATTACTAACCTCACTTTCAATCTTATTAGGAGCAACACTTCTGTAACAAATGGGTTTCTAGTAGCTTCTATAATACACATTGGGTGTGTTATTTCAGGTTAAGAAGCCACCTTGGTATCTAAATACGGGTGCACAGAAGATTATAGAAGGTTTGGGAAGCTTAAGGATGGTTTGTCTGACCAGTAGTGGTGTTGGAAAGTTACTGAAAAGTTGGACAAATTTTATCCAGTTAAACAAACCAGCTTTTTTGTTCTTTGCACAAATACCCATACTTTCTTTTCACTAAAATATTAGCATCTTATAGTAGACTTGGCACTTTTTATATATATATATATATATATATATATATATATATATATATATATATATATATATATATATATATATATATATATATATATTACATGTAACATATGTAGTACAGAGAACCTGAAACTAAGCGCAAATGAGCTTCCTCATTCAAAGCACGCTGATGGGAAGTGGGCGTGGCCACTGGCCACTGACTTCCCCTTGAATTGCACCTGCCTTACTTCCTAAACTTACATAAACACACAGGTGACCAAAAGAACCAGTAGCCTAGTTATAATAAGCTGGAGCAATTTCTAGTAGGCGGTGTTTTTGCGCCCTATAACACGTCACGGGTCTGCTACACGTGTGGGGCGTGGAATGAAGCGGATGCCTATAAGGAGCACGGGCAGCATTGTACGACGGGCATCGGAGCTCACTGAGAAACTCAGAGGAGACAACCGGCCGTCGATATCAAGTCAACAACCTCGCGAGGAGATCTAGAAGCTGCGAGTCTTCAGGACGGAGCCGCTTCTCCTCTTTTCACATCTCCCCTATGGGGCGCGCAGAGAGACGCTTTTACATGTCTTTTCTTTTGGCGCGTCTTCGAACTCTAGCAACGAAGGTACACGTTTAGCTTGCATGGGTTTCTTTTCTTTCTTTCTTTTTTTTTGTTTTTGTCAACAGAACCGGTGAGTGTGTGTGGAGGCTGAGCTTTTATCATTTAAAAATATCCGACCGCGTGCCAGTGGGAAGCCCGTGTGGCTCCGTTTTCAGCAGCGCCAGGTCTTCATTGACTGTGTTGCCAACTGGCTGTTGAGCCATCAGACCTTTATCTCCCGGCTGACATCAGGCAGAGAGAAATAACAGATATTTAAGAGGGTACGAGTGTGAGGCATTATAAGTCCTGTCCGTGCTGTTTGGAGATGCGTCCTCTATCTCAGCGATCGCTAATGATGACGAGTACTATCTCCTAGAAGATGCGCAGTTTTCGCAGGCGGATGAATGAGTGACTGTTCTAGAAATTTCCACCCACCACTTAGGTGCAACTGGGGCTTCACGCCTGACCACTGGTACACTAGTGTCGCCGCCTCTTTGTATCCACAAAGGCACTCCTCAGGCTGTCAGGCACATCTGGCCATTAATTAAAGCAGCATTGTTCTGTACACTAACTATCCATTATACCACTGCTCTCCACGATGGTGCTAGTCGACCATTCCTCCAAAGCCCTGATCTTCTTACTGTGTTATTGGCAAAGGTGGCGCATTTAGTGTCTCCCTGCAGGCTGTTGTGACCACTGCGAGAGAGCAACAAACATCTAAAATCTATTAAAGTTTTGTCTTTAATAGATTTTTTTTAAACATATTTTTATTTATTTTTGCTGCTAATGTTAAGCTTCAGGGTTTATATATCTCAATGTAATTTATGAGCCCTCTGTGGCATTGGCACATGCCAGGACAGGTTTGTCTTGGCATGCTTCTCAACTTTCAAGTAACCGCTATGAACTTTCACACTGAACTTTTTTGGAGTAGCTCTTGGCCTAGAAATATTTAAAAGAAACGATAACTAAACACACTCATACACACACACACACACACAGACACACACACACACACACACATATATATATGCTAAAGTCTGTTTCTGTGGCACTAATAATGCCATAATGTCATTATTTGGCAGCATACTGAGTGAGGCATGTGTAAGAAGATCCTGGCATACAGGCGTGATGGTGATTGTTTTGAGTCCTGCATTTTATAATGATATTGCAAATACAATGATATTTGTCTGTTGAATGAATGCAATATTTCAGAGCCAGCGTCTCATAGTCAGTTTGTGGTGAACACATGGAGTGCAGCCCTCTGATGGGATGGTAAAATGAAAACAAAGGCTTCTTTTATAGAGAAGGATGGTTATGCATAAAGCATGGTTGTGAAGTCCAATGCGTGGGGTTATTTTCTCCCATGCATGGCAGGCTGAAACCTCAGGAGAAGCCAGGCAGCCAAGTGTGTGTTTTGTGTGTGTGAAACTGACACAAAACAGATGTGCTCAGACATCCCCATGCCTATTACTTTTTTGCTGACACAGGAATTTTATTTGATCCATTAGTCTGTTAATCTTATAAGTTTCTGCAGAATTTGGAATATTTAGCATATGCAGAATGCAGTTAACTATAGACTTTAGTGGCTTAACTTTTGTTTATGCAGTTAAATAATTTTCTCCTAATTTCAGGGCTGGAATATGAAGACACCAGGTGTGTGTGTGTGTGTGTGTATAAAAGCCGACCGCTCCTTATTTAAACTTGCAGCCATAAACATGTTTTTCCTACCTATATACAGTCATGTTTATCTTAAAGAACTGCAAGGTTTTTATTAAAGACACAAGTCAAGCTACCTATTGGGTAATGCAGCAGCGGCACAGTTTCTGGTTGCGCGCTTTTGTTCTTTGCTACTCTTCATGGTGCCTTACATAATGTTTCTTTGAAGGTTTTATAGTAGTGTGGCTTGAGTCTTTTTGTGTTTTAAAGAGATTAAGGAGGAAAGTCACAGGAAGTCTAATCCCAAGGACTGGTGCTGGAAAAATACTGGAGTTGCAACGCTGAATATCAGCATTATATTGATCTTTGTGGGATTTATTGAGCATATTTTCACTTTTTTTTTCTTTTTCTTTTAATCAATTTATTTTTGCAGTTTGAGTTATATACCAGTGAGGATGTCGTCAAATGCAACACATTTGTCTTTTGTTTCTTTGTCTTTCTCTTTTTGCCCCCCCCCCCCCCCCCCCCCCCCCCCTCAAATCAAGGCTCTAATGTAGTGTTTTTCTTTGCTGTCTTGCAGGAATTTTTACTCTTTCTAGACCAGAGGCATGCAGCATCCTCCGCTTAAAAACTAGAACGACCTCTGTGCCGGTGGATAACCTCGTTCAAGTAGTGAATTTGACCAGACGGTGGATCTTAACATCTTCCATCCAGACGGCAAACCAAAGCACAACATTCCCATTCCTCCGTTTTATTTATTTTTTTTAACCAAGTGCAAGATAACTATATTTATATATTTCCATTTTATTTTGGAAGGGTTCCTGTAAGAGATCTCTTAAAAAAATGGCTGGTGGAATGGAAGCAGCCGACATATCGGTGGTGGCACTGTATTTCATCCTGGTGCTAGCCATCGGGTTTCTTGCTATGTGGAAAGCCAATCGCAGCACTGTGAGTGGCTACTTCCTGGCTGGACGCTCAATGACATGGATAGTTATAGGTGCCTCGCTGTTTGTTAGCAACATTGGCAGTGAACATTTCATTGGCCTGGCCGGGTCAGGAGCCGCAAGTGGCTTTGCTGTGGGAGCGTGGGAATTTAATGCACTTCTTCTTCTGCAGCTGCTGGGCTGGGTGTTTATCCCTGTGTATATCCACTCGGGAGTCTATACCATGCCAGAGTACTTGTCAAAACGCTACGGTGGTGACCGACTAAAGATTTACTTTGCTTTCTTGTCTGTGCTACTTTACATTTTTACCAAACTGTCTGTGGACTTGTATGCTGGAGCTCTTTTTATTCAGGAGTCCCTGGGGTGGAATCTCTATTTGTCAATTGTTCTGCTCATCAGTATGACTGCTCTACTCACTGTCACTGGTGGATTGGTGGCAGTGCTGTACACAGACGCCCTTCAGGCAGTGTTGATGATTAGTGGAGCCCTAACCTTAACAATCATGAGTCTCATCAAAGTTGGTGGGCTAGAGGGTGTCAGAACTAAGTACATGCAGGCAGTTCCTAATGTTACTGCTATATTAGCCACTGGAAACTACACGTACTCACCTTCGTGTCGCATTGAGCCTAAACCAGACTCACTGCGCATCCTTCGAGGTCCCCTGGATGAAGACATTCCTTGGCCAGGCTTCATTTTTGGTCAGACTCCTGCATCTATTTGGTACTGGTGTGCAGACCAGGTTATTGTTCAGAGAGTACTAGCAGCAAAGAACATTGCTCATGCAAAGGGCTCAACACTCATGGCTGGATTTCTCAAAATCCTGCCCATGTTTGTAATAGTCATTCCAGGAATGATTTCCCGCATCATGTTTGCAGATGAGATTGCCTGCATCGGACCAGAGCACTGCATGGCTGTGTGTGGTTCTCAAGCCGGCTGCTCGAACATTGCCTACCCACGTCTGGTTATGGCAGTGATGCCTGTGGGACTCAGGGGTCTTATGATGGCAGTCATGATAGCTGCCCTGATGAGTGACCTCGACTCGATCTTCAACAGTGCAAGCACCATCTTTACCTTGGACATCTACCAAACTATTCGGAGGAAAGCATCCCAACGCGAGCTACTGATTGTGGGTCGCATGTTTGTTGTGGTCATGGTGGTCATCAGCATTGCCTGGGTCCCTGTCATTATTGAGATGCAAGGTGGACAGACATACCTCTACATCCAGGAAGTTGCTGGCTACCTCACTCCACCAATCGCTGCCCTTTTCCTTCTAGGTGTATTCTGGAAGCGATGTAATGAGAAGGGTGCATTTTGGGGAGGCATGACAGGTTTTACTCTAGGTACCACACGACTGATCCTGGCATTTATATACCGCCAGCCTCGCTGTGACCAGCCTGATAATAGGCCCGCCTTCATTGTTCATATTCACTACATGTATTTTGCAGCTGGGCTCTTCTGGATTTCGGGGTTGGTGGCGGTCGTGGTCAGTTTCTGTACTTCTCCACCAGATAAGGAGCAGGTTCGCACCACCACAGTTTGGGGACTCTGTGACATTGAAATGACTCCCGCCAAAGACAGAGAGGAAACATACCGACTGACCGAGAAGAACCACTGTAATGGTGACACAAGCCTCCGAAAAGACATTCCTCCGGACGTAAAAAGAGAGAGGTGTGTGGATGGGATGGATATCAAACTTTTGATCCCTTCTACGGACCGTGACCCAGCAACCCCAAGTACAGAAACATCCCCCGCCACCACCCCTGGAGCCCAGATGGGTGTTGGAAAGATGGAGATGATCAGAGCAGAGGAAGGCAGCCACACTAATGGGGAGACCAGCAGGTGCATGCGTTTGCTGGACTTGGTTTGTGGCTTTAAGGATGGAGCGCAGAGTGCGCAGCAAAAACTAGGGAAGGAGGATGCAAGAGCCATTGCGGAGATGCTGTACGAGCCTCCTCGAGTTAAAATTCTCCTCAACTTGGGCTTGCTATCCGTCTGCTCTGTGGGCATCTTGATGTTTGTTTATTTTTCACTGTAGTTAAACCCTGCACTGAAGTAACAGAGACTGGAGTGGGGAAGGTGTATCGGTGGTGGTGTTTTGGGGCTTTTAGAAAGGGTCGAATTTTCAGAGATTTATGAAGCTCTGTCTGTAATATTTACAGTTGTATTTTGTAGCTCTCTAACAGGGATCTAAGCTTAGTGTAATCATTTTTTTTTAAATGATTAAAGCTTCTCCACATAAAAAGAAAACTGGCACTAATGTGTCCATTTTGTACAGCACTTATTGTTAATCCTGCATTCAAAATATCTACTGACATTTTTTAGAATTGTTGTACTCTAAGTGAATTCAATATTTGCCTTATTTGACATATGCACTTGTCTGTCTTTTTTTCGTATTGTGAAAAATAAATGTATTCTGTGATTTAAGCTCTCATTTTACTCTTGTTCACAGTGACTGTAGGCTTAGTTGCTGGTGTAGCATACATATGTCGAATACTACAGAATATCTTGTTTATTTTATTTTACACTTTTACTATGCTTGGTTGAGGGGCCATTATGAACTTTGAAAAACAGTTAATGCTACGAAGCATTGCTTCACTGCTGGTATTGCATATTACAATTATATTTATTGTGATTATTATCGGTTTGATTTAGCCTACTGAATGTGTTGCATCTAAATTTATTGAAGCTTACAGTTAATATTTGATGTTTAATATGTACATCTTTTGCAGTACAGAGGAAAAAGAGCGACAGAGAGGTAAAAGAAGCACAAGATTAGAAATGTATTATATTTTCCCCTCAAGATGGATGAAAAACATAATGTAAATGGTACATTTGGATTGGCTGTTTACTGTGTTGTCACTGATGACCAAATTCCAGGCTTTACTGGAGCTGTCCTATTTTTATTATATTGCATTTTCTAGTACTGTGTTTTGATTGTTTGTTTTAAATCTGTGGCTATATTGTGTTAAGGTTCAAAAACAACTTATTCTTTTTTTAATGCACTAATATTGTATCATAAAAAGCTACAAGTACCAATCCTCACGGGTTTATCAGTTTATAGTTTATGTGAATTTCATTTTATGTTTGACATTGAAATGTCTGTCTATTGCATTATGTCAACATGTACTTCAGGGCTCATTGCAACACCCACAACATACATTTCTTCTAAAGCAGGCTATCTGTTGTGTATCTACTGTGTGTCAATGTATTTCTAGTGCACTGCAGTGCTGAAATCTCATTAATCTTGTTTGAAGTGCATCTTTTATGAGCCTCCTACCAAATGTGTCTTAGTGTGCAATGTTGAAGTGACAAAACATCAAAGAACACAGATGTTAAGAAACTGTGTAGTGAATGCCACATTTTAGTTGTGTTCACAATGAATTTTTCTGTTTTAGTTAGCATTGGCAGGTAATCATAAACAGAAATGACATTTCAGACGTTTGCTGACATGGCAACACTTCACTGGGTGAGTGTACTTGTGACATTATCAAGAGTATTTCAGCCAGGGTGCTCGAAAATTGTTGGCATTCTGGTGGTAATTTTTATTCTTGCTCATCCCCAGAATAAAAATAAATAAATATAAAGTACTGTGTTTATATGATTTTGACACCAATGTTGAATGACCTCAGTCCAAAACGGCTTGAAAGATGCATAACATGGAGGATTGTTAAGAGATGGTTGCTGTATGATTATGTGAAAGAGCTTTAAAAACCCTTTCTTTCTTTCTGAGAGATTATACATTGTTATTTTTATGGATTTTATTTTTAGAGATTGAAAATAAAGTTTCCCTGGAGACCAAAGGCAAATGTGTCTTCGTTCTTCATAATCAGAAAGATGAAATGAGAATGAAAAAGTCATGAAAACAACATAAATGTTGGACAATGTTGACATTTATTTGGAGTATGTGGCAAACGATTTGTTTGCTGTTATTGCAACATCACAAATTTTATTGCAGTATAATTATCTGCTGGTTGCAAGATCCAAGAAGTCTGAGCATCTGTTTTAAAGAAATTGCTAAATGGCTTTAATTCAGATTAGATTAATTATGGACCCTACTTTGCAATTCCTCTCTTGTGGTTCTGTTGGTACCGACTCTCATTACAAGTTCTGAATAACTGCATTGTGTCTAAATGATATTTTGCAACGTCTTGCTGTGATTGAGATGCTGTTTTCAGAACTATGAAGAGATGAAGGAATTCATGTTGGATTTGGATAGTAGCAACATTTCCATCCCATGTGTTTGCTATATATGGGGCTTTTGCTTATTGTTGACCAGGATTACATAAACCCTGGCAAGGCGCTAATAATCTGCTCAGGGCCTAACAAGGATTGGGTGATTCCAGGCTCAACCAATCAAAAGGCCAGCATCAGTGGCTTACAAATCTCCACTTCTTACCAGTTTAGTTCCATACATCCTTTTATCCTCTGGCAACCAAACATTACATCTCTGTAACTTTCCACAATCAAGAGTGGATTAAAGTTTACCTTGTGAAAACAGACATTCAGCATGCTATTTTGCTTGGCATGAAGCACAGATGCCAACACACAAAGTGCAATGTCACATGATTAGGTAATCTGTGTATTTTAGAGGGACATAATCAACACTGTCATTAACTGCTTCTAGTCAGAGGGTGGTATTTAGAGGCCACGATCAGTATTCCTATTTAGACGGTGACTCATATCACTGATGTCCTGTGACTCTCCATAGCAACAAGTTAGAATGTGGCACGCACATTTCAAAGGCAGTTGTGTGGGTAGCACATTGGAATAATGTAAGACAAACACTAAACTTCCCTGACAGGTTTTTTGCGGATGTCTTGACCAAAGCATGTTAATTAATAACTTAGAATTGTCACCTGAAATCCAGCCTGCAGCTACTCCCAGTTGATTTTGGAAAGGGCATTACTTTCTTAGAGTTGTGTCACAATGTTGACCTCAGCAGGAAGACGTGATTAAAGTTTGTGTGTTATTCATACAAACATGAGGACCACGAGTGTGTGAGCATGTATGGGAATGTCCTTTATTTGCCTCCTATCAAAGAGAATCACATAAATGATGGCAAAAAGTGCTTTAATGAGCAGATCAGACAGTTCCTTCTCTATGGCCGCTGTGATAGCAGTTCATTTACAGTACCAGTCAAAAAATTTCATCAGTTTAAAGAAGCCAAGAGCATTCACCGGCGTACTGTACTATTGCATGCAATGATAAATCTGAGAAATGTTGAGAAATTGAATTGAAGTCAGTGGAGCTTTTTAGCTTATTTTAGGTCCTGGGTGTTTAAACTCTTCTACAAACATTTGTGAAAGAATGGGTCACTCTCAGGAGCTCAGTGAATACCAGCGTGGTACCGTAATAGGATGCCACCTGTGCAACAAGTCCAGTCACAAAATTTCTTCACTAAATATTCCACAGTCAACTGTTAGAAGGATTATAACAAAGTTAAAATGACTGAGAATTCAGCCGTGAGTGATAGACCACGTAAAAACACAGAGCATGGTCATCGGATGCTTAGGTACATAGTGTGCTGAGGTCATCAACTTTCTGTAGAGTCAATCACTACAGACTTCCAAACTTCATATGTTCTCTGAAGTGACGAATCGCGCTTCTGGATGAATCTGGGTTTGGCAGTTGCCAGGAGAACGGTATTTGTCTGACTGCACTGTGCCAAGTGTAAAGTTTGGTGGAGGGGGGGATTATGGTGTGGGGTTATTTTTCAGGAGTTGGGCTCGGCCCCCTTAGTTCCAGTGAGAGGAACTCTTAATGCTTGAGCATACCAAAACATTTTGGACAATTTTATGCTCCCAACTTTGTGGGAACCAGTGCACAAACAAGATCCATAAAGACATGGATGAGTGAGTTTGGTGTGAAAGAACTTGACTGGCCTGCACAAAGTCCTGACCTTAACTCAAGAGAGCACCACTGCAACTCCCTTGAAGCTTTAGGGGTCAGACAGATGGCCTCATTTTTCAGTTCATAGTCACTCCATGACTGCAAGGTGCTCAGGTGCTATGGCTGCAAAACAAGCCAATATCATCACCCCTCATCCACCATTCTTCACAGCTGGCATGAGGTGTTTGTGCTGATATGTTGTGTTTGGTTTTCACCATGGGCAAACACTTGGTGACTGTAGGAAGGAAAAACTCCCTTTTAACAGGAGGACACGTCTGGCAGAACCAGGCCGAGCGAGGGGCAGTCATCTGCCGCGAATGGTTGGTGGTGAGGGGAGGGAGACGGGACAAAAGACATGCTGTGGAAGAGAGCCAGAGATTAAAAGGTCTTGTGATTTGTTCAGATCACACTATGTTGCCATGTTCTTTTTTTGAGATAAAAGACTTTCTTCTGGGAACCCATCCAAGTAAGCCATACTTGTTCAGTCTTTTTCTAATTGTACTGTCATGAACTTTAACATTTAACATGCTGAGGTCTGTAACATCTGCAGTGTAGCTCTTTTTTTGCAATTCCAATGGAAACAGTAGGGGTGAAGTTAGTTTTTTACAGGACCGTTTATTTTTTACTATACTATATCATAATATATACACTCACCAGTCACTTTATTAGGTACACCTGTTTAGCTGCACATTATTGCAAATATCTAATCAGCCAGTCACATGGTAGCAACTCAATGCATTTAGGCATGTAAACATGGTCAAGACAACCTGCTGCAGGTCAAACTGAGCATCCAAATGGGGAAGAAAGGTGATTTAAGGTTGAGTGGCTTGGTTGTTGGTGCCAGATGGACTTCTCTGAGTATTTCACCAACTGCTGATCTGCTGGGATTTTCTCTCACAGTCATCTCAAAGGTTTACAGATATGGTCCAAAAAAGAAAAATTATCCAGTGCTGGGTGAAAATGCCTTGTTGATGTCAGAAGTCAGAGGAGAATGGCCAGACTGCTTTGACCCGACAAGAAAGCAAAGGTAACTCAAATAAGCACTTGCTATAACCACAAGTAAGCAGAAGAGCATATCCGAATGCAAAACATGTCCAACCTTGAAGCAGCGGCAGAAGCCCGTGCCAGGTGCCTCTCCTGTCAACTAAGAACAGGAGACCACAGTTTGCACAGGCTCAGCAAAATTGGACAATATAAAATTGCAAAAACATTACCTGGTCTGATGAGCCTTGATTTTTGCTGGAAAACTCAGATGGTAGGGTCAGAATTTGGTGTAAACAACATGAAAGCATGGATTCCTCCTGCCTTGTGGGAGTGGCTCAGGCTGATGGTCAGCAAGATGGCCTCACATCTGTCTGTCCACAGATATAATGGTGTGGAGGATATTTTCTTGGCACATGTTGGGCCTCTTTGGACCAAGAATCATTTAAATGCCACAGCATACCAGAGCATTATCACTGACCATGTCCATCCCTTTTTGACCTCAGTGTACCCATCTTCTGATGGCTCTTTCCGGCAGTGTAATGTGGCATGTCACAAAACTCAGATAATCTCAAAACAGTTTCTTGTACATGATAAGGAGTTCACTGTACTCAAATGACCTCCACAGTCACCAGATCTCAATCTAACAGAGCACCACTGGGATGTGATGGAGCAGAAGATGACAAATCTGCAGTAACTGTGTGATGCTATCATGTCAACATGGACCAAACTCTCTGAGAAATGTTTCCAGCACCTTGTTGAATCTATGCTATGAAGACTTTAAGGCAGTTCTGAATGGAAAAGGGGGTCCAACCTTGTCCTAACAAGGCGTACCTAATAAAGTGCCCAGCAAATGTATTAAGATTAAGATTAAGATTAAGATAGTGTTTATTTGTCACATGCACAGTTATACACAGTACAATGCACAGTGAAATGTATTTTGTACCTGCAACCATATATACACACACATAAATAAGAAGAATAAAAATAAAAAAGTAATTCACACTATACACTATACTCTATATACTATACACACTTTTACGTGGAATTATAGATTATAAATTATAATGTATTACAGCTAGTCTCTAGTTTCTTTACAGAATGGGGCATTATATATCAAACTATTATCAGTCTATATTTATTTTTGAGAATAGCTTGATACTAATATTATGACTATAAATACATGCAAGTTGCATCAGAGTTATTCCACAATGTCACAATGTGAGCTCTAACAGTGTTTACTGCATTTTTCCATTTTATGGCTGGGGTCACTCTTTGAGAAATGCTCCAACTATGCAAACAACCAGATAGTTACTGATGCTGTATTATTTATGATAGCATATTAATATTTTTGACATAATGTCAGCATTAATTTAAAAAGTTATCATCAGTACAGTACACCCAAACACCCCTATTTTAGACCCCTGCAGATTTTCTATCAACAACCAACAACCTGCTCTTAAATTTCCCCATTGAAACCTCAGACTAGGACTTCAGCTCTCTGGTTTAATTGTTGACATCATTACTGAAATATGCAACACACCATTTGACCCTAGTCATTTAAACTAGTGGATTTCTCATTGCCATATACTATTCCAACTCTCTTACAAATGGTTTTTTTCTCTTCAACCAGCCCTCTCTTGACTCACACCCTCCCTCATTCCCAAGAGGAAACTAATGATATTGTCCTTGTGGAAAAATACTGGCATCCAGGCCATGCTTTGTTCATTGTCTACATTAGACAGTGAAAACACAAACAATAGTCTGAGACAAATGCTTGAAATGAACAGATTAGGTGGAATGGATCATGCAATATGTATTACAAAGTGTCAGCAGGTATGTGCAATAAACATCAAGTCATTTTTTTGGTCATTATAAGAATTTTATGCAGATTCGTAAAATGTATTCTGATATTAAGATTTGCACAAGTAACATCCACAGATCAAAGGAGTATTTCTTCAGACTGAATGCTCTAGAGCAGAACAACATGGCAGCTTCAGATTAAGTCTTAGCCTGAAAGGATAATGAGAAGAGCTTTTCCCTGTGAAATACAGCAAGTTACTGCAACAACTTAGCAATAAAATAATTACAAATTTCTTCTTTAGTCACTTTTGTTGGCTGTTACTTTTGCCTGTTGCAAAAACACATACTTTGTTCCTATTTCTTTAGTCAAATCTATGAAAAATGCCAAAGATAACACAGTTTGACTGCCATAAAATAATATTTTTTGCATCAAGAATATGATTCCCAAGGCAATATTAGCACGAGGTCCAAATCTGAGGAAACTGGACAAGTGGAGGACGAAACAGTATCTGAAAGTCATATCCATAAGAAAAGAAAAAAGAAAAAAACCACGAGCTGAGAGATGCATCTGGCCCCTCAGTTGCTCCATCTATTGTTCACTGAAGTCTCATCAAAAATGGTCTCAGTGGAAGGGCGGCTGCCAAGAAGCCATTCTTAAGGAAGGGAAATGTGGAGAAAAGGCTGAGGTATGCCACATTACACAAGAACTGGACTCAAAATCAGTGGAAACAGGTTGAGATATTTGGTTCAAATCATTGTTATTTTGTATGGAAGAAGTTGGGAGAGAGGGACAACAGTGAGTGTCTGCAGCCATCTGTAAAGCACAGTGGAGGCACTGTCATGCCTTGGAGCTGCATTTCAGCCAGTGGTGTTGGGGATCTTGTCAAAACTGATGGAATTATGAACACAAAAATGTACCATCGGATTTTGATCAACCATATCATGCTTTATGGAAAGTTTCTGATTGGCAATGGCTTCAAGCTAATTACAGTGGCAGAAAACATTTGGCAAGTTTTTCATTGGTGTAACCCACACACTCTGCTGCTCAACCCACAAATGCATTTTCCTTCAAAATGTGGCGCAATTTAAGGAAAGAAAAAGGCTTTCCATCAGTATGAGAATTATTGCCAAAAAGCTCTGTTACAACAAAGTAATAATTGACCAAACAAAAATTTCAAAAATTAGACGGTGACTTCAAAATAACCACTGATGTAGATTCCCGAAGGCAATACCCAGATGGCTGCTCTGTGGCATGACTTGCATCTAGCATGACTTGACAAGTTCACTTCTTTTGCTGCTTTAAAAGGCACTAATGGAAAGCCCAGTTTAGGGATTTAAATGATATTGAGTTCGAAGCCTACCACCCCCCTTCCCCCCTACAGCTGTATGCATCTGCTGTGCACATGTCAATTAAAGAGGCCATGTCCCATAGGGGAGTTTTTTTTTTTATATATATAAAGAAATCTTCACCTGTACAGTTGTCAGGAAGTTATTAAGCTGTAGATGCCAAAATTATTTTGTAAACATGTTTATCTGTACATGTGCAACTTTAACAAAGGTCAAGGAGGCTTGACTTCTCTTTCACTGGAGTTTTTGGCACCTGCTAGTAACATTTTCCTGCTTGTCTGCGTCTCATCCCCACTCTGAGCCTGTAGCTGAATCCAGGAGTATTGTTGCATCTTGTTTGGTTTGGTCGATGCAACGGCTCTGCAGCCTGAGTTTACAGGGTTCATGTTTCACGATGCCTTTATCTTCGTTCTGACAACAGCGAGGCAGCAACCAAAGAATAATTCATGTAACAGCTAAGTTTGAAAGAGATAAGTGGCAAATAGGTAGTTTCAGGGGTGGAGACCTGTGGGTGGTCAGTAATCCTTTTCTCTCATGCATGCAAATTTATTCAGCATTATTACTGCTTCACTGGGAGCTGTTGCACAGAAATTAGGATCCTACCTGTCAAAATCTTTTTTCTTGGCAATGTGTTCTGTTAAAATAATTTAATCATGAGTCAATACAGTTTCCTTTATTCTGCGTACTATTATTATAAACTGTTTGCAGAGGATGCATTTAAAGTCTGGTTTATTAATAAGGTGTGTCACTCTGTTGGGAAATGCAAATGTTGAAAGCGGTTATTTATTCCAGTAATTTCCAAGTATCTTCCAGGAAAGGTAATTTAGAGGCATTCCTTTTATCTTACTCAATTTCAATACAGTCAGTCAGCCATTGGGTGAGGCCTGTGTGTCAGTAGTACAACCCACATATGACCGTGACCAATCTCAGTGTCACTCAGTTTACAAGTCCCCGAGTGTGGAAACTTTCAAGGCTCTTAACTCTGTATACAGAAAAATGATTAGACAGGATTATGATCAAATAATAGAGATTGTTAGATGATATTTAAGATAACATTATCATGATTTCATTTCTGTTATTTGCACATTTTCTTGCCCATATGAGTATATAATTAAACTCTGAAATCCTTCTTATAAGGCCTATTTTGTGTGCAAAATGAGCTGAGCTAATGCGATCGTTACAAGTTGTAGCCAATTATACCCTCGTCCAAATAAATTAGTTTATTTTTCTGCTTTTGCAACATCTTCTGTTCATTGCTAATGTGCCCTTTTAGGTCATGTTGTTATCCAGACACTTTGAAACGTCAAAAAATGTCTTTGTTGTTCATTCCTATTGGGTGACAACGGAAGCAGCCATGTATGGAATGTGGTGTGACCCTTCAAACATACAGCAAACACATAGTCAATGCATTCCTGACGTTCCCCATGCCCTGCACCGACTAAACTATGGCGGCATGCCTAGGATTCTGCATTAATCCATGGAATAGGGCTTCAATGGCAAAAGGAAATATTTACCTCTTTTAGAAATAACAGCGGGAAGAATAGAGTCTAGGGCCCCTGACACAATAACTGAGTCACTGAAGCCAACGAGGTCTTTTCCTATCTTTCTGGGTCAAAGTGACCCATGACAACAACATTCTTGATGGGTTTCAAATCAACAACGCAGCTGCTGATAAAGGGTTTACTCAGAGACAAGCAGCAAGTTATTGATATGATCTGCAGAAAATAATTATCACGTGACCAGCTTATCCTAGTTGTCAATATTTGAGTTGTCATTAAAGAGAGATGAACAGTCCTTATCACTCTTCTAACATTATTATTATTATGGGACTGTTAACTCACTGTGATGAGTTCAGAGAAATAAGTGAGGGCGTATGGAAATATTTAAGTGTGTTTAATGTTTCAGGTCTTCTTTTTGTCTTGGGTAACCCCTCCAGGGCCAGAATTTAACTCTGGGACCACGTGTTACATTTCTCAGGACAAGTGTTGTAATATAGAAACATATCAATTTTCCAAATATCAGCACTAATGTTACCACAGTAGTTGCAATAGAAGTAAAAGTCACACATCAGAAAAGTTAGACACACATCATATCAGTGATTTTTGTCATGTCAAACATAACAGCATATTTAACCAACAACAATATCAAGATCCAAGATCTTAAGGTTGCCATGAAAATTAGTTTCATGCTGTGAGCATATGAGGGCTGAATGCTTAAATTCATTTTTTTAAATCTACAATTACCCATCTCATCATTTATTTTATTAGTATCACCATAATGAACCATACTGAACCCCTTCACCCAAAAGACATTTATCACACTGTCTCTAATTATAGTATCACACTAGGTATGCATGTTTTTAAAGAGCTTTATGTCTTTATTATTAAAATATATGTTGTTATTTAATTATTTTGTTTTGCTTTTTTGTTTTCACAGCCACAAGTGTCAGGCAGCTGCTCCGTGCAAGGGGGATTTCCAGTCCGCTGATCAGCTACTACAAACCCACGAAGTCTACAAACCTTTATTAATTACAGCTTTCCTGTTGACTTGTACTTTGATTACAGACTGAACTGTTGTGCATCATGTGACCTACATGTAGAAAATCTTCACTGAGGATCCATTGTTGTCCTTCTCTTTTATGCATACAGCTGTCTAACAAACAATTTTCCCTCCTAGTTGCTCAGTTCATGTGCACTTGACTTAGTACATGTTTTGAAGCATGGACAGAAAAAAAATACGTGATTTTAAACTCAACTAAGACAGCTTAAAATCAGCCAATGAAGGTTAATATACGTGCACAAATGCCTTCATTTGAGTCAGAATGTAATTTCAAAATGAGGACTCAGAAACACTGGGGGATCTGAACATGCTTAACATATTCATTTTAACTTAATGTCCTCAGTCCTGACCTGCGCTTGCATCCTCGTGTAAACTCAGTGTGATTGCTATCTATTGCAATTTCTCTTTGTCATTGCATTAAGTCAACGAGATAAACATTAACCAGGAAGAAGGAGTGCTAATGTACGAATGAAGCCTCATGTTCATGTGGAAAAGTACTGCAGCACGAACCCTCAAAGTCAGGTGGATCCCAACGGAAAGACAGTGAAGAAGACTCCCACCTCGAGCAAGCCGCAACATGAGATATGTCAACACGATTTGACATATTGTGATTTACATCAAAGGTGGCCTGTTTCTTAGAAAGACATTGTCTGTCAAACTGCCACATACGTGACCATACTTGTCCATGATTATATAATCATGAACGCTAACTCATGTGAGCCACAGGAATTTTGAAAACTAACACTATGCCACAAATACTTCATGGTATAATAATTTCAGGACCACATAAACATACACACAAACATTTTTTAGGAAACTGAACGTGCTTGATTAAACGTGATGCTGCAAGGATGTGAAAAAGAAGCATAGTCAGAATGTAGTTTCAGTGCGTGTGTGTGTGTGTCTTTGCTTTTTGGTGTGTCTAAATCTGCATTTCAGAGTTTACGTAACTTTCTAACCAAGCTGCTCATCATGGTTCGCTGCGTCCGGTGGCCCTACCATCTCTTTTGCATATGCCACCATTGCCCTTGGGTTTCTTTTGCTGTCTGGTCCTTCTCTGACCCTTGACGTTTAATCCAGCCAGGCTTGCGATTATGTCAGATGGCCGCTGGTTGTATCAGTCATAGTTTTGCTGTCCTTTTCTTTTTCAAACCCAGGATGAGCTGTACTAATTTAACAACACTCTTGCCACGCCGCACTTTAAATGTACTCAAACGTTTGCCTGTGTTGGCCTTTGTAGCATCATATCATTGTACATCCCATTCATCCTTTCACTACTAAATCAGGAAATCTTATGTCTGTTTGTCTCTGTTCTTCATTCTGTCTTTTTCAGCCTGCCTCCCATCAGAAGCTGAAAACAGTTCATTCATCACAATCCACAATCTCTAGAAATCATGCAGCACCCCACGATGTGGGGACCACCAATCTTCTTTGACAACTGGTCTGCTTCAGTCTTGGCAGGTAATTTATGGGGATCAGCCAGTGCAGTATTGTGTTTGAGGTTGTTTGGATAAGGGGTCATTTCTGGGATTTTCTTACCTTTGCTGCCAGAGTTCAGATAGTATTGTAGCAGTATTGTAGTACTGCCTGATTATGACCATGTAAATTATTGGTGTACTCCTGCTTATTCATAAACCCATTTAGTTAACACTGTTTATAAATAAACCATTGTTAACTGAAACATCTTGCCTTGTCTTGCATTGGTAGCAGATTTATCAATCATGATTACAATAGGTAATTGATAGTTACATGTAACAGGCTCTTAGTGACTTGTATTTAATGACTACCTACTGTATTTTTGAATTAAGTGCAACGATCAAAATGTTCATATTTTTGTCATTCATTCATTTCATACATGAAGTCTGTAAGATAACAGTTCTCTTTAGGCTGACGCACTATTCCTTCCTTTTGTTGCGAAAGCATCTTGTGTGGTGTCCTGCTGTTGGTTCATTTTACCACATATTGTGTCATAAGGAGCTTTCATCAGACTGAGCCAACTGGAAAAATTCACCTGAAAAGTGTCTGAAAACTGGCCAGAGTTAAGAGAAACAGAGGAAAAATCCAGGGTCACTGTGGAGATTTGCACAAAGACCCACATTTGCAAAGTAGACAAGACTTTGGCAGGGCATTGTTACAAGGCATATTCCACAGATTACAGATTATGCAGTGTTTTCCATTGTCTCTCTCCTTTAGGCTGTGGAGTTTTACTGTGTACTTTTCCATGTACCAGTGGACTTTATACTGTACGTAACCTTCCAGATAGATAGATAGACCGATAGACAGATAGATAGATAGATAGATAGATAGATAGATAGATAGATAGATAGATAGATAGATAGATAGATAGATAGATAGATAGATAGATAGATAGATAGATAGATAGATAAAGGCTGACATTGTACAAGAGAGTAGTGCAAATTGCATTGATAAATAATGTAATATGTAAGATATACACTATAAATCAGAATATGTACACAACGAAGCCAGAAGACTCCAGCGAGAGGAGTACATTTTCAAGCTTTCTTGTTAACACACAGGTACAAAGCTGAAGTGTCCTTGAGGCAGATAATGGATCTCTTATGACTCCTGGCTGCCAATACCAGAAAAATTACTTTAAACAAGGACTTCATTTTAATTTCTCTGCTTCTTTATGAATAAGGAATAAAGAATTTATTGGGGTACTTCATTCAAAAATACATGCATATTGGATTATGGCTCATAAATATCTTGGATTATGCTGCCATCTAGAGTGAGCTAATGTAAAACTGCTTTAGACTGGCTGTGAGTCAGTTTTATACTGCCCTCCCTCTGTGAGAACAGGTGAGGAATTACAGTTCAAACAAGTCAGACCAAATGTATAACAACAACATAATGTTATTTCTTTTGGTTAAATGGGTATCAATAGTATTTCTCAATAAATGTGTGATTGTCACGCTTTGTGGGCACTGTTGCGGATTTTTAATGAAGTTCTCTTAGCAATGGATGCTGGTCACTGTGTTGCCTTGGTCTTGTTGGACCTAACAGTGGACTTTAATACAGTGGACCACCAGATCCTCCTGTCTTGGCTGGAAAATTGAGTGGGCATCAAGAGTGTTGTTTTAGATTGGTTTAGATCCTATTTGTCAGAGAGAAGGTTTTGTGTTTGTATTAGAGCTGCTGAATCCTGTGCCAGTGCCCCTTACATGTGGGATGCCTCAAGGCTTTATTCTTGGTCCTTTTCTCTTCTCTCTCACCTAGTACTTCCTATGGGATCAATTCTTAGAAGACATGACATTGCATTCCCTCTTTATGCAGATGAATTTATGTGCCTCTGAAGCAGCAAAATGCATATTCTGCTCACCATCTATTAGAGTGAATTTGCAAGATCAAGGAATGGCTGTCCATTAACTTTTTGCACCTGAATGATAAAAAGACAGAGGTCCGGGTCCTTTAACTCAACATCTGACTAAGACAGGGTCAAACTTAGGTGTAAAGCTGGACAGTGAACTTAAACTTGATGCGCAAATTAAGTCAGTAGTTAAGTCCAGCTTTTATCAGCTAAGCTCACTTGCCAAAGTGAAACCATTTCTTTCATGGCATCACTTTGGTATTTGAATCTATGCTTTTTTTTTTGCAGTAGGTCATGTATGATTTACAAACATGACCTACTGCAATGCACTTTATGTTGGGCTCAGCTAGACACTGCTTGCCCAGCTCCAGATGGTACAAAATGCTGCTGCTCAACTATTAGTTGGGGTCAAAAAACGTGAGTACATTTCTCTGATCTTATACTTGCTTCACTGGCTCCCTTTTATTTGTTTTTAAAAGTCTTCACGACCTTTCCCCGTCATATCTGTCTGATCTGCTCCACCTGTACGTTCCCTCACGTTCACTTAGGTCAGCTGATCTGACACTGCTGGCAGTCCCTATGACAAAGAGGAAGCTCAGAGGTGACCGTGCCTTCTCAGTTGCTGCCCCAAAACTGTGGAACATTCTCCCCTTCCACATTAGGCAAGCTGACTCACTCTCTGCTTTTAAATCCTCTCTTAAAACACATTTCTTCTTTTTGGCTTTTAACTCAGTCCGAGATCTTGGTTTTCTTTTTGTCTTAACTGTGGTTTTATTTACTGTTTCTTTGTGCTATGTCTGTGTTTTTGCTTTGTTTGCTCTTAGTTGTGTACAGCACTTTGGCCAATGGCATTTGATTTTAAAGTGCTTTAAAAAATTAAGTTGAGTTGAGTAACAACTACCAGCTTTCTCATGTCTTAAGCTTACAAAGCCAATATCAGCATTTTAATATACTGTATTAAAGGTCATGCCTCACTATCACACGCACACATGAAAGATAAAAACAGCAAATAAAATCTGAGCAGTGGCTGCGCTTTCCTGTGAATTCATTACTTTGTCTGTTACTCTGACCGGCGGCACTCTCTGCATTTCCTCCGCTTTCAAAGTGATTTTCTGACAAATTCCGTGGACTTCAGTAACATTGCAAAAGGTTGGTACGCTAAAAGCTTAAAAATTCATTGTCTTTTAGGCTCTGTCATGTTAAATTTTTGTCTTTATTTGAGAGCAAATTTCTCTTTAAGTGAGAGTAAATGAAAGAAAAATGGTTGTATAAAATCATTTGGGGGAAGAAAGTAAAGGGAAAAATGCACTGTTGATTTGGCCTAATTAGTGTTACTTGTTTTGTATGACAGTAATCTGGCAGAACCTCCAATATGATCTACCGTTTATTGCTGTGAGTAGTCACTAAATTACAGCAGAATTTAAAGGTTCTGAAAACTCTGATAACAAAATGTGTTACTTTGTGTACACAAAAGGACACATGAAGGGTATATGTTTTGTTTGTTTTGCAAGAGAAATTTCAATTTATTCTGGCTTTTCATGTATGAAGACTTGAAGAAAACACACAAATAAGAGATATCCTATACTTCAGTGTGCCAATCAAAACTCAATATGTTATTTTGCTAAACACATAAAATCGCACATTATGTTCATTATTTACTGACCTATAATGAGTTAATTCAATTCTCAGAAAAAAAAATTTTTTTTGAATGCAATATTGTCTTGTTTGTCTTTATTTATTTCTTATTTTCATGTAAAGTACGTTTTGGATTTCCAGAAAGGAAGTAAAATAAATGGAGCTATACTTCCATATTTGCATTTATTCCAACTAGATGACTGCATCTGATTGGTCTAACTTTACCCTTCGACTGGAGGAGTCCCTCACCAACACTTTGAGTCACTTCCTGGATAACTGGAGGCGTAATGTGACCGCTGCAGCCAACGCTCTGGAGAACACTATGGCTGAGGAGAACTTCAGGGATGTGACCTGGTATCTCGCCGTGATGATTGGCATATTTGCCTTCATTCTTGTGGCCATGCTGGTGAGCACAGTCAAATCTAAAAGGAGGGAGCACTCTAACGACCCCTACCACCAGTACATCAAGGAGGACTGGACTGCTCAGATACAGCAGAGTGATACTGCATCCAGATAATGAGGGCACATAATTCACAGCAAATCTCTGTTATGAAGAGTAGCAAAAGAAAAGAAAAGAAAAGAAAACAAGCAGTATATAAATGCACCATCATCAGTTGACATTAATAATGCAGAAAAACAGAAGTGTTTGTAGATGTACTATTATATAATATGTAATAGAAAAAGTATGTACATTTGGAAATTGTTGCAGTTCAAAGGACATAAAGATTTTGCTGTTTGGAGTGTTGTTTCTTCACACTTGTGTACACACACACACGCGCACACACACCCACACCCACACACACACACACACCTACGCGTACTTTTGGGGCCACCTGACACACACACACACACACACGAGAGAGAGAGAGAGGAGAGAGAGAGAGAGAGGAGAGAGAGAGAGAGAGAGAGAGAGAGAGAAGGGAGGATGGTACCCAGAAGAATGCTTCATCATTTTTTAAGCATTGTGATGGTTGTGATGTAAAATAAAGAAGAAATTTACAGAAGTATCAGAGGCCAAATAGTTATTCTAAGATAAGAGAAGCTTTCTAACCATTAAATCTAGGGTTAATAAAAATAAGAAGGGCTCAGCAAATATGAAGACATTCTGCCTTTTCTGCCTGAGGAGGGCAGCAGTGCCTCTATCCCAAGATCACAGACACCTTTAGTACTTCAGACAAGAGCCTGAATGTAAGACACTGAAGTAGAAGTGTTCCCAATGCTTTTCTGCAGTTTCAGCGGTTATTAAGGATGAAGTTGACCGGAAAAATCTTTGAATACGTTTAAAAAGCTGTTATATGTATTCAGCACATTGCACATGCTAAACTCATAGCAACACACTGTCAGTTCTAACATTACAACAGATTATTTGATTGCCCTTCGTGCATCTGTTGTCAGATTCCATTAAAATACACCAGTGTTCAGATGATGCAGAGGTTCAGATGGTTTTCCAGTGGACTTTTACAAAGAATTCTGGTCTGCAGTAGCACCCACTTTTTTGAGTATGGTGACTTTAATTCAGAAATATCATATACTATCTCTAAACATGAACTCTGCCAACATTCAAACTGACATACTGATAAGCCTTTATGCTGATGACGTACACTTTTACTTGGGAACTCACAAGCTTCTTTTTGGAATACACAATCACACTTATAGATAATTTCTCATCTATATCACATTACCCCATCACTTGGTGTAAATCAACAGTTTTGCTTCGTAATTGTAATTTTCAGAACACCTCCACCACTCCACTACAATCAGGTAATATTAGATTTTTAGGCATAAATATTTCCACCAAGCTCTCAGACTTAGTAGAGGATGCTGGAATACTTTACCTATAACAGACATGGGAGAGTTGCCACCATTAAAATGATGGTTTTACCAAAAATCAACTATCTGTTCTCACTGTTCCTTAATAAATGCTCTATTGCTTGCTTTAAGTTGCTAGACTCAAACATCTCAAAATTTCTATGAAAAACAAACCATCAAGAATAAGTTTAAAAACTTTACAAAAGCCAAAAACCAAAACCAAAACCGAAAAAAAAAGAGTGGTGGTCTAGAAGTAACAAATTTTTATTACTTTTTCTTAGCCAGTATTGCAATACATTTCAAGGTGGATCAAATCAAATTTGCTAGACAGCCCATGGTTGGACCTAGAACAAGCACTTTGTGGAAAAGTAAAAGCCTTTCATAAGCTCTAATAACACCTCTCTGACAGCCTTGTGGGAATTTTTAATTTTAACTGAGTCTTCACTTATGTAAACTAAGACCCATTTGGAACAATGCAGACATTTTTAAGTTGTTATGGTATGATAAGTATAAAAAATGTTCATCACATGTTATTCAAGACAGAAACTTTATTACATTCCAAGAACTTGTCTTTTTGTTCCTATTCTCGCTCCATTTTCTTCTTTCTTTCCAGCTTTTCCCCACCTGTCAACTCTGGCATTGCTGCAGTGCTTATAAATTTATGTGAAAAATAACACAAATAAATAAATAAAATAAAAGGAAAAACCCTAACAAGAGGAGCCTATAGATAATCTATAGGGCTCAAATGTTTGGCACAACAGTGCATTCAGATCATAATTCTGCTTGCAAAACTTGCCAGACAAGACAGGCTTAAAAAAAAATAAAAATTACACCAGGGTTTTCTTTTGACTTTTGGTCTGCACTGATATCTCAAAAATAACTAAACTCAAATCTCTAGTGCTCAGCGTGCTCCTCCCACATTACTAAGTCCCACAAAGAGACATCACAGTGAGCAAGTACAGTAACTCATTATTAAACCCCAACTGTCATCCTTTGCTATCCTCTCTTCTCAGTTGCTGTGCTATTTTTAGCACTCAAACAACTGGTCTCCTAAAATGGGCCTATTCTGCATGAGTAGTGGAAGGGGAGTGCTGCTATGTATGGTATCCACCCCCAGTGTCTTGCAGCCCTTACAGTGCTCCTCTTTCGCCTTTGTATCTGCAGAGAGAAGGCGTAAAGAAGTAATGACACTGGGAGAAGGTATTCCTTGGCCTGGAGGACACGTTAAGTTTTTGGATTTCTTTGGACAACTGGGGATGTCTGTGAACTACCACTGACGGACCACTTTTTCCCTCCAGCAACACTTCGTACATTTCCTCATCCTTTTATAGGCCTTATAGGTGACCTTTTTGAGCGTGCAGCTCCATACTGTGAGACTAAATTGTACTCCGGGGGTGTGTGGACCATGCTCTCCCTGTGGTTGTTCTTGCTCCCCTGCTTAAACTTTGTGCCTCAGACCCTGGCTGAGAAGGGCCTGGAGTTGCCACAGTATGATGGGAAAGACCGTGTTCTTGATATCAATGACAAGAACTACAAGAAAGCTTTAAAGCAGCACAGCATGCTTTGCCTGTTCTACCATGAGCCCATAGCAGATAGCAAGGAACTGCAAAAACAACACCAGATGACTGAATTGGTGCTGGAGGTAAAGTATAAGGAAGAGGAAAACAATGCATGCAATGCCGAAAAGAGGCGCAAAGTCAGGGAGAAAAGTGCAGGTAACTTCAAAAAAAGAGTTGGTACTCAAGGAGATGCAGGAAAGAAAGTAAAACTGATATGGTTCGGTTGGGTAGCAGTGGTGTGAGAGAGAGGGCGCTCATAATCCCATGAAATAGACTCATATATGACTCCATGTTAGTGCTACAATAAGCAGAGCGGGACCTGGTGAGCTGTAAAACTCCAGCTCCATGTTAATCTTTGTATATATGAGCTTCCTCAAGGTCAGGGTGTGTGCATCAGTCCAATGAGATGCAGTGCTGTCACTTGAGGTTATTTCAGCCTGATTCAATGTATGCTTCCATTCCACAGAAATGCATGAAATTTATTCTCCCCGTAATTCTCCTCTGCTGGCAGAAATAGGCCAAGAGCTCATTTATATTATGTTTTTGAGCTACAAACCTGAAGGGCGCTGCGACCTTCTCCTCTTTGGTAGACTTGTCAGAGCTTAAAAGTATTTTGTATTCAAGTAAGCAGCTGGAGATATGTTTATGTAATAGATTTTTTTGTGTGACTGTCTTTTAGATTCCCGTATAAAACTGTGCACCCTACCCTGTCTCATATTACACAGAGCAGAGGACGTGCTGCTCTTTAAAAGTAACCTGAGCCCAGACGTGCAGTCCTGATATTAGCTTTACCGATTTTGCACAAAACAGTGGGCCATGTTGCTACTGAGTCATGCTAACATAAAACCATTTGCAGTGTATTTGTAAAAGCTGATCACAGTGATACCATCTACATGTAACCGTAGATATGCTCAAGTTTTTTCTACTTCAGTTTATGATACTTTATACTGATGCTACTTTACAGCTCAGGGGAAATTTTAAATTCAAGTCCCCAGAGACAGGAATCAAGTCACATTTTGTTTGTGAAAGTATAGAAAGTTGCTGAAATTAATTTAAGGCAGGACATATGAAAGAGCCCTTTGACAGACTGACACAACTCACCCCGTGACAGCTGAGATGGACTCCTGCTTCCTCGCAACCCTGAAGTGGAGAAGCGGAAGAAAATGGATTGATGGATGGACATGTGAAATGAGCATGTTTATATGAGTACATTTTGCTGCCCAAAACAAACTTACTTCAGCAATATTTCGAGATGTTGTAAAAATAAACCAGTAATATGAACTAAATTATGTATTGTTTACAGTCACTTTTCCATTCTGACAGGTTATTTTACAACCAGTGCAAATGAAGTAATGCAACTGGTGCACTGTAAAGTAAATAAAATGATCCACTTATGAATCCTTATGAAACTCCACAGGATACCGTTACCTATCTTGACTAATAGTTAATCCAAGTATTAGTGAAGATCACTTCCTGTATTTCACGCCACAATTGCCAGACCACAATTGCCAGTATAATCTGACTTTGGCTATATTTAGAGCAAGGCAGTCTGAATGATTATGTAACTGTATCTCTGTGTGGGCAGCTTGGGCACCTCTGACATATTGCCAACTTTGGTCCTGCTGTCAAGCTCCCATTCACAAACACAGCCCCATTTAACATTTTAACTGAACTTGCGTCGCTTTTTCCAGAACTCAGAAGTCTCGTTCCTTTATGTGCTGTGTGTTCAGTCCAGTTCTTACAATTTCTTCCTTTGTGATGTTTTTGTCTTGGTTGTAGCTTGTAGCTCAAGTTATGGAGGAGAAGGACATTGGGTTTGGAATGGTTGACTCCCACAATGATGCAAAAGTAGCAAACAAACTGGGTGAGTATTAGTAGTGGCACACACCTGCTGTTTTATTTAACCTCGATCTGACTGATACTTGCACGTTTAGATAAAGAGGACTGCCTTTAATTGCAGTCATTTTGCTAACAGTCTGACAACTTTAGGAAGAGCACTTGGATGAATGTAATGGTATTTCATTTCTTCTGATCACAGGCTTAGAGGAAGAAGGAAGCGTGTATGTTTTTAAGGCCGACAGGGTGATTGAGTTTGACGGTTTGCTCTCTGCTAACACTCTGGTGGAGTTCTTGCTGGACGTAAGTAGACTTGCTTAAGGGCTGATTCCTGACTACTTCCATGAATCACTACCAGTCACACCCTCCGATCCTCTTCCATTGCTTTCTGTCTGTCTCTAGCTGTTGGAGGAACCAGTGGAAATCATAGGGAATGCTCTGGAGCTTCGAGCTTTTGACAGGATGGAGGAGGACATACGTCTCATTGGTTACTTCAAGAACGAAGATTCTGAGCGTGAGTGTGTATTTTTATTTTTTTGTCTACACACTGCATACTGCATTATTAGATGGGTCTGTGATTATCTTTCTGTGGCTCATGCCCTTCATTGTAACATGAATTTTAACCCCCTCATCTCCATGGATTTACAGATCCATTTTTACCACTACTGCACACACAGCTGCCGCTTCCTGCCCTCACCCATCATTTACACACTGTGAAACAACCGAGTGTAGTATAGTTAACTTGCAGATCCAGTACATCCCATCTGACCAGCTGTGGGAGTGATAAGCTGAGGTCAAAGTTTAGCTATTTCCGCTCCCCATTGTGCAAATGTCAAGTAAATGACGGCCAAAGAAAGGACAAACAGATGCATGTGCAAAAAAACAAGAAGAAGCTTAAACAAACCAAAAAAAAAACACTAACTTGTTCTTTGTTCATTTTTTCTTTTAAACTTAGACTATGAAGCTTTTAAAGAAGCTGCAGAGCAGTTCCAGCCCTACATTAAGTTTTTTGCCACATTTGACAAATCTGTAAGTTACAAACAAACAAACATGTAAAACAATGAAACACTTGAATGTTTAGTCTTGACAGGTCGGTTTTTGTTGCTGTAGGTGGCCAAAGAGTTGAGTCTAAAATTAAATGATGTGGACTTCTATGAGCCCTTCATGGAGGAGCCCATGTCCATCCCAGGCAAGCCTCACTCTGAGGAAGAGCTGGTGGAATTTATAACTGAGCACAGGCGGTAAACAAAGAATAATGCTCCACTTAATTGTATAAAAATGTGCATAAAGACATGTTTTCATGTGTATTCTAACATCGAATGTATTTTCTGTGCCATCAGACCAACGCTGCGAAAGCTACGTGCAGAAGATATGTTTGAGACCTGGGTGAGTGATGTTTGCTTGGCGGCAGAGGAAATTAACACTTCCAATTAACTCATATTTTGGCCTCTTTCTCTCAGGAGGACGATATTGAGGGCATCCACATTGTGGCCTTTGCTGAAGAGGAGGATCCTGGTGAGAGCATATTACATAATGATGTACCACTGTGTAAAACATGAGATGCTGAGCATATTTGCTGCAAAAATGGAACTCTGACTATTCAGTCCTAAGGTGTGTGCTCTTTTAAAATAAAAAACTATTAAAAGGTATGGAATTTAAAATGAATAAACATGTATAAATAAATATAAATACTGGCTAAAAACATTCTGATAACATATCTAAAGAGGAAGAGTTTTTTTTAACACAACAGTGAGAGATAATTGGTCTCATCTTGTGTCAGATTCTCAGGCAGTTTTGGGATAGTGCTTTTTTTTCCTTTTTAGATGGTTATGAGTTCTTGGAGATCCTAAAGGAGGTGGCCAGAGATAATACTCACCTGCCTGAACTCAGCATTGTCTGGATTGATCCTGATGACTTTCCACTGGTGAGCTTAACAACTTTTGGCTGATACAGAGAAGCAGACAAAAAAGAAGTGAAATACAAAAAGGAAATAATAGAAATTTAGATCATCAGGCCTCATGCTCTCTGCCTCTTTTTATTTTATTTTCTGCTGACCCCATTCAGCTGATTCCCTACTGGGAGAAGACCTTCAAGGTGGACCTGTTCAGACCACAGATCGGAGTTGTCAATGTTACTGATGTAAGTGACAACCTGTCACAACCGACATAGATGACACATACTGTGCTTAGGATTTTCTGACACTGTCTGATCTGTGTGTGTGTGTGTGTGTGTGTGTGTGCGTGTGTGTGTGTGTGTGTGTGTGTGTGTGTGTGTGCGCGTGTGTGTGTGTGTGTGTGTGTGTGTGTGAGAAGGCAGACAGTGTGTGGATGGAAATGGACGACGAAGAGGATCTGCCCACAGCTAAGGAGCTGGAGGACTGGATTGAAGATGTGCTCTCTGGCAAAGTTAACACTGAGGATGATGATGACGACGATGATGATGATGACGATGATGACGATGATGACGATGATGATGATAATGACAATGAAGATGATGATGATGATGGGGAGGAAGATGATGATGATGAGTAACTTACAGTGTGACCTGAGTAGTAAATGTTTCTTCTTCAGAGTGCGTCTAATGTGAACATCAGTGTCAGCTCTGTGCTACAATAGGTTTAATTTAAGAAATAACTATTTTTTGCACTTAACACGTGCATGCTATTATTATTAAAATGTCATTGTTGCCCTTGAAAATAACCCCCCAGCATTTGCATTTAAAAAGGTAAATGTTGTATTATGATTATTGTCACACATATATATATATATATATATATATATGATGATAAAACTGATAAAACTGTCATTAAAGGAGTTTGTCCACTTCATCCAGAATGCCTGAGTCCTCATTAGAAACACTGCTTTTGATGATAGTGCTCCCTTCCTCGGGTAATTACTGTCTGTTTAGTTAAGTGGAGAATCATTTCCCTGAGTGTCAGTAAACCAAAGTGGGTGGCAAATGTGTTTTTCCATTTCTGTTTGCTTTTATACCAACTCCTATTTCAAGCAATAAGATCTGTAGTGTAATGTTTCATTTTCTTAGATTAGCTGCCTTTTTATTCCTGGTAGACAAACAAACAAACAAACCTACTGACAATCTTCATTTTCACTTTTTAGTCTCGCTTTTTAAACCCAAATTTGAGACGGCACACCGGACTTCTCTGAGAAGTCAGAAAATAATCAAGCATAATATTCAACCACTAAAACTAATTTTTCTATTCAGGAATGCAAGTAAGTCACTGTAATTTGGTGTCTTTATCAAAAATAATAATGTGCTTTACTATTTTTTTGTAAAACAATGAATTTGAAAATTCATGGATAACAACAATATTTTAGCATCAGAACGATCATTTTGATCACAGGGTTTGCACATGCTGCTGGATTAACCCTGTGAAAAAAAATAAAAAATTTTTGGGAATTACCAATATTGTTACTGACCACCACCCAACCTCACATTGGGTGGGTATATTATAAAATTATAGACAAAATATAACAAAGGAGATAATATATATATATTTTTTTACTCTATAATCAAAAACAACTTCTGGAAAGTTAAACTTGTTTCCAAATGTAACTAAAATACCAGCACAGTCTTCTAAAAGTCACAACTGCACTGATTAATCACCATTACATGGAAATAGAACAACAATCACATCCCCTGAAAAAGTCAATACAAATATTTATTTATTTATTTATTACAAATGTGACTTTGACACCGCAGCAGTAAATCTGAAGGTTATGCTGTATAAAAGGAGACGGGGGGGGGGGTTCTCATGACCTCTCAGCTGCATCCGGACATTTGGGAGAGCGATCTCTGTTTTCATCACTGGGTTTTCTTCTTTTCTCTTTGACTCGGTTTCTTTCTCACACACGTATGCTGAAACTCACAAACTTGAAAACTGCACATGTATGCTGAGCACATCCTAAATATGTCAAACTGAGGCACATGTGTAATCGTACAAGAGAAGGTATTTACAACCATCAACGCCCCTAACGGGTCCTAAACAAAACTACACCCTCTGTAAGCACAGTAACACTCTTGTAAATATAAATTTACAACACATCAAGGCTTATATATAGAAAAGGTTTAAAAAATACACATCAAATATCCTCACTCATTATGACAGAGTTCCAGCAGTTGTAGGCAGGTGGCAGTAGTGCGACACTAAATACTGGCAGCAGAAATACTGACACTGGGTTGAGCTGCTCCCAATAAATTATTATTGTTTTAATTTTGACTCTTGCACGCAGCAAGCGATAATACAATATTAATTTTAAATGTGTAAATAAAGTACTTCATTTTGAAATTGCATCAGAAATCTGATTTTAAATAATCCTTTAGGTTGTGCGTTGTGTTAAGCCCATGCCTGATTACATGTCATTGGCCAACAAGGTTTACATTACATGGAGCAATGCTATAATAATAAACCAAATCAAGATTAAAAAAAAAAAAAAATCAGGGCCATATGTTCTGAAATCATAGAAGTGGGTAAAATTTTAACTTGAGATGTGATTTGCATAACCTATCCAAATAAGATTCTGCTGGCTCACACATCAGATCCGTGTACACTGCACACACTTACACATACATAACAGGTATTAAGATATGTCCCTTCACTACATATTGAGTAGACGGTATTCAGTTGCAGCGTAGGTGGCATTTATTGAAGACTGCGACTGCCAAAATCAAAAATAAACTAAAAATTCTTAAAAACATTTAAAATAAACTGATTAGCTTTTTTTTGTTTGTTTAATTGATTAACCATTGCAACAATTTTCCTATTTATTTGCTTTCCTGTTTCATATTAATTTTTATTTATTAAATAAATATTCTTTTGGTAACACAGCAAGCCTTATAAATACAAGAAGCTTCAGGTTGAACCACAGAGTTCAGGTTGTATTCTATCTCTTGCCCTATGACAGCTGGCATGGTCTAGCCACCGCCCACGACCCTGAATTGGAAAAGCGTTTAAGAAAATGGATGAGGATTATTTTCTTTATTTACTCATGTGAGCTGGGATAGGCTCCATCACCCCCACAACAGGACATATGTGAAATATCCCAGGCTTCATTGGGTCACCAACTGGCTGATCAATGCCAGGATGCAACAAACCTAGCTTCCTCTCATTGGGATATTCTTAGTGAACTAAGGTAGACTGAAATGCAAAAGTACACAAATTCTAATTAATGGCACATTTTTAAAAACAAATTAAGGCCTATTTTGATTTTTTTTTTATATTATTTGTGATCTTTAACAACTTGATTTATTTATGATTTTGGCAGTCTCTGTCCTCATTTGTCGTCATCTTTAGTACGTGAGACTTTGAATTGTCTGACAATTACAAACACATCTATCTACAGTCCAATTATCTCAACAAGTACAGCGCAGACGGACGGGGTAGAAATTCTTTTTCAAATGGTTAAAAAAAATCATTCAAGCGTTACATGATTTTGGTATAAAAAGTCTGTAGGGATAAAGCATATTCACGTATAAATACTGTACATACATCTGCAATACAAGACAATTAAATAATAAATGCTTAAGACTGAAAAAGAGCGTTTCAGTTCATATCAAATGTCCTGGTCACTACAGTGACACGAAGGAGAAGGACAGACCCCAGTGTACATTATCATAAAAACCAGACAAACACACACAATTGTGTTCTAAAAATCTCAAACACTCCTGTGCAGGCACACACTGGCACATGCACATAAAGGAAACTCAAAGTTTGTGAGGGTCATCTGTAGTGCATAGAGATGTAACTGAACTGTGTTCTGCAAAGGTCACGACAGAGAACATTTCAGTGCATTTCTCCTAGTTTTCTGTCTTTTATCAACTTTCAAGACTCCTGGGACAAAGACAAAGACATAAATACTCTATATGTGAGAAAACTACATAAACATGGGTAACAAAAAAAAAGTACAAAAGGATTTCAGTTGGACAACCGTAACAGTTCTGTAAGTCTGTAAGTAACAGTGCGCTCGTCCACTCTGCCACTGTTAAACTGAGGTTTCTGATTGGAGCAACAATAAAAACTTGTGTGACTTGGGATCGATGTACTCTTCAGTCAGTCGGATATAAGGGATGCCCTTGATGGTGATGGCTAAACTAAAGTCGAGACACTTCAGCAGGAACTCTGTCCCCTCTTTAATGCCACTGGTCACAGACGCCTCGCTCACTAAGGTCCACTGATCAGCCATCCAGCGCTCTGGGCCGTACTGCAGGGTTGGACCCGGGACTAGATAGGCCTCGAGGAAGGCCTATGCACACAGAAACAGCTCATTATAGTACATTATAGTCCACCATGAAAAAACAGGTGTATAAAGACAATTTTTAATGAAACATTTTTTTTCATAAATAACAATATGATACACATTTTGGAGATTTTCATATTTCTTGTGCAATTAGGGATTAGCAAGATTTTCAGGGCCTAAGTTTTTGTTTTTACTTCAAATACAGTCCTATATACTGGACTGAGGTTTAAGAAGTAAAGATTTGAAAAGCTGAAATACAAGTTTAAAAGTTCACATTACTGCAGGTCTGCACCTGCGATAATAATAATAATAAACCAACAAAACCTAATTTTTTGACTGCCACTGTGGCCTCTTTTCCAACTGCCTATGTCTTCACTGCCATTGTCAATAAAGATAGATTATGTTGCATTTATACTACCTGTGTGGTGCTTTCTTTTGTTTACCATCAGATCTGAGCAGCTACACTGACAGAAATGAATCCTAGTATGATTTTAATAAGTTTGGTAAACACTGCCTTCTTCTTCTTTCAGCTGCTGCCTTTAGTGGATCATCTCACCCTATGTTTTTCATCCTATACTGTCTCACTAACCCTCTGCATGCCCTCCTTCACTACATCCATGAATCTTCACTGTGGTTTTCCTCTTTTCCTCCTGACTGGCAGCTCTATCTTCAGCATCCTTTGTCTAGTATATCCACTGACCCTCTTTTGCACATCCAAACTATCTCTCTAACGTTGTCTCCAAACCACTCAACCTGGGCTGTCCCTCTGATGTACTCATTTCTAATTCTGTCCATCCTGGCTACTCCCAATGAAACTCTACCACCTCTACCTCTGTCTTGTGTTTGTGAGTGCCACCATTTCCAAACCACATGTCATAGCAGGTATCACTTTCACTCTTGCTGCTATTTTTGTGGGTAAACCTATTAACAGCTTATCTGCTGTTACAACAATTTCAAGCCAAGCTGACCTTAGGGCTCATATTATTGACCAGGCAAAAAGCAAGATGCTTCTGGATGCTCTCCATGCTGTGACAGTGCTGCCTCCTGGTGGTGCGGAGGTACTTCTGCAGAGCCCGAGCCATAGATGGAAATATGGCCAGAGCTGCCTCGCGCACATCCATAATGTCAGATGGTGTTGCACGCTCATCCTCTTTCTTCATGCGGCGGACATGTGTGAAGGCCTCCTCAACAGCAACTACCAGCCTGACAGAGAAATAACACACAGCATTTGGCTTCATACAGTTGTTTTTACTGATCATATTTCCATTAACTTAAAACTGGTATTTCACAGTTTTTCTGTATATGAGGTGCAGGTTGCTCTCGTAGCTTTTGAATGAAGGGGACAACGTTCAATCAGATTTGTGCTATGATCAAAGTGTTACAGAAATGTTGTAGGGTTTGAGTTTTGCCTGAAAGTGACATGCAGTTATTTAGCTTGTATAATTGCCATGAAGTTTACATAACAACATGCATGACTTTTTAGCAAGGCTACTCATGTTAGTTTTTTTTTTTTTTTTTAAACTATACATGTGCTTACATCAGGGCAAAAACCCAACTGGGTGGATATATTTTCTGGTTTAGCTCTTATAAAGATGTTGATTGAGTTTTGGGGGGTAGGGGCAGGATATCTGCCTTCTTAATATTTCTGCTTTATAGCTTCCATTTGCCCTCTGTCCATGCCTCTTGTCTCCCAGTGTATCCATCCTCCAAAGCTTGAGTTTTACTTCTGCACTGAATCCATGTAGCACCTACGATGTAGCTTATGCAAATGGCTGATATCAGATTTATACCATTGCTGTTGTGCCTCCATTGCTCTGTAATTTCACTCCCAAAACACAAGCTAGCAGCAGGGTTTTTCCCTTCAAGTTGATCCAGTCTCTTCCCGTTGATTTGAAAAATGGTGGCAGAAGAAGAAGTAGCCAGAACTATGTTGGTGTATGACGTATATGGCGTTGACAGGTACTGTAGTTACATTTCTAGGCAGGTGCATGTCAGGCTAAACTGTAAGTTATGTCATAACTACTCTGGAAATTTAATGCAGGAGCAGAAAGCCACTGTAACGTTAAGCCACTTTGCTCCCATGACTCACCTGGCTCTACGTTTGCGGACTCTTCTCTCATAGTCGGCCTCCTCATAGTACAGCTCATTGTGGGCGCTGTCTTTACGTTTCCCGGCAGCTGTAACCATAGCCCGTGACTGATTTCCATTACTTGGCTGAGCCCCTGCTGCATTCCCTGGGGCTGTACCAGAAAGAAAGGACAGTAGCAAATTGGTCGTACCATTTTGAGGTGGGGGAGGCGGTCTTTAACTGGTCAGTCCCCCAGCAGTGATTAATGGACTGCATTTCAGTCTGAATCATTGAAGGAAAAACTCATATTGAAGGAAAATTGAGATCTTTTTGTTAGTGGTGTAAAACAACTGTGAATCTAGCTTCCAAGCCAGTATTGTTCCCATCTTACCCTCCACTAAATTGTGATAAAGATTTGATATATTCTTAACTTAAGCACAGAGAAAGGAGGAAATTTCCAAGTATCCACATTTCTCCACGCACACTATGATGCAGAAATCTTTTTATTGAGGGGTTGGATTAAATATTCATTATTTTACACATCAAAGACCATGTGTGAATTTACTGGTTTGTGTGGCAAACCCATAAAACTAATGGGGCTTATCCAGCAGTATATGAGAGATCCTGCAGTTTCACAGAGGTGGAATAAGATTTAGTCCATATTCCTGAAGATTACTACATCTGGGGGTGGTTATAGTTAGTAAATGCTGCAGGTCAGACAAGGATATAAATTATTAATCTTATCTGCATATGTGTGTTTATGCTTGTGCGTGCAGGTGAGAAAGAGACACTGAATGTAGTGATGAAATATGGATGAAAAAAATCCTCCCAGTGCGTACTGTGGAGAAACTGCAGTCAGATAATTTGCAGAAGAACCAACTGTAGATATTTTTCCACTGAAAATACAAGTAAGTATGAGCCTCTTACACATCCTGCCCTACATATTCGTACTATGAGAAGAGTGACTGACTGAGATAGAGAAAGGCATGTGTGGGAGTTGACGAAGGGAAAAAAAAGGGGGGGGAAAGAAGGAGCTGGAGCTGGAGACAGTGCGAGCAGGAGGAAGGAGAGATGTGGGAGTATGTGAGGAATGAGTGTTACACTGATGAATTATTTAAGGCTTGAAATTCCACGGCCCCCCTAGAGGCCCTTTCGCTGCACTTTGATAGGAAAGGGGGTGGGGTGGATGAAAAGCACTGTGAGGACACCGTATCCCATACTGCATCCCTGTTATATACATCAACAAATCCAGCGCTGTGCAGCCGGTGTGAGATTAATAGGTGGCGAGCTTAAGACCCTTTCAGCTGCAGGAAAGAGCGTGATATGTGGCATCACAGGATGTGTGTAGAGAAGAAATATATCAAGAATATTGTAACATATGCGTGTGTCTAAGTGTGTGTCTAGAAAGAGTGCTTTTATTTATTTTTTTTGCTGAAGATGCAATATGTCAAAGAGAGAAACTTCACAGCGCAGTAAAGATGTCGACGAAATTAGCGTCTCCCTGTGATGGTGAGGGCTTTTATCTGTACTTACTGTCAAAAAGGTATGTTCTCACTTTGTTTTTAAAAGCTGTTCATTGAAGCCAGAGTATTACAAAAAGCAAGGAGAACAAGCAGCAGACAGTTAAAACAAGGGAAAGCGAAGGTAACAACAAAGGGACATCAGCAGAAGTATTACATATAAACTATTGGGACATAAGAGGCGACTGACCATCTACATTGTAGACCTTTAACCCAGCCAGGTGTTTGGCGGCTCGGTGTTTGGAAGCAGAGAGCAGGGCCGGGTTATGGAGTGGAAAATCTCTGTAGTAATACTCCAGAATGGACAGAGCAGCTCTTTGAATACTGTATGAGGCAAGAGAGAAAAGAGAAAACTTAAAGACAAAACAGTTCATAATTACCCGTTAATCCACTAATCAGTTAGCCTTTAGCTATTCTGAATTCTGACAACCAGTAAACAGTGATTAAATTAAAAGAGCAATGCTCTTATTTAGATATAAAATTCAGTAAAACTATTTGAGAATAAACGTTACCACAGATGCTATTCATTTAATTTCACAAATTCTTCTTCCTGGAAAAACGTGGCATCTACATTACCAACAGTGTACCTCCATTGCTGACAGTTCAGTGGGAAAGTTTTGTTGTGTTATGGCTTGCTGCAAACATCTGACACATAAAGAACACGCTACTGAGGTCATAAAGATAACACTTGATGACCTCCCCCGGTACTCTTAATGATAAATTTTGACACTTCAATATATGACAATATATGACAACCACTATTATAGGTTCCCTGTTTTTCCAAGGGTAGCCCTAGTAAGCTGTATAGGCAGAGGTCACCCTATCTAACTTCTGACGCCCCCTCCCCATCATTTTGCTCTGGAAGCAGGCCTGAAATATGACAGAAACCGCTCTGTTCAGAAAAGAGAAACAAGGGTTACTCCTAGTAGGCGTCCAAGGGGGGGGGGGGTTTAAGAGAGACCCTTTGTACATGCTGCACTGCTGTACCATGTGAGCTACTGAGATGCACCATCCTCAATTAAATTTTCAGGGTTTTCATGTTCACCCACTGAAGACTAAACTGACCCTTGCATGAAGCCATTTACAGTGTCACCACATGCACTCCTCCAAGTAAGCCATATAAATTACTGGAAACAGTTAATATAGTATGAATCCTTTTCTTTCTCTTCTCCGGGTCCTAACCTCTTGTTTACCATTCCAAAAATTAATTTTAATCAGAAGAAGGCCCATTATTAACCCATTAAATTGTTAGCCTCATCACACAAACATAAATACTAATGTCTCCTAGTCCTATAGTAATAAACTTGTCCAAGGCAAAAAACAAAGACAGTCATATGATGAGTGGCTTTTTCTCATCCCTTCCCCTGAACTCCTAAAATAGCAAACTAGTCAAGGACACTGTAGACTAACTCAATTACTGCCTGTGCTTGTCTTCCCTGTGGCCATAAGCTTCCAATTACACTCATATGTCAACAAGGAGAGCAAAACGGCCGAGCACAGAAAGGTCAGATCCACATGTGAAAGTGTGAAATTTATTGATGTCCATCAATCTTGCGTTTGCTTTGGAAACACACACAAAGTTAATATGGTACAACTGCAGCATGCGTACCTGAGCTGTCCTATGTTGTAGTGACGAGTCTCTCCATCTGTGGAGCGGATGACACACACACTGTAGCAGGGCTGGAGTTGGCGGAGTTCCAGAAGTACGACTGCCAGGTAGTGAACAAACAGCTGGGAGTCCACGAGGGACACGGCAAACTGGACGATACCGTGGTAATCATCGTCCTGCTTGGACCACATCACAGGTTTAATAAAGGTTCATTGCTATTAGATAAAAGCTTTTTCCTTTAAATTCATTTTAAGCCTTTTTTAAGACTAAATGAATCAGATTAAACAGAGCTACATACAAACAGCTTACCATAAATTACACTAAAATATGTCACAAAACCTCCTGAAACGCACAAATAAAATACACGTCAAACCCACCTGAGCATCAAGGATACGGACCCCGTAGAAGAGCCAATAAGACATGGTGAGCAGGAGTGTGAGTGTGATGAGGAAGGCACGATACACACACACTCTTGGCAGGCATGCCCGGCTGGGCCGCAGAAACAAGGCCCAAACAGCAACCAGGAGGATGAGGAGCTTGAAGGAAATGGAGAGGAAGAGGCCCTCACAGGCCGCACCACACACCTGCAGCCTGTCGGGCCACATTACTGCTGGAAGAAGCAGGAAGACCAAGGGCGTGGCAAGCACCAACAGCCCCACGCATGAGCCCACAGCTAGGGGAAGATAACGCCGGAAACCTTGGGTCCGGTCCTGTATTCCTTTCCCCAGGCCCACCACCTCCTCCTGTGAAATACTGAGCTCCGATGTTCCCGTAACAGCGGTGGTGGTTTCTCCCCAGTTATCATCCTGAAAGGATGAAAAGGAATAGATGAATAAAAAGTGTTTTTGAAGCCACTGATGTACTTTTGGGTGTGCTGGATTGTCTATGCTGTCCATCAAAGGGGTTACCTAAATTTACCTATTTCATGTCATTTATTTAGACTCGCACAGTCTTTGGAAGTTTGCCTCGGTACACCACTGCAGTGGATTTTGAGCCAAAGATGTGCAGACTTTCAGCTTAAATTCAAGAGGTTTAAGAAAAGTAAAGTTTAACAAAAAACCATTTTTACTCATGGCCTCCCATTGTCAGAGGCTCAAAAGTAACCCGCCAAGCTAACATAAATTTAAATATAACAATTGTTCTTAATTGTTGTTCTTAATCAATCTTTTGCAGTCAGTGACTTCCTGAAGTCCTGAACCCATGACCATCACCAAATGCTGCTGTTCCTCCCTTGAGATGCTCTGCCAGGCCTTTAACTACGCCTGCCTTCAGCTGCTGCTTGTTTGTGGGTCTCTCTGCCTTCAATTTTGTCTCCAGTAAATCAAAAACATGTTCAATTGGGTTGAGATCAGATGACTGACTTGGTCATTGAAGAATAACCCATTTCTCTGCTTTGAAATTTATTTATTTTTTGGCCACAGCAGCTTTTGTTAGCAGTGGAGAGAGACAGGAAATGGGGGAAAGATACAGGGGAAGACACACAGGCAAATTGGCGACAGGCCGGGACGCGAACCCGCGCCGCAACGCGGCATATGTATGTGGTCGCCGGCTTTACCACTAAGCCACCCAGGCGCCCTGCTTTGAAATGTTTTGCATTATGCTTTGGGTCATTATCTATTTGCACTGTGAAGTGCTGTCCGATCAGTTTTGCAGCATTTGGCTGAATCGGAGAAGAGAGCACACAATTCATCCTGCCACGTCTATCAGCAGTCACATGATCAATACACAGTAGTGACCCAGTTCCACTGGCAGCCAAACATGCCCATGCAATAACACTACCTCCACTGTGTTTGATAGATAATGTGGCTTCAGATCATGAGCTGTTTCTCTCCTCCACAATTTTCTCTTCTCGTCATCATCTTCTGGTTCAAGTTAGAACTTGGTTTCGTCTTTCCAAAGAACATTTTTTTTCCGAACTGTGCTACTCCCTGTCCTTGAGTGTAATCAGTGGTTTCAGGGAGGTGTACACTTGTACACTCTGACAATGATATTCTGTGATCTTTCCGGCCCTTCAGTGTCGCTGAGCTGTCCAGTGCATTCCTTCTTTTTAAGAATGTACCAGCTTGTTGATTTGACCACTCCTAAAGTTTTTACTGTCTCTCTCTGGCAGGTTTATTTTATGGCATCCTTCACTTGCATTAACAGCTCTTTGGGCCTCACAGTGAGAGTTCCAGAGATAAGCTACCAAATAAGTTTAACACTTTGAATCAGCTCCAGTATATTGTCCAATTACTTCTGAGCATCTGAAAATGAGGAACTATGCAATACTATGCATTTAATTTCTAAGTAGATAATGCAATACTTCAATCACATCTTGATGGTTTGACTTAAATGCCACTGTGTACAGAGGCCAAACTACAAAGAATGTGTCAAAAAAATGAAAACAGGTCACATAATAAATTTAAAAATTTATTTTAAATTTAAATTTAAAACTTAAAAATGAGCTGTATGAAGCTGTATGAACTGATTCGTGGGCTTATCAACTTCATAAACAACTTCTTAGCAAAACACTATTGAAATAACAACACTGTGCTCCTGGCCAAAAGTGATGACCTTATTTTATGTCCAAATAGTGGTCAACTGTCAGTCCCGCTTTTACTGATCTATTTTTTTTTAATACATCAACTTTTGACTGACTGTTTGTTTAGATGTTAAGCCGCACAGCATCCACACCAGGCACACACCAGTATAACTACTGTTCTTATTTGTTTGTTTTGTTCTAACTGATAAAAGGATAATTCATAAAAAAAATTGTTACAAGCCTCCTATTACTATAGAGGGATGCATGTTAAGCAAACACAATGGCACCGCATTCATTTTTTTCTCAACCATAATAATGGGATGTCTTGAATATTGAATATTATTTTCCAACAACAACAAAATGTTGTGTGTCATCCAACATCAAAATGTTTTATGGATCCCTTCCTGGAGACAACAGAATTTGTGGTTTAGAAGCAGTGAGCTGAGAGACACTAAAAATGCTTTGGAGAGGCATTTTCACCCAATTCTTTGGTCCACTGTTGATACAAAATAGTTCTTAGTGCAGTTTTAATTGTCTTTCTTTTTTAAATGTTGCGAACACCAAACACATTTCTGAGACTAATATCTCCGAAACTGGGCCCATAAAATACCATAAGTCGACAAACCAGTCAAATGATGAAGGTGAATCAGATAGACAGCAGTGCTTCCATTTTCCCATTTCCTCCTTTCTTTGCACACAAAAGCACCACAGAGTCTACGCACCATGAATACAGCACATCCTTCATGTTTTTTTTTTTTGGAGTTAGTCATTATAATGGCAAGCCTTTTAAAGTCTGTTTGAAGTAATAAAGGATGACAGGACGGGATACGCATGCAGGCAAAGGGATGCACGCTGCACCAATGAAGACACACACACACACTGAATCACAACAAAAGCCAAGGCTTTCCATGCCCATCATCACAAATCTGTTTTTTTTTCTTCTTAACTCTCAGGGTCATTTTAAGCATAAATATTTCCAAAAAAAAGACACAGGGAGAATAAATTAGTGACAAGTCTACTCTAAAGAGGTATTTATTTTTGTTTGCCTGTCATTAATTCATGTAATTAGCCATTCATTGTCCCCCAGAGTGTCACCGCATTGTACCTACCAACAACCAATCAAAGGAGCAGCAGCTGCAGCGAGAGGGATGAGGGCTGGAGAAATGACAAGCTGAACAGATAAGCCTTCATGGCTTCACACACGTGTGCACACACATATCCACCTAAGCACCATCAAACAGTGCTTAGATTCACACTGAAGCCACATGAGCCTCATGGAGCTGCTGTAAGTAATGCAGCTAGATGTCACATACACTTCACCTGTCTAGAGCTTGTAATTCCCAGTGTATACCAGATCCTTTTCAGCCTATTAGAAGTTAAAGGAAGCTTAAGTGAACCCTGCTGGAATTTGAAATCTGACACACTTTCCATATTTCAGAAATTGCAACATAAATATGAATTCTGCCCCTCTAGTACAGTTCACAGCCAATTAACTTAGCCTTGCCGGAGGAGGAGGAGGATGCCAAGAGGAGCCAGAAGATAAATGAGCATGAAGAGAGGAGAGGGAAGCAAAGTCAAAGGGGGATGGCAGTGGATTAAGCAGAGAAGAAGATTTTGGGGTGTGTGTTTGCCAGACTAATGTGAGAAACAAGAGGTCAGTTATGTACCGTAGGTGTAGCATCAGCTCCATGTCAGATCTCATCTATATTCACCCCCCCCCCCCCCCCCCCCCCCCCCCACACACACACACACACACACATACACACACACACACACACTTATAAACCTGCATCTGTGACCAATCAGTGTCATTCCGTGTTCCAGTGTGAGAAACAAACGCTCAGAAACACCCAAACAATGTCTTCCTGCTTGAACACAGATGCTGAGTAGTCACTTAGGGAACACATAGCCAACTAAATCTGAAAGTGCCAAATTTTCTCTCATTGTTGTTCTCTAATCTCACTAATCTGAGGGTTTTCTTATAAATCCAAAAATGCCAGTGTTGCTTTTTTGTGCGTGGAGAAGATAAAATGAATGGATGAAAATTACCAAATAAGCCTCTTCAGATACACTTGAGAACTGCTCAGTTGTAAAAAAAAAAAAAAGAAAAAAAAAAAAAGAAAAAGATGACAAATTAATTTAAATTAAGAGCGCTGGATGATTAGTCCTGTGGATAACTTTGTAATTACAATGTAGTGATGACTTAATGCAGTTCATAAACACTCAGAAATTATGAGCCGTGATCATATGCTTGTTTTATGTTCTGCTGGAGTGCCTCCACCGCTAACACTTACAATCAAAGGTACTTTTATTTTAATTTAAAAAAAAAAAAAAAAAAAAAACGTTTACGCAAGACCTTTTTTTCCTAGGTTGGGTGCTGTGACTGTTCTAGTGCTTGACTGGCCTTCTCATGCAGCTCTCTGCAGCAACAAGAAAAAAAAATACAAAAGCTTATTTCCCAAAATGTCAAATTATTTCTTTGAACCTTTTGAGATCACAGAGAAGAGGTGGGAACACATCGCAGACAGAAACCAGACTGTCTGCGCACCTCCTCTTCACCAGATGTTTGCTAGGAGGCACCGCTTTGTTGTTTGCAGAGATTTTCTCTCTTTTATTTTCCAGTTATTTACACATTTCAGTGCAGCTACAGGTGAGCGTGTAAAACTAGCCGGCCAAGTCTGTCTTAGTGCACTTAAGCGCTTAAACATATGCACCAGAATATTTCATATTCTACATGTGAAATGCGTGACTGAAATGTTTTCATTCATCCTGAGAATCGTCCTGCCGAGGCGTAAATTCAGATAGGCTTTAATGGTAATGTGTCATTTAGAGGGAGAAAACAAAGCATTATTGACTGAGCTAATATACTGCTAATATCTATCATTAAGTCTGAAAGAGAAAGAAACCGGGAGAGACTAATACAGGGAAGGGCTGTAAGAGCAGGAGAGAGGGACGAGACTGCCGCCCGCTTGCTTGGCAGTGTTTCCAGTCTTTTTATCTGGCACAGGGTGAATATGGATTATGCTACACAACACAGAAAACAGCCTGCCAACTACAAAGCTCAATCTCTCAGCAGCACTAGCTTGGGTGAAGGTTAAAATGGGCTTTGTGAGACAAAAAAACCACCACTTAAAACGCTTGCCAGGTTTCCCTATATTTACTGCATTCCTTTTATTGTAGGAGGGTTTTTTTTTTTTAACCTCACATTACAAGCTTTGCTGGTGTAGTAGCTGTGAGTAAGAGAGTATTCAAGAAAAAGGGCAAAGAAGCAAGTTGTGAAAAGCTAAAGCAAGACTACCATACGCTCTGGTGTTGCTAGAGCTAACACTGTGAGGAAATTGAAACTGCTCCCTCTTGGCACAGAGACACGGTATCTAACAAAGCAGCATGGCCAGTCTCAGTAACAGATTCTCAATGACTCAGTCTCTCTCTCTCACACACACACACACACACGCGCGCGCACGTGCAGAAACTGTGCTCCAAGACCGTATCCTTATGTCACAGGCATGCATGTAAACATGGAGGATTATTCATATCAGCTTTCCTCCAAGTGCCGTTTGGCCGGATGCTAATGCTAATCTCAGTCTGTGAGAATGTCTCCTCTGCACTGGAGACTAGTTAGTGTTAATATGCAGCTCTGCCATCTGACAAAGCCGCTCCAAAATGCACGGGCTGGAGTGCACTGTGGTCGATGTTGTTTGTAGCAATGCTGGTGCTGCCACTGGTGTGTGGACACGACTGTCTGTAGGGGTACTGCGATACAATGGCAGATTACCTTACACCGCTAACAATGGATGCAGGCTACGAGCTGACAATCACATGCCAGTGTGGAATGTGCCTTTCCAGCCAAAAGGGGATGCTGAGCACAGATAGCAAAATAGGTCAGACTTCTGAAAAATGGTCAGAAAGTCAGGTTGAAGGCACGCTTATTTTCCAATCACATTAAATAATATCAGGAATATTATTAGGGAATAAAGTATATTTTACAAAGGCAGCTTGTACTACAGATATAAAGCTTTTCTATAGTTATTTTAAACATACAAACTGCACAATAAGCCAATGAAAAATGCACTCATTTTGGGTTACTATATATTTCAAGTAGGTCAAAGACACTGTGAATGCAGCCCAAGGCTAGTAATATCTGTTACACGTCTTCAGAGAAGAGGGCACTTTCTTTTTCTCTCTCCTTCTCTTGCTTCAACTTTAGCTCACTTTATCTTTCAGTGCAGTTTGTCTCTCCATTTAAAGGGATAACCTGACAATTTGGAAAATGTTATTCAGGTGACAACTTAGCATAAAATATATATTATATATTTTCTCCTATTTGGAGCATCTACAAAAACTTAAATATAAAACAATAAGTTGCAATTTTATCACTGGGTTGTGCCGAGCAATCTCACAGTGATGATAAGACTAAGGGAGGTCAGACTCCAGAATGCAGCCAGGCTATCGCTTAGCTAACAGAAAAACTCTGGTTTTCTGCTAAGCCAAGCTAATCAGCTGCTATATCTACAGACAGACAGGAGGCTGGCATCTAGCTCCTTATTTAAGGCTGTGTTCAGATTGTGTCTACTCATTTGGTGAAAGCTGATAGATTTCAGAAACCAGATGGATTTTATGCTGTTTATGCAACAGGGATATTCCCAATTATCCCAACCAGTACCACATAACATTGCTGTTTATGGATATGTACAAGCTGTGATTGAGATAGCTCTCCGCAACATAAAAATTACAAATCTGCATGCATATGAAAACTTGTTTCTGCCACTTAAAAAAATTTCCAGGCAGAGGTAACTGAGCATACTAAAATTTTGAAATACTTCTACGTTGAAATTTTGACATATTTAACTTTAAATTTTGAATTAAAATAGGTTTAGACTCTCAGCATGGATGAAAATCACATTAGCTCCATGTTTGACTACTCTTCTTCTCACAGCAGACAGGCTGCAATGCATGATGGTCTCAGTGCATGGATCTAACATACAGCTTCTCTACGCTACATTTTAGTGTATGTCGTGATAATTTTATAGTGCAGAGTATAGTGGAGGAAAAAATGACAGTTTAGAATTTGAACAGCACCAAAAAAATGGCTAGTAGATGTTCCCAAAATAGCCAAAATCTCTGTAAGAAAGAAATAACAGATAAATACTCAGATGGTATTTGACTCTAATGAATCTTTAATCCTTGAAGACTTAGTTAAAATATCTGCCTCTGTCTTTAAGCTCCATATCACATCATTTTGTGTCGACCTAAACCTATTTTGCTTGTAGCAGCACAATCAGCTTTATGGCAATGACTGATGCCAGGATGCATTGCTTTTAAAGCCATTAGGCACTACAACCAGTATATAGCCACTACATCTCACACACACACACACACACACACACACACACACACACACACACACACACACACACACACTCACACACACACACACACACACACACACACACAGAGACCCACACTAACATAGCACTGTCTGTACAAAACCACCCAGCCCTATAAGAGAGATGCTAATCCTCTGACCTATCTGATCCCTTGTCACCATTGTTAGCCTATCATGTGTCGGGCAGCCAGCTGTGTGAGGACGAGTTTATAAGGTCGGGATGCAAAGTTCATGCATGGATTACTGGGTCTTGGTTTTTCTAAAGGAAACTGATACTGAGACAGTTTAAGTGTGCTTTACTACAAAACAATGTGCATCTGTTCACAGTTTTTTTTTTTGTGAATACCTGCGCCTCATCAACATGCTCTGCTGCTGGTGTGGGCTCTCCAGGCAGCGGTTCTCCGTTATGGACAGGGGAGTCCTGGGAAGGAGTGTCAGGGGGGTTGATTACGACAGACCTCTCGGAGCGGCTGCTGTCTTTACTGCTGCTAGCTTTGTGTCGCTCACGGCTTCGATCTCTGGAAAGTGAGAACAAGCACGTGCAGTGAGCACTGAGAAAGGTGCAACAGGAAGAATGCATTGATAAAAATGAGACTGAAAACGGACACTCGCATATCAATATTAATTGCTTATTCATTATTGATTATTTTGGAACGTATTTGTCTGTACAACTTTGAACAGTTTCCATAAAGTACTTGTTTTACTCTCTTTCTCTCTCTTTGACTTTTACAGAAATTACACTCTCCCATTTCAAATGACTGAAGCAATGAAACAATTATAGAGATATCAGTCCATACACTTTCTTTAAAATAATAACTTGAGGTATGCATACATGAACTTGGAATAAGTACCACAGCAATATACACACAAGAGCTGAGACAATAAGTTCATTAATTTATCTCATAAAAATTAGGAAGCTAAAATGTTTTATAATTTATTATTTATTTGAAGCAAGTCTAAAAAAAGGAAAAAAAAAATCCAGTTTCTAAAATGTGAAAATGTGCTTCTTCATGTCTTTTATGATAGACTTAATTATAAACTTGATAAATGTAATGTTTTTGAGGTCTGGATGAGTGGTTGAATGACCTTTGGCATGTGGACCTTGTAAGCATCTGTTTTTATCCCTTCCTGACATTTTTTATAGTATAACTTGTTAATTCTTCATTAATCAAAAGTCAAGAAAATAATTCAATTTTTCATTAATGAAAACTGGAGAAAAGTGGTGTGTATTAATACTCCAGTAGACAACCATAGGCATCAGAAATGAGCGGGATGTTGAACAAATGAATCTCTCCTTTACAGAGTACACAGACTCAATCACTAAAATAGGTTAGAACCACTCAGCTGTGACGACCCTAATCCACAAGCTCTGTCCGTCTCAATCTCTCGCTTGTTCTCTCTCTGCAGTCTCTCATCTCATTATTTCACTACAACCAACATGTGGCCCGTTCAAAGAAGACAAACAAAATGTTTATTGAAGGCATTCCAGTAAAAAATGCCACAGAAAGAGCCAGGGAGTGGGATACAGCATGTGATCTGGTAGAAACAAATTCTTGTCATGGGAGTGTCGGTTAGACAAACACAGCAGAGAGAAGCAGACGGTCAAGGCAGGACAGACAGGAAACATACCCATGCCGGTTTGATCTCCCAGAGCGACTGGAGTGATAGGAGTAGCCAGAATGAGTCGACTCTGTGTCCATACCAACGCGGTTCGGAGACAGTGACTGGGCAGGGGGATGAGGAGAGACTTGCCGTGCGGCAGAGAGGGTAACTTGGCAGCAGTGCTCAGGAGGACAAATGGGTTGCTATAGAGACAGACTTCAAAAATCCACGACGACTGACAACTATCCTCGATTGCTGCTTCAGTGACCACATTGACCTGAGGGACAGATAAACAGCAGAGTATAAGGGATGCACCAAGGCTTGCTTGCAACATCAAACAAACAGTGCATTTGACGTACAAAAAAAAAGCTTCTGTATTTCTGATTCTCATCATTTACAAAGAGGACAGATTAATTGTGCTCTGCGGCATTGTGGGTATATACTTCAGATTATCTGATTAATGTATTAACCTGGGATATTTAGCTCCACTCTGACTGAGGCTAAATATTTAGCACACGAAGTACACGTGCTACAATGTCCTCTTAACAGCAGAGCTCCTGGTTCAATTTTACAGCATGCCACGCCCTGTTCTCTCCCCCACTGTTTTCCTATCTCTATACTGTGTATCAAAGAAAGGCCAACATGCTGATCCTGCAGATGCAGATTTCAATGTCTGCAGTTGTTATAAGATGGATAATGTTCAAAGTTTGCTCTGAACTTGGAAAAACTTCATTTTTGTACCCTCTGTTTGGAGTAATTTACAAGACACACTTTATTTGGAAAATCTGACTTAAATCCAGCCATTCAAATGCTGCATATAAAACATGTTTCATGAAGAAGGTTTTACACAGGCTCTCTGTCTTTTTACAAGTCTCACATCATTTCTGTGTGAATGCATATTTTATGGGTCGTGCCTAAATACTGCCATTTTAGCTCAGTCTCTCTTGTAAAAAAAATAAATAAATAAAATAATGCATCCCAGGAGTGAAAAAATAAAGGTTGCACAGACAAACATAGAACGTTACAGACATATGTTAAGCGCTTTGGGTAACAAAACAGAAAATAATGCATGCAGTATCAGCTGAAGCTTTATCTGATGAATAAAATGACTACTTTTATAACCTCTTAACATCCACCAGGGTTAGGTTTCCTTATAGTTGCATGGTAAACAAACAAGCTTGGGAAAATAGAAGAGGCTACCTTTCAAAAAAAGGCCACATACGTGCATTTCGGCCTTACAGATCTACAATAATCTTTTCCATCTGTGGATGCCAATTGGTGCAATTCCATAAAAAGAGGTGAGTGTTAGCTTAACCCTACCTCTAACCCTGCTGGATGTTAAGAGGATAAGTTGTTTGGTAGCCATGGCTGCAGCAAGACGTGTGCTGAAGCGAGTGCAGAGACCACTGAAAAAAGAGGCCTTAACTCTCTTTTGAATCTTTTGAAACATTTTACACATGACAAGGACGACATGGTTTTCACCAAAAAAAAAAAAAAAGAATTTAAACATGCTGAGTCTGAATGCACCATCAGTTTGCAAAATATCCACTGTGAGTATTCTTTAACCAAATGTCCCCCTCATCAATATATAGATAAAACTCATATATTCACATAAAAGGAACAAATTCAGGTAGATCAATTAGTTGTAATTTATGTAATACTAACATATTTAAATTTGATAACCAGTGATTTGGAAAAGATTGAGAACTCTCTCCGTCTCGTCATTATTAGCTGGCGCTGAATCTGCCAGACTGACTTCCTGTGACCCTAATGTGTGATGTATGCATGAGGATGGCTCACCATGCATGACCATTCATTTAGACCTCAATACCCTGTCTGTCTCCCAGCTGTTGTCCTGACAACTACCTGCCAATCACCATCCCCATCTCAATTTATTAACTGGAACTATTCTTCCCGTCACGGGCTATTTGTTATCACCACAGCAAATGATGCATACTAACTCTAAAACAGCCCATTCAGCAAACGAGGATACAAATGCCCTGGAGATGATATTCTGGTCGTATAAGAGAAGACACTGCTATGAAGCAGATTTCCATTAAGAGGGTTTAAATGGTTTTCCTTTCCTTCAATTACCTATGGTGGGAAATGTCTCTGTATATGTAAGAAACCAAAGATTTTCCATTAAGGATTGTTATACAGTGAATATAAGCTCAGTAAGACCATTATTACAACCTACAGAATTAATTGTATCTGATAAAATATATTTTTATGCTTTAGGCTGTAGATTGGCTCCATAGGGTAGTGGTTTATACATTTGCCTAACAACTGAAAGATTCCTTGCTTTGACCCTCAGAGGCAGCCTTTGGGGTTGTGTCAGGCATTGGGTGTAAAAACACTGCTGAATCAAACATGCGGAGCTACCTGCTGTGCTAACCCCTTGTGAATAAGGAGCAGCTGAAAGTTGTAAAAGGCTGTAGTGCTATCTATCTATCTATCTATCTATCTATCTATCTATCTATCTATCTATCTATCTATCTATCTATCTATCTATCTATCTATCCACACAAGGCAAGTTGCATTCAAGGGAAGGTAGACATTTATCTACAGCTAATATCTCCAAAATTGGGTGACTCACCAAATGAATCTAGATGGCACTACAAGCCAGAGGATTATTATGTAAATTAGATTTTGGAATGAACTGTCAATTTAATTTGAGATGAACAAACCTGATGTAAAATGATGCCCTAGTGACAAAAAGCCCAATTTCTCAGAGAGTGGCTGCATCTGTGGAGGCTGATGAAAGCTGGGGGAACATAATGTTGAACAAGGCAGAGCTGCATTTACACAGAACATCAATAAATAACGTACTTGAACATACTGTAACATACTACTCACAGAATCAAAGCTAATGGTGCAGCATCAAATTTTAAACACAAGCCTGAGTTTTAAGAGGGACGTCATACGTCTCATCTCTAACCCACATCCGGAGCGTCCATTGTTACCTTGGCAACACTGGAGGCAGGAGGCTCCGTCTATCAGCAATAATAATCGGCCCTGCTGAGACAAAATTTGTGGATGCACTTAAGTGGGCATGTGAGAGTGATGGTGGGGTGAGGCACAGTGAGAGGGCATAAAGAGGAAACAATAGCTTCCCATCACACCCGTCACTCGTGCGGTTAAACGAATCCGCCTGGTGATTTGAATAAAAGCCATTAACCCCCCGAGTGCTGATCTCTGGGCACGTGGCTGTGATATGTGGGCCACAGTGATCCCACTGAGAAGCCACTCATCCACAGGACGAGCATGAAGAGGCACAGTGAACCAGGCCATGCGGAAAATCGCAGCCACGGGGTAAGAAAAACTATCAGTTACAAGCCAACGATAACTATGAATGAAACATGCGGGGCTAACAACGTGCATTAGAGACGTGCGGCTGTCTGAGCGTCCTCTGAGACAGTCCCAAAAATGCAGTACTCCTCCGAGGGGGAGCCTGTGCGGAAAATCTACTCTCCAGTGAAGCACAGTTGCATCACTGCAGACCGTTCTGGTTGGCTGCACTAAGAAGAGATTCACCAGGGCAGAAGCTGACACTAATGTAAAACAAACATTCATTAGGGTGTTTGTTTAGTGGATCGAGGCTGATGCACAGTGGGAGCTACTGTAATTACACATGGTCAGGCTCAGGGGTGCATGTGCACGTGGTATTATTGAGTCATTTTTTACTCCTTTTCCAGAGATGAGGCATAAGCAGACTTCAGTCTTGCACCTAATAAGCGTGGCGCTCCATGAGGGAAACATATGATAAATAAAATGCTTTGTAGCATCCCCAAGCTCATCGGTAAATGTGAGATTTTGACTGTATAGAAATTTGCCCTCCAAACTGAGCAGAGAAAGAGGGGTGTGGCATTGGAGATTCCATTAAGGTATCCAATACAGTGCTGGCACCCTAAATGGCACAGATGAGTCTCATAGCTCACCCAGGGCACATGCTGAGGCCTGGTTACCATGGCATCTGTGCCCTCCCTCACACCTATTAGCTTTCATGCCTTCCTTCCTTGATGTGCGCCCTGCCCCGGTGGCATTATGCCATAATCTTCCAGATACAGCAGCTGGGCAATCTGATGGATTTCTTGTATCAGCTGTTTTGTAGCTTTAAGGCAAACAAATTGCAAAACTCCAATCTGCTCTGCAAATATACAGCAGCTAGTAGATGTTCAAAACAGCAGTTTGGCTGATGTAAATGCCAAACTGCTATTTGCTGCCATAGAAAACCACGCCAATAGCCACATTTGAGGACCTGAAACAACTAAACTGCAGATTATATTACTGCATTAAAATGCATTCTTCTAAAATGGCAGTGGAAACAACAAGCACACACATGCACAGGAGCAACACAGTCCACTGGGCTGTGTGAAAGCTCTCTGAAATCAAACAAAAGGGTGACAGTGTGTGCCTGTGTAATGTATAGTGGTTAATATCTTAAATCCCTTCATGGACTACAGATAACCCAGAGGAACAGCCGCTCATTAACATATTAAATTACCAAAGGGCTGAGTCACATAAAACTGAGTCAAACATGCAAAGTCATGACAGTCCCTTAGAAACAGCCTCTTTTTTTCTTATTTTGTGCCCTTCGGTACTATGATATCAGATGTGATTAGGAAGTTGTTTCCTGCATATATATGCAGAAGGAAACCTGTGACCTTTCAGTGACTGGATATAGCTACTCCCACCCCGCTGCCCATTGTAAAAGGAGAAAGTTAAGACCTGACACAGTTCTCTGGAATGCAAACTTTAGTCCCCTCTGATCCGCTCATGTGGAACTAAACAGAAGTACAGTAGAAGAAGAGAGGGAGGGAGAGTGAGGAGTGTGGTGCGGGCTGTTGAAGAGATACCTCAGTACATTCCCATTTTCAGTGCAGTGCTTTTATGGCTCCAAATACACAACTGTAAACTATTCTATAATGTATTGCCGATTACCCCATGCTGCATAAACTTTGAGGGATCCCAGTACTTCTCTTTACCCTAAAGGTAGCTCCAGTTCTGGTTGCACTTCTGACACACTGCCCAGAATTAAAGGAGAACAAAGGCCAGCATCACTTTTGATCATCCATGGGAAGAGCTGATATCTTCCATGGGGTTGACTCATCTATTCAACAGGGTTCCCAGACCTCCCAGTGTCCTCAGGTGCTCTGCACAGGACCTATCAGCACTGCTCAATAATAAATAACTGTAGGTGCCAGCACGGTTTCACTGCAGTATTATGACTCTAAGACACACAGACAGGAGACACGTGAAGCTGCTCTGCTCACAGTTAACACCTCATCCAGCTGCGTGCTCTCCAGACAGCTGCCGCTGATGAAGGCATCTCCAACACCCTTTAACATAAAGGCTACCAGGTCGCACGGAACAAGGGGGTGCTGCTTCTCTATTACACACAGCTGCAGCTTCTGTTACAGCAGATCTGGTTTCAGTCTCGCCCTGAACCCCATTAACCACAGAACACTAAATCACTTCAAATAAAGCGTGCATTCTGGATTATTGGTACAAATGATATGTTTACATAAAAGCAGTACTGATGCAATGTAAATAAAAAGGAAAACCATGAGCTCCAAATTGATGCGGGTTACATGGCTGCATCTGTCTGGCGAAAAGGAAACCATTTTCCCACGACGGCAGCATTGAACTTCATCAGTGATTCCTGCGTACTGGTGTATCTTTTTTTGGCAAGGGCAGCCAGTACCGGGTGTAATGAACATTAGAGCTATGGATTCGTTTACCTACCTTTGTCTCAGAAGCGTTTCATATTCCTTCACCTGCGTGTCAATGAATCTGCCGCCGAGGAGCTGCAGCTGCTGCGGCTGCTGTGAGGCGCGTCTGCACGGAGAGACAGCTCACAGGATCCTGGCCATTGTGGTTAGCAGGACCAGAAAGGGAGGCAGCATGGGTGTACGACACACTACAATGAGTATTTTCAGCTGTGGCCCACAAGAGGTCGTCCTTTATGACTGCTTTGGAAGGGTCAGGGCCTTCAATGAGTGTATCTGATGTTTAAATGTGATTTGCTGCCTAACTCACATTTTTACCTTCATTGTGCAAAACTTGCGCAATGAAGAAACGAAAGAAGCTCGTGACACCACTTTCTAATTAGAAAATTAAAAGACTAAGCCCCACTCCCAACTCCCGCACATTTAATCAATCAACTAACACGCTGACTACCCCGTCACAATAAACTTGATCTTCATTAATAAATGTTTTTGAAGCCATTCATGATTCTCTATGCAACCGAACACATAATGTGTAATGAAGAAAGTTTACGTGAATCTTGCATACTACACTTATAAAGTGTCTGGCACTTATAATAATTTTACAAGGAAAGAATGCGAGTATGTGAAGTGCTTTATTGAGAAAACTGAAAAGTACGACAATTTATGTCTTTAAGTGTTTGTTTTCAACAACATAGTAGATTCAAACAAATATCCAGAAGTTTCCACCCAGAACCATTTCAGTTATTTTACCCAGTGACCGCCTGCAAGGCTGGATTATCACCCACCCCGAGCCCCAGATTCATCGATAAGAGTTGGACTATCTGATCATAATATACTTGAAAGGAACCTCACTGTGTTAAAATCATCTTTAGAGACCTTTGTTAATTCATCTTGTACTGTGTCCATTTTCCTTAATTAGTTTGTGAGGAGCTGCACACGCAACCCATCAACTTAATATATGACATAAATTGTACTAGAAAGAAGGCTTAAAGGTGGGGCTAATAGGGTCTTAACACCTGGACCTGATTCTGGCATCTCATTAGTGTCACCCAGAGATGTCATTTCTATAATAGTTGAGGGTTCTGGTGTCATAACTGACACTTTCAGGGCCCTGGCACTTCACCTCTGATCTCTGCAGACAGAACCTGTCTGTGGCTGGCTGCGTGGATTGTGTATTGGATAAATTGCCAGAGGAGATTCCATCTCAGGCTAAGTGACAGAGACAGGAAAATGCTATTTTTCACTGCTGTTAAAAGAACCACCTTTGCGAACTGATATAATGTCAGATTTTTTTTTTTTATTCCTTGTACAACAACAGCAATAATCAATAAAACACAACCCAGTGGTGCTAGTTTTGAGTTAATTCCTGACCCTGAACGCAGCAGTTGAATTAGTAGCTTCTCTCTTGGGCTTTTGATTACATCAGATCTTCGACAGTTTGAATTTCCCTTATGGCTGAGATTTTTTCTGCATGGATTACATGGTAATTATAGCATGTGTTATTGAGGAATCTCCAGGTGCTGCTGAATCTCTCGAGATATCTTATCAGAAAAAACCTCAATATTTTCAGTGGCTCAAAATACACAAAATTTACAACAGTGATCTTAAATGTGATCTAAAATGCAGTAACAAAGATTTCTCCAAAAAGCTTTCAATTTTAATTAGGGCCCAAGAAACTTTGATTTATTCCTTTAAAAGTTTATTTTATTAATTTTAGTTTTTCTCTGAACCGCCAGCAGAGGGCAATGTTGCTTCTTGCAAAAAACAAAAAACAAAAAGTCTGAAATGAACATTTTCAAAATTTTCAAATTCAAAAAAGTGCGCACAGTAAATTGCATCAAACTTATTCCCATATTGAATATATCAAAGTTCTGTTTGTGGTCATTTTGTGTAACACTAAGCAAATTCAAAAGCTCAGCCCTGGTTTTACTGTTTGACCAAGGTCTGTAAGCACATATAGGCTTTACATTACTTTGCCCTATTTGCTCTGAAATCTGACATTAAACTGAGCCCCATATTCCATATATTCTCAGACATATTGTGTTCAGTGTGCAGACCAGTGTGTGTAATGGGCTGTGCACGCACAAAGGACTGTCACTCTTGCTGCTGGAGTGGACATGAACAATACCTCGAGCCCCTTGGGCCACATTACAGATTCGCATAAAGGGATGACAGGAGGAGCGCAGACAGCCTCTGACTAATGGAGAGGAAAACCACAGGGAGGAGTGAGCTGAAAGCTACAGCCTGATGTTATTGGGCAGAATATCAAAACCTTAAATGTTCAGAGATGTGTTTTGCAGTCCATCAATTACACCTGTGTCTTCATTTACATATGACTAATGTACAACAAAAGTGTCAACTGCTTTACAATCCTCTAAAAGATTTTTTTTTGTCCTGCTTGGAAAAACCATTTGAAAAGGCTTTAGAATCAGACTTTGCAAAAAATCTTATGGATTTAGAAATATTATAGGATGACTCTGAAAATGTTGGCTTTCATAAACATGATGAGCTTTTTACTGTTCATTTCAAGCAAATTTGATTTGAAATGAACTTTAAGTTGCCATTAACCCCCAAATAGCAGAAAAAACACAGAACACAGGACTGTTTACAGTAGTATTAGTATTTTTACAACTTGGTGGAAGAAAATTTAAGATCAAGCATGATACTGTTTTGGTAATTTGGTGAACAATATACAGAATATAATATGTAATATGCATAAGCTTTTTCAAAATATTTCCATTCTGCTGGTCCTTCTGCTGATAATTAGTCTTCAGTCCTGCAGCACATCCCCATGATGAAAAAAAAACGTCATATAATAATGACTGATTGTAAAGGCTACAATGTATGCTTGGTATCCATTAGTATACAGACGCACGCTTAAAGGGATTCCCCATATTTGCTGTTCTGTAGTAGCTGGTTACGCACAGTCACACTGGGCGGATGTTTGCCCTAAATATCCAGCACGTGGTCGAGATATGAGATGTAACAAATCGCGAGCCGCAAGATTTCAATCTTGGACAACTTTTTGTCTGGTGGAAGCGTTGGGAGCAGTTTTCTCAGTTCCGCAAAGGCCACATTGAAGGCCACGACACGGACTCGTTCCCTGGTGGCATGCGCAGATCGATATTTAGCTGTGGCGCGCCTCCTGCGCCTCTTCTCCTCTCTGGACCGCGCTTTGGTCTCTCCATCCATGGTCCCGACCGGCATAGACCCACACTGGGCACTGAAAGAGTCCAGAAGGTTGCCTGTGTCTGTTTGTCTCCAGGGGAGATCAGACTCCTGATGATCACCACTGAGCATCATATCAGAACCTCTGTTAAAAAAAAAAAAAAAAAATCATCACTAAGGGAACTAAGGCAACGCTTGCAAAACCTTTGGATACAAATATAAAAATACATTTGTTAATTTTCTTTGGCTATTTAATTGGCAATTAAAAAAATGCTGAAATATGAGAGACTCCTGCTGCCCTTCAGTGGAGAATCTGCAGTATTGCCGCTACAGCGACGCTGTCCGAGGTACTGAAACATAAAGCCAGCGAAACAAACTGAAGTTTTCCAAAAACAACTAGCATAAACATAATAATAGCACACATTATGATATGTAGTAAAAGAGCGTGCAGAAGGAGGCTCGGATTAATTTTCTATTCTTTGTGTTATTTGATAACATTTCGACTTTATTTCAGCTTTCAGTCAACCAAAACCTAAAGAACAACCGGAGACGGCACAGAAGACCGTCGAGTAAAGTAGAACAAAAACAACATTTAACTTACCTCGTACATTCAAGGAGCGGGTTTCATCTGAGTCAGGAATATCAAATATTTAAGCTGCAGGTAAAGTTATCTCCCAGCAGCCTTCATGCCGTCTGGCTCTTGATTTACTTGAGTCTAGTTTAAACAGCTAAAAAGGAGCAATGGGACTAGTTATGAAGTGGAGTGAAATTCAGTCCTACTAGTCCTTTCCTTCCATCTCACTGTCCCTTCAGCAGCAGCATTTTTTAAAAATGCTTCCTCGCCTGTCTGTGCGCTCTCTTTCTTTCCATATGGAGCACAGTGACGACAAGCAAACCGGATGACTGGGAGGATGTCTGCTGTCCAAACCGCTCCCTCCCTTTACTTTTATTAATCAGCAGGTTGAGCAGACGGTTCATTTTAAAGGTTAAACAGCAGCCAGCTAAATTAATTAAAGTCCACTTGACGTGAAACTTCTGCTAGTGACGTCACATCCCCCTGGATCTTGTTAGTAGAAGGTCAAGTGAGCACCTGTGCCTACATTGAAGGAAAATCTAGTAAAATGTGTCGGTAGTCTCATAGCCAAGAGGGGGGAAATAAGCCTATGGAATACCTGCTACCATTTAATAGCGTTCACCTGATGCAAGACTGAGTCATATTTGTGAAAGTGGAGAGTGAGCAGGTGACAAAATTACTTGTGGAAACCTGTGATCTGCAAACCAGCGTGCACAGCACTTGCTTTTGTTATAAGCTGCAAACTGCCCCCCGAGCACATGAAGGGACTGAGAGCTGTTCAAAGATAGACTCAAAATTCAATGTGTGAAAATTTAAACTCTTTTCATGCAAGTCATGCATACCATGGACTGAGACTCACCCCTATGTTGTGGAATAGTTTTTTTCGTAGCTTCTTATGGTCCACTGTAGTAGGTGCAGAGCTGCGGCTATGACATTTTGATCTGCTCATTTCTGGAAATGTCAGTGCTAATCATTACTAACATAATCACTGTGAGTAAATCACCAGTGAGCCTCCATCTCTGTGTTGCTGGTGGAAAATATTTCCTCAGACGCTGTCAGAAATGGCACCATAAATGCTCAGTTGGGATCATGTGGAGTTATTGAGATGGCCTTGGCATATGGCTAACATCATTACCATTCTCTCCAAGGCGCTGCATCACCATTTATGTGTTGTCGATTTTGGAAATGGTGGGGATATGATGGTCATCACAGGAAGAAAGATGAGCATGTTATGACAATGACTTCTCAAGATTGCTGTGTTAGCAAACATTAATATTTGCGTAGCCTTTTCAAAGAGGGCTTGATGGATTTGATGGCACGGATGCATTTCTTTAGTCAGGTTAGATCTAATATCCATGTTTCACTGATTTGTTTGGAGGATGTGAGCCCTTTGAATATCTGAATTTACCATCATTGCCAAAGCAGGGACAGTCAGTTCTGTCTGTATCTGGCTGGAGCCTTAATCTTTTTGTAAGTTTTTATTTACACTCTAATATCCTATAAAATATAAATGCTGGCCAATCTGGCCCTCTGGCAAAATTATGCAGTCTCTTTTGCCATCATCATGAAAAACAAGCAAAGGGATGATCTTTTATTGATCATTAATAGTTAGAACAGTCACTGGAGAAAACGCTTGCAGCAGGCTGAATAAAAGCCTGTTTTATGGACAGCCCCTAGTACAACATAATATCAGTTGACTGATGATAATTATGTTCAATCTAAGATAAAATTATAGTTACAATGTATCACTTGTGCTACTGTAGCCTAAACAATGTACATAAAAATGCTTTTCTTACGGCTTTCTTGCAAGGTTACATCAGGCTGGCTTTGGCAGATATATCGTGTATACGTACATGCACCATTTCTGTACCAGCTCTTCTTTTTTCTTTTACTTACTGACCTTCATTTGAAACATATCTTTGGTCTGGAAGCTCCTCCTTTGTCTGCTCAATAGGCTTAATGTCAGTAGGTAATGCCAGATCAGTCAGAATGTGAAGAATATGCTGCAGATTCTGGAGAAGCTCAGATAGCTGGTCACAACTAATGCCATTTAAAAAATTTTTTTTTAATAATGAACTTCAGTACAAAGTAGTAGTTAAACAGAGTTACTAAAAGAAATCTTGACTGAACCATAGTAATATCAAACAGGGCCTCTAATGGGCAGCAACTCATTATTCAATTTAAGCAGCTGTGACCATAAAGTCCAACTGCATCTTGTATCGTCTCCTCCTTTTCTTATTGGTTCTTCTGGGTTTAACTCCTCATCTGTCTCGGTCTGGGTACCATCTGTTTAAAGGACACGGCCACAAGCCTCATATTTAGATCTCCTGCTTCTCATCTGTTCATAACACACATGTAAACCTATGTGCTATGAACATGCATTTGTTAAATCTTTTGCTTGCACACCGTAGTAAAAAAAATTCATGGTTTATATTTTGTCAGAGCTTCTATGTTTTACTGTGGTGAAAATATGCTTTAATGTTTTTTCCTTATCTTTGCATTTGCCATAACTTTCCCTCCATCCTGTCCATTTGTCAGCTTCTGTAATGAGTTCTCAGCAAACAGCACAATAAATGTAAATGAGTCAAAGTAGTTAAGTTTTACTGCGTTCCCTGTTTTCCCCACTCAGTCTGGTGAACATCTGCTGTCATATTTTGTTCCTGCTGGTTTGGACTTTGGTGACATCTAATCAATCATCTCTGTCCCCATGGTGACAGGGGACAAAGGGGGGAAATGGAGGAGGGGTTTAACAATAATGAACAAAAAGGACAGACAGGAAGAACCCTGATGAGTGAAGACAACATCAACCTGTGAACAAATGTTATGATTTCTTATAATGCTTTGTTACAAAATTCAAGTTGGTACTAAATAACTAAGGCACGGTGGTTTTGTGGTTTGCACTGTTGACTCACAGCAAGAATGTCCTGGGTTTGAATCCACCATCTGGTTGGGAGTGGAGTTTGCATGTTCTCCCCATGTCTGTGTGGGTTCTGCAATTACTGGGGGTAGGTTGGTGATTCTAAATTGGCTGCAGGTGTGAATATGAGTATGAATGGCTATCTGTTTCTCTGTGTTGTACAATGCCTTTCACCCAATGGCAACTCAGATAGGCTCCAGTCCCTGTGTGACCCTGAAAAGCATAAGTAGAAAAAAAATGATTAAATAATTAATAAAGCAGAGAGGGGATTTACTCCTTACTTCAAATAAATCCATTCAAATAACTGTACTGGCAGATGGGCTTTGCACAGCTTCACAAACTCCTGTAAATGCTGAACGGATGTAACCAACAGATCATTTAATCGTTTAGTCTGTGGAGGAATACACAGACAAAACATAAAGCCCTGTTTCCACAAAAATTGGTTCACTTTTAAAAATGCCAGTAGCTGAAATCCTGTACCAAAACAAGAATAGGAAAAGATTTTCCCTTCAAATACTACAGCCGCTGCTCTTCAGCTCTCAGATATTTACATCTTTTTAATAAGAAGAGATGATGCAACATAGTGGTAAACAAGCCCTGTCACTTTTTCCATCCATCTTCTTCCATTTATCAAATTGAGGGTTGCGGTGGGTGAGGTGGGGGGGGTAAGGGCTGGAGTCTATCCCAGCTGTCATGGGGCAAAGGGCTGGGTGGATCCTGGACGGGGTCACCAGTCTGTCACAGGACTAACACAGAAAGATGGATAACCATTCACACACCCGGCCAATTTAGAGTCCCCAGTTAACCTAACATGCATCATTTTGGACTGTGGTAGGAGGCCAGAGCTCTCGAGGAGCATATAGGCTCCACACAGAAGAGCCCAAACTGACCAGTGGATCTGACCCCAGGCACTTCTTACTGTGAGGCAACAGTGCTAACCACTGCCCCACTCTCCCACAGCAACAGGGAACAAGCATATAAACAGCACATACAAAACGTTGTGTATTTAATTTTAAATAAAATAAGTATATAGTATTTATTTATTGACATTTATACATGCAGGTTCACATCTTTTAATTTTTTATTTAATTTTTAATTTATTAGTTAATTTTTGGGTTGTCTGAAATCAACACAGGGTCAACATTACTCATGCTGGGTCATTTAGTTTTGAACAGAACTGCAGCGCTGGGGAAAACTGGAAAGAGTTTTGTAGTGTAAAATCTGAAATTAAATTCTTAGAACAAAAACAGCCACAGTTTGAAGTTTATTCTAGCTAAGTAGGATGAATTTACAGGTTTTCCCATGTCTCAGGGCACTTTGTAGACTGCACAGAAGTGTACGACATAGTAATGTAACAGAGAAGATAGAGGGAATCATTCAGTACAGAGACTTTTTCCCAAAGTGCTGGCTCCCAGCTCACGCCATGCTTGTGCTATAACATCAAATAAATATCCACAAGGTTTGTGTGTCATCCACTCTACAGAGAGCACAGCACAGTGTTTCACTGCTAGACACCGCCACAGTTCAGTGAACATCTCTTCATTGCGTTGCCTTTGGGGGTTTTGAATTGGGAAAACCTATTTGCTTGACAAACACATAATAAGTGACTTATTATCCAGATGAGAAAAGTACTGAGGGAGGCTAAGGACAGGGGGTGGGCGTATACACACAAAACATGTGGCTTTCACTGATGTGCTGAAATAGAGCAGCAGTGTGCCATTTCAAATAGACATGGCTTTGCAGAGATACAAAATTTGAAAATATACATTAAAAATGGCAACATTTGCTGCACAACGGATAGCACAAAGAAAGGGGCTTTTTATGAAAAATTAAGCAACATTGAAAAAGAGGAGGACAAAATGATTCAGTGCCACTGAGTCAGTTTAATAAATTTGAGATATTCTTTATTTTATGTGATGGTGCTCAAAATCTGCCAACTTATAGTGCCAGTGATGCTCATTTCCATTTTTTGGTCTTTTGTTTTCGATTGTTTTGAAACCAAACTTCTCGCAACGAAAACCTTGTGCTGACATTAACTCTGTAGTCTTCAGTGTGACTCCTTAAAAAGGACTTTTAGATTTTCAGAGTGAGAATCCAATAATGGTTCAGGACCTCCCTCTGGATCTCATCCCGAAGGCCAAAGAAGTGAATCCATTTGTTTCCCTGCCAGGCAGCACAGCTGAGGTGGTGCCAAAAGTTTCCCAGTAAATCCTGGGCTTCTGCTTACTTCTGGTCAATGCAGTGATTAGATCAGTGGCATTAATCTGTGAAGGGTTGCTGTTTGCATGAATCATAATGATTCTGTTCTGTCAGGAGCAGCAAATCATGACTTGCCATCTGGGTGGCCATTAATCACTTTGGATTTTTTACAGTTTGTGATTAAACTATAAACTGCATCAAATCAGTGTGCTGGCTGCAAGAGAACCCAAGCACTGTCACCCAGAAATAATTACGTAAACCCTATCTATGAATACATGTCGGCTTCATATAAGTCAGGATGGCCGAGCGGTCTAAGGCGCTGCGTTCAGGTCGCAGTCTCCCCTGGAGGCGTGGGTTCGAATCCCACTTCTGACATCCAATTTTCTCAGTTGATTGTCGGTGAGTCGGAACACCAGGTTTAAAAATAACGTGTTCTTACACATCTTGTTTAATTCTAATCCACCAGAGGGCAGGCATGACCAGAAATTTGATTACTCTGCTGAGGTTTGTGTATAGTAGCTAGTCTGTATTGTACCAGAGAATTAGCCAATAAAATGGCATCAAATACGGTTGCCATAATCTGTATCACTGCGCTATAAGTTTACTGTGAAAAACAAGCTCAGTGTTTCTTGCAGTGAATTAAGTAAAGCTGTTTCTTTTAAAATCATAAATAATGTTTAAGATTCAGTGTCAGTGAAACATAATCAACATTTTTTGACAGGTGCATGTACAGTGCTTACAAATGTATTAGACCACTTGTCATAAAACCAAAAAAAACCCCACATATTTTTAGAAATCTGTCAAAAAATCTTGCTTAAATCTAAAAATGACTGAACTGACCTCAGTAGCCCCACACACCAACCTCTGGTTAACACACCTGCTCCCCAAGCTCCTATATGGGGTATCAGACAGAAAATCAGAGAAAAGCTGTCCCCAACCCACCAAAATTACCCCACAACTGAGAGACAGTTGCTCCCTCACCTGAGCGCCCAGTCCCCCCAAAGGGCTTGAGGGCACCCTGGAATACCTGAAGTACTGACAGGACACCCACCCCACCCGGTGGTACGACCGAGGGGGCACAGACCACCCCAGCAAGGACGGACCTAACAAGGAAATGGACACCAGGGCCCCAGACCCCGCAACCACATGGCTGCAAAAGAGGCCGGGCACCCGCCACCGGAAGCGCTTCAGGTCCCACACCCCAAGACCGCAAGACAGCATGTGCGGAACTGGTTCTATATTGGACAAAAGCACAATACTTTTTTTTTTTTTTTTTTTTTTTTTAGAACAGCTACTGCAATGTGTCTTTAATTGCAAATTTTACTTTGGCCACATGATGGCACTGCAATTCACCTTTTTCTGTTCATACCCACACTGATCTTTAAGATCAACAAGAAAAATCTGTAATTATGTGTGTGCAGTGTACCTTTTCATGCCTTCATAAGCTCTATAATTTACATGACTGTGGGGTAAAATACCCTCTAAAGGTGGTGCTGAGATTTTCTTTTATGGATAACTGAGTGTTTTGAAGGCTCAATGCAACCATGAAAACCCACTAATGGCAATTGTGTAACAGTTGATTGAGAGGATCATTCAGCCACCGGACTCACAGCAAAGTACACAATGTTGCAACAAAACAGAATGGGATATATCACTGTAAAAACAAAACCCCCCAGCAAAACACGCGGTCCCTGTCTGTCACAACAAATTAACAAAGGGAGGGAATGCTGTGACAAGCTCAAGAAGAAGCACAATCAAGACCAACATACTAGAGTGAAGTCTCAGAAATAGAACAGCCACAGAGATGACATAAAATGTCTCATGAACACTAAAATGCCTCAAAGTTTTTCCAAAATCCAAGGACTGCTTTGACAGTCATTAAAACTCAAGTCAGGCTCAGTAGATTTGAAAAAAGAAAGACCACAGGATGAAAGATAGCTGATAGTGCTTATATTATACCGTATGTCTCACTCAAGTGGCGTCCTGCTATGCGTTAATATGTAGCAGTTGCTCATTACCCACCTCCTCCTCACAGTGGCTGGGTTGAAGAGACTTAGGACTGCTTTTGGTCCCAGATGTGTGCCAGCACATGTCTGCCTTTGATCCCTTGTGCTGTCTTTAATTTTTTTTTTTTTTTCTTACAGCACAACTTTTGTGAGTGGGCTTCACCTCGGGCAAATGTTTCTTTGTAGAAAAGTAATGTAAAGGAAAACAGTAACAGTAGAGTGAGAGGATCACTCAGCCACATCTGTTTCATGTGGCCAGAAGGCTTCAGAAGTGGCACACCAGTTTGAAAAATCCTGAAGACAAAGACCGACGCACATGCGCTCAAATATCCACACAGTTGCTGCATGACAGACCACACAGACCATACAGAAACACAGACAACCATGGGCTCTGTCTCTCTCTCTCGCTCTCTCTGGGTTGGCCCAGATAGGAAAAGATGCAGAAGGAATACGTGTGTGTGCGTAATGTTGGAAGTTTGCTTTGTTTTTTAAAATGAGCTAAATCTTCAGGTCACTTTCGTACATCTAGTGAATTGCATATCCACATAAAAGTGCTTTCCAATTTCAGTAACAAATATGTGCGTATGACAGACATGAGCAATAATTCTCCAGTGCCAGATGCCTGGCTGATTGATGACCTTGATTGCTGACAGAGCACCTTCGTGAGCTCAAGCTAGACAGAAACAGCATGTTAAGCTTCCCACCCGTGTGAGCAGCTTGCTCCATCAGCGTACCAGTAACCCATCATTCAATCTGACACTTCGCTTCAGAAAGAGGAATTTTCTTTGCCTAGTTTTCTCTGGTAATTGTGCAGAGTTTTGCTTCTGATTAGACTTAATCTAATCTAAATATTTCTTTGCTTGGCAGCTTGGAAAGTCTTGATTGTTTATGCTCACTAGAGCTCATTCAGCCCTGCAGCCAAAGATGCTGCTGTGGAGGGTTTAACAGGTAAAAGCTGCACAGTAGATGTAACAGACCTGTATGCCACAACGTTTAAAGCCACTGCTACTGGTGTGGATATCAGTGGTATATTCTTTGGTTGCAGGAGAAATAAGGGATTGCAAACATTTCTGTTATGCAGGGGAAACCTGCATAACTGGTATGGGAGGATGGGAAACTGACATCAAAGAAGAGGATTAATTCAAGGAGGCGGACCTTTATTATTTTTCAGGTAGAGCCTGAGTGCCACTAGCATTTGTGCAGCCCTGTAAGCCCATATTAAAACTAGCTCTAAACTCATTTTAATAATAGGCTTTGCCTGTTTAAAGATTCAATACTTCCAGAGAAAGTGATTTTTGTGTAAGGTTTGTAGTTCACTTTGCATTACTGTGAGTATTTTAATTTCAAATAGAAAAAGACAGCAAATTAGCAACAGTTATTTTTTATACCTGAATACCAAATTTCACGATGGATGAAAAATTCACTGAGATATGAATTAAAAATTTTTGCCAGTGATAAGAGACAGGGATTTTTTTACATTTCTGAAAATTTTTGGTGACCTTGACCTGTCTTGAAGGAATATTTCCACAAAGTTTCATCAAATTTAGTTTGAAACATTTTGAGTCATATTGCTAACAGACAGACAGACAGACAGACAGACAAGCAAACAAACAAACTAGAGGGCACTCTGTAGAGCACACCCTTATGAAAATTAACCATGGTTTTACTATGGTTAAATAACCATGGTTTACCATGTAATTAAATGTAATTAAAAATTCTAAGTCCTGTTTTTGATTATTCTTATGTGGCCTTTTTGGTAGCTAGATGGAAGTATGAAGTAGGATTTTTAATTACATTTGCTATTGCATTAGAATTAGCCTATTCATTGTTTGATGTATGCATTATTGCACTACAGTTTTGTGAAACAGATTAGTGGAGCTATAGATTTAATTAAGAAAACCATAGTTTGTAAAAACCATGGTAAAATCATGGTTTGAAAAGACCATGGTTAAAAATCATAGTAAAATAAAAACCATGGTAAGAACCATGGTTTATTCCAAGGTTATACTAGGGTTTAGCTGTAATCAAACCATGATAAAACCATAGTAATAAACCATGGCTCCCATGGTACCCAAAAAACCATGACAACTATGAAAAACAGGAAACCATGGTAAACCATGGTTATTTAACCATAGTAAAACCATGGTTAATTTTCATAAGGGCATACCTCGCCTCATAAAGAATCATTTTACAAAACCCTAGATCCAGATCATGATCCGGATCACTGCTAAAATGGAATCAACTGTTCCTTGTGCCCAACAACTCCAGAAATTTTCATCAAAATCTGCTCATAATTCTCTGGGTTTATCCTGCTAACAGACAGACAGACAGACAGAAAGACAGACATGACTGAAAACATAACTTCCCTCCATCCATCAGTGGGTGGGGTAACTAGAAGAGCACTCAGCAGAGCACATATGTCACCCATCCTAAATTTTCTATGTGCTGATACTACACTGCAATAGACACCACCCAGTGGTGTCATACTCCATCAGATTCAGCCATATTTTGGTGTTATTTGCAGGTCACTGGCTTTATTTCTTCCTTTAAAGGAGTGAATTATTTTTTGACCCTATAATTTTCAGCATCCTGGATGATTAGACCTGGAATCCTCTTTTGGTCATGAACAAACTTTGCTATATGACAGAATTTATGGTTATGTTACACCCTAATTCTTTTTAGAGGATTCTGACTTATCCTCATAAGGTTAGACACAAATATGTGAATCCTTGGACAAAATCCTGTGTTTAGTGTATGGTGAAGATGCATTAAAAGAGACATAACAGTCACACTGTGGCCACTGCCAGTATGTTTCACCACAAATTAACTTAGCCAAGCCTTAAACAGGCAGGTAATAGTGGACATGATCAACTATTAACACACATCTTTTTTTCCCCTCTCTTCAGAAAAGCGTCCTGCACAACTGTGGCTCTCGGGGCCTCGCTCCTCAGATTTTCTGGGATCCGGCTCATGTTTCTTCTGAGCCCTGCAACTCTATGCTGGAGGGCTGGAGTGCATGACTGCAAGGCTTCTAGTCTTCCAGGGAGAAGAGCCACTCTTCTTTACTCCCTTGGATTCCTTTGATTAGGAGGAAGATTTCCAGCTGAGGCCCGAGGTCCTTGAGAAACATGATAGCAAAGAGTTTGGGCTGACAGTGGAGAGCCATCTGGGCAAGAAGCTACTATCCAACAAGAGCAGGAGTAGGTTAGGGGGTAATGTAGTGTGCTATTCTTCAGCTCATGATATTGATAAATAAAAGCTGCTTTTATCCTGAATTTACAGTTGACTAGAACCTGGTTAGACTTTCTTGATGGCAATTCTGTCATTAAAGGTGAGACTGCCTGCATCCTGTCTTGTGTTTTCCATATGATATACAGTCAAGATATTGCAATAGCAAAAGGCCAACATCTGCACTGTGTAAAATATGAGTAGCTGAGCTCTGGGTTCTGCCATTTTCTGCAGGTGCAAGAAGAAAATTCTGAAAAAATCTTCAGTAGTTGTGCACTTGGGAAGCTTCTTGGCAAAGTGTGTGAAAATATTTCTAGTTTATGTTTTCCTGTTTCACTCATTGTGAGTTTTATAAAAGGTATCAGTATATTAAGCACAGAAAAGCTAAAAATTAGATGAAAATGGATTTTATGAGCTGATCCTATTTCCTATTTTATTGGTAGGCCCACTCCTATTTACATTGCTCATGTAGCAAAGCTTGCACTTTGTCTCTGGCTGGCTTTTGTGTAAAGGTCTGACTTGTATGTTGGGTGATGTGACTGAAATTTGTTTTGAACAAATCAGTCGTCTTGCATGCCATGTGGGTGAAGCCACAGTGTAGTTTGTAAACAGGCATTCTGGTAAGTTAAGAGTCTGCTTCCATGCAGGAGCGAGCTCTGTGAAGACGCATAAGTGGCTGAGCCCTTTTCCCAGAGAAACAGCTTTTGTTTGGGTATGGAGGAAATGAGACAGGGGTGGGGGGATGGAGGGGGTGAGGCACACTTAAGGAAATGGCCTTGCACTCAGATGTCCAGACCATAGCCTGTGACATGTAGGAACTGGATGGCGTGCATATTTCGCAGCTTAGGTTTCACAAGATCACTATATATTTGTTTGTCTTAGTCAGGTCCGGTCTCATAATCACCTGTCTCTGTAGCAAGAACGTTTTCAGATCGTTTCCTTTTATTGTCATTAAAAACAAAAGAAAGAAAGAAAGAAAGAAAGAAAGAAAGAAAGAAAGAAAGAAAGAAAGAAAGAAAGAAAGAAAGAAAGAAAGAAAAGAAACAAAAACAGTTCTTGAGTTAATCACTGAACAAGCCATGCAGGTGAATGTTTCATAATGTTTATTATATGTGGCTGGGACCGCAGTTTTCTGCAGAGTCAATCGCTTCTGACCTCCAAATGTGGCCTTCAGTTCAGTTCAAGAACGGTGCATAGAGACCTGCATGGAATGGGTTTCCATGGCCGAGCAGCTGCATCCAAACCTTACATCACCGAGTGCAAAGCAAAGCACTGGATGCAGTTGTGTAAAGTACACCGCCATGGACTCTACCAAGACATTTTGGACAATTTGATGCTCCCAACTTTGTGGCAACAGTTTGGGGATGGCCTGTTCCTGTTCCAACATGACTGCACACAAGGTCCATAAAGACATGGATGAGCCAGTTTGGTGAGGAAGAACTTGACTGGCCTGCAGAGAATCTTGGTCTTGACCCCACAGAACATATTTTGGATGAATCAGAGCAGAAACTGTGAGCCAGGCCTTCTCATCCAACATCAGTACATGACCTCACAATGTGCTTCTGGAAGAATGGTCAGAAGACCCATAAACACACTCCTAAACCTTCTGGAAAACCTTCCCAGAAGAGTTGAAGTTGTTATAGCTGCAAAGGGTGGGCCGACATCATATTAAACCCTATGGATCAAGTATAGGATGTCACTCAAGTTCAAATGCTTCTGAAAGCAGACATGTAGATCATTATGGGCTAGTATTAAAAATATGCCAATCCTCCATAAGTAAATCTACATAATAACTTCTCAATGTTATGAGAAGATTTTAAGGAATACTTTTCCTAAAGGCATGATTGTCCCAGACAGAAAACTATATAGCACTGGAGTCTGAATTGTTTATGCATGTTAGGGCTGTACCACACTGTATGATGTGGTGTCCATCCTGCTCTCCCATTGTCCATATCAGTTCTCCCACCCTGTCTGCATTGAAGGCCATTTTTGGCTGGTTCAATGGGAGGAAGTGGGCACCATTTTATACCAGTCATAGAAAAGTCTCCGGAAAAGCTTTCCTACTGGAAGTCCAAATGCAAATAATCAGACAAAAATAGCAGTCTAATCTTGTGGTAGATCTGGATCTGATGGATCTAGTATTTCCCAACCCCTCACTAGAGTATGTGTCATAAATCCTTTGTTTATTATAAAAAAACAAAAATATAAACCCACCATAGTCTAATGTTATAAAGTGTACTTAATTTTTTCTTTTGTCATCAGTGAGTTCCTGGAATTTCCACACGCTGCCTGGCAAAAAACTCATACATGTACAATAAAGGTGAAATAACACTTTAATTAAGAAGCATTAAAGGAGCTTTTAACCAGAACAAGAGCCTAGTTCGTTGTTCCTTCTTGTTTCTAGACCAACAAAGCTAACCAGCCAGGCAACACATTCTCACTCCACCATGTATTTGTGCATGACCAGGACTCCTCCAATCACATTTCAGCCCTCTTTTTCTTCTCCCCTTCATAAATAGACCACATAAAAAATAATGGATGTAGCCAGTGTGATATTAAACATCGGTTAGCAGGAACACCTTCTCATCCTGTGGTGTCATATTATGCCGTTTTGTCCAAAGATGCATGCATCCAAACATTATGCAGATGGTGTCTTTTGATTTTGGTGCCTTGACTCACTGGAAAAATTGGCTACTGAAAGATAACAATCACATTTTAGAGACCTACAAATAAAGTTGCACAGATATTGGTGTCGTTACACGTTCTCAATTCTCTGCCTCCATTTGGTGCAGCACCATATTCCTTGTGACCTTTTTCACGCTAGTGACTGCCAGGAGCCGCGCACAACCTGTGGGAGAATACACATGTGGCATAAATCACAGAACTTTCACCCAGAATAAACAGCAGGACTCTTGTTTTGTAAATTTTATTTTCAGTTAGATTTCAACACAAAAACATTCTGGTTAGATTTAAGAAAAGATCATTGGCTGAGCTAAAATATATGCTTTTACAGTGTTAACTGCATGTTTGAAGGCGAACTTCTACCAAGTGTAACAAGCTTCTCTTTCATTTTCTGTGTAAGTGGCACTGCCAGCGAAGACACCGACTGAGACCTTTAGCTATAGTTTCATTACTTCTATTTCAGACTCTGAGGGGCTTACGCTTAAGTAGTAAGTAGTACAAAAAAGAGGTATGTTGAGACTGCCTCACAGTTGTAGTGAATATGTTTATTTCTATTGCACATGTCAGGAAATGTATTTTTCAAACTATTAAAATGTAAATATGAAAAAAAAGTATACTATCAAGTAAATAATTCTTAAACTCTAAATCTCAGAGAGCTGTGAGCAAGATATGATTGAGTGTTCTTTGTTGACTTTTGGGAATTTTGATTAGGTCATAAATCGGTCGCTGTGTTTGCACCAGATGTCACAGGGTTAACAACAGGACAGCCTTTAAGCACTATGACTCACAACTCACAACAGAGAGAGAAAGAGAGAGAGGGATGGTAAAGTGCAGAAGAAAAAGCGGCAGTCTGAAAAATGAGTCAAATTATTTATATCATCCATCCTCTCAATCTTTCAAGGGTTACATTAAAATCCAATCAGTTATTCCTCGACCCCCCCCCCCCCCCCCCCCCCCCCAAAAAAAAAAAGAAAGGAAAAAAGCAACTTGTCGAACTTTGCCTGTATGTGAGAGAGTGAATCCATGTGTGCTTGTACATGAAGAAACGTGAGGCGCACTTCAGGCCAGTTCTATTAAGATTGGCAGCAGGAAAGGTTTGTAATGAAGAACTACCGGCGTTAACTTTTATGCTCTGACTTTCAGCTGCCCCCTTTAGCTTCGTATCACAAAGTGGCCATTGTGTGTTCCTCATCATTATGGAACCGAGGTATTTACTCTGACATCTGAGTACAATCATCCCCCAAAACCGCACAATCACGGTAGCCTCTTTAATCAAGTTTTTCTTGCGGCATATAGATGTAGATTTATTTTCCCATAATGTTGTTAAAAATAAAAATTATAATGTTGATAGTGCAAAGAAACATACTTTTACATTTCTCTTCATTAAACATAAAAGACTGTTGAAACAATTTTAGTTAGGGAAATAACTTTATGGTTAAAGATCTATAAATATTTAACACTGCTCTGCCTCCAGCATGATAGGAAATGAAGTAATTTTATGACTTTATTTTATCATAAATTCAGATCTTCAAGTACTTGCACGAATACAAAGGTGTGTGTTTGTGTGTGTGCGCGCGTGTGTGTGTGTACGTGTGTATCAGATGTAAACCTCTCAGTCCTAAAAGTCCTATGCTTATCACAGCCTGTAGAAACATACATATGAAAAGAGTTAACCACAACAGCTGCGGAGGAACAGGACCATAAATAGAGCCAAAACACCACCTCCTTCCTCTTTTCATGAACCTTTGCAGGATGTGTCTTTCAGCCGTTGTTCTTTTCATCCTCATCGCCGTCCTTCTTTTGTGTTAGTCGTCTCGTCTCACCTATGTGAAACTGCGCAGGAAACTAGTGAGAAATTTTACACAACTTTTCCACGTGAGGTTATTTGAATGCTCATCCGAGATGTTTTTCTCTGGGGATTGGACTGTAGATTGCCACATATATAAACACTCCCACAAATTAGGTTCCCGATAGGCATTTTTGTCAGGTCAGCTGGCATTGATAGGGCCCAGGCAAGCCTGCACTCTGCAACTCTGTAACTCTCACACGGAAGGCCTGTCCTCGAGGGTTTTGATGAATGAATGGACACGAGGCTACTGGCTTCGATTCAGGCTCTGATGTATAGAGCGCCTGGTACTGGGAGGCTGACGTGAGGCAGTAAAGCTGTTTTGTATTTACAAGCCAAGGCTGAGTGTGGCTGGGAGGTTCTTGAAGGCTTTTGGTGGTTTGGGGTGTCAGAGTGACAGGGTTAAGACTCCAGTCAGCCATTACGCTCCTCTTTAAATCCTTTTCTGTATTCTAATGAGAAGCAGATCTCTCTTGCTGCATCTTCACCTCAAACTGAGGAGCAATGGTACAAACAGACATATCCTATTCCTCACTGCACTGTTGTTAACTTTTGCTTCTTTTTGATTATGCCTTTGGTTGTGTGCAACTCTCTTGGATCTTTCTCTCACTGTCACACATCAATACAAGCAACAAAAGACTGCAAATGGCCTCATATGTTTTTGTCTGTGAGCAAAAGCTGTAACTGGGCTACGGGTTACATATGAGAATATGAGGAAAGGCTAGATGAATGAGGGTGCTAGTGCTAATGCCCCTCACTAGGAGCCCAAGGCACAGAGGGTTTGACTCCAGATGAGGCCTGCATTGCCACATCCTTTCTGTAATCCCCCTGCAGTGCCGTGTTCACTTATGTGTATGAAATATGTGGGGAGACCAGGAATGGGAACCACCTGGGAGAGAGACAAACGGCTTGAGGCAATTTTCCATCGCATGTTGCTCTTGTGATTTTAATCAATCATGTAGTGCAGCAGTTTTTTTCTTTAAAGGACACGATATTTATACTGTACTTCCATTTAGGTCGTTTTTTTCCCCATTTGAGCGAGTCAGACTTCATTCTGCTAGCATGTTTATGCACATTATTTATTCCATCATCATGTTGGAGTGCTTTGGAGTTGTGTTTATACCCAATAAAACCCACACTGTTTGGTTTTCTCCTGGTGCCTCACGCTCACATAAAACCTGACATTTTTTGATGTTTGCATTTGAAATGTCACTTTGTGTAGGTCACATCAGCGCGTTGATGCAACGTAAAAGTTAAAAACTGCTTTTAACACCATGAACGTGATCCCAGGGACCGCATGTCAGCACTGAGAGTTTCATGTACAACCATAAGCCGGCAAGACACCTATAGGTGAGTGGAAATATAGCTGCAGGCTTCTCCAAAACAACACCGCATTCCAGAAATGCTGATGATCCATTTTTCATGTGATGTGACAGGACAATAGAAGGGGAAAGGTACCTACAATTTCGGCGAACTTTGTCAGTGGTGTTGAAAGGCAATGTGTTGTAATGCACATGTCAGGATTGTCAGGATAGGATTACCAGATTAGCTGTAAACCCCAGGGTACAAAAAGAGATGGACACCTTCTCCTGCAGCTTGTAGACAGATTCTGTCATTCACTAATCTATACTGGACATTCACTATCCCCCGGGGCAAGGCTTTTCCTTGGCTGTTACCTACGTATCTGTTGCATGATCTCAGTGACCTGGCTCATAATAATGAACATGAATGAGTGGGGTGTGCGTGTGCAAAGGAGAGAGAAAGAATGGTGGTGAAAAAGAGTAAGGCTTGGGGAAAACAGAACTCGCTTTTTGTTTGAATTACTAGTGCGTGCAGATATGATGGACAAAGTCAATGGAGTATATGAGCCACAGCCGGTCACGGCCAACGACTAAGCATGAAGGCACTGACAGATTTAGTGAGGTAAGAGAAGGCAGTGCAAAAAGAAAGCTCTTCCAGATAGCAAGAGAAAAGCAACGGGAAAAAAGTTAAGATTTCAAAGTGACAGCTCTATGCTTGGATATTAAAAAAAAAAAAAAAGCATCAGTTTACTGTCTCAGAAGTGTTTAATCCACAGAGAATTATCGCTGCAGTTCTGCTTAAGATTTTTAAGCACTGCAGCATCTTGAAGCTGATGCCTCACAAGTATGCTGTTTTGCATCACTCTCATTGTTCTCTCTCTCTCAGTGCCGTTTTCATCACAAGAGGAAGCTCTTTTCAGCAAAAACCCTCACTGTTTGCTCAGAACACAGATATAATAACTTGCCGGTGAACATAATGGATCTTTTGGCAGCTTGAGACCTATTTCCCCTAGGAGCAAATAGGAGAGTGAATACATCAACCAGATGGCCAGCGCAAAAAAAAAAAAAAAAAGCTTGCATAATCAATTGTTAAAGGAAACTTTATGAATCTTTTTTGCATAAATATTCAGCACAAAGACCTCTTATATTTTCCACTGATTTTCAGCAGTTTGACATCTGAGCACTTCTCAAGTTTCTCTTGCATTCACAGGGCTGTTTTAAGGTATGATCAGTCAGTGTGAGGATTGCCTCGATTGCTACATTTCCTGACAGGGACGCGCGCTTTCTGCCAGATGTGCACCTGCATGAACAAATGCCTGAGAGACACAAAAGACCTTCTCATCAGAAGCATTGGGGATATATTGACAGAAAGCAGTTTCAAACACCCAAGCCAAAGTCCAGTTTAATAAATAACTTCCAATCTTTTGTCCTTTGAATAGTTTTTTTAAGGTTCAGTGCTCACCCCTGTGTTCACACACTCCCCGACATGCTCCATCCTCCACTCCTTGTGCACGCTGCTTTCAGCTTCACTCACGCAGGTCCTTCTCAGCTTGAAAGATAAGTGTAAATGAATAAGTAATTAAGTGAAAAAAAGAAGTCCAGTCGCCTTTTTCAAGCTCCAGAGACAATTAAGTGAAAAATGAGTGAGGTTGGAGCAGTGGATAAGGAGGAATGTGAGAGTGCAGAAAAATGTACGGGGGGAGCCTCTGAGTGGGAGGGGAGGCCGACTGTAACAATGTGGTTGAGAGAGAGTTTGAGAGGAACCCCCTGAATGGACATTTGCAAGAAAAAAGAATGTGTCGGTCAAACCCACCACCATGAAGCAGGGCTAGACAATACAAACAGCAGTCATTTGCAATAACTAATGCGATCTTTCTCCCCCTGTTTTATTCATTTTTTCCTCATTGAGACCACTGTTCCTACTCACTGTTCTCCCTCTTGAGAATCTCCTTATCTTTTGTCAGTTTATCCTGCTTCATCTTGATTCAGCTGCATAAATATCTCCCAAAACTGTGCTTGAGTTATGGAAAAGCTACAAATACAAAGTGTCAGACTCCCAGGAATTTTGGCAAACTTGTCTTAAAGAGTTTTATAGTCTGTACAACATGAGGTTCTGATGAAGGAAAGCAAAAAATTTAGACCAGAAAGAAAGTTAGCAGTAGGCCGTCCTCTTTCAGAAATGGGAAATGTTTAATAGGTTGTGCACTGTATGTGTAGCCTGGTACGTCCTCACTGAATCAAAACACAAATATTAAAGCTGAGGTAGGAAATAGTTGACCACTTGAGGGCAGTGGAAACAAACTGACACAACACTGATAAACTAACAGCTAGTGTGACAGTGTATTATTTTAACCAAAGCATCTATTTACATATTTTCTGAGAAAAAATAATAACACCTCTTTTGCGTTGCCATTTCTTTCCCTGCGTGTCCACATTCTGGTCTTGATGACCAAGGAAGAAGTGTCATGCTTTGTTCTCAACCAAATGAACCTCTGAGGGAAATCTCTAAGATATCTTGCTCTCAGAACAAAGTGAACTGAAGAAATGTTAAGTAAATAAAGTCAAAGCATCAAACCTTCAGCGACTGCACTTTATTTCCTTTATTTTTTCCCATACATGTTAAATGCAGTTTGAATGGTTGTCTTGGGTCATTCAAAATGTCTCTAAAGTAATTAGATTAAATCCTTTTCTAATTAAATTCTTATTAAGCACATTTTTACAGCAGATTGAAAGCATAAAGAAAGTGCACAACACAAACTCACACACATTCATACACACACACACACCAACACTCCCACCAACCCCTGCTGTTCCCACTCTGGCTTCCCTGTGAATGAGGATGGCAGAACAGAGGTTGGCAGCAGTCTGCAGGGCTACAGATGCTGATCGGAAAGGCTTACAAATCCTCCCTGATGCTCCTGATATGGAGGACAATGGGTATGTGTGCGTAGTGGGAACTCTCTTTAAAGCCTTATTGAAACTGACTTCACTACTTTGCTCTTTAATGAGGTCAGTGTAGTCTGCTGGCTGTATTTCATTGCTGTATACAAGGCATGCAGTCATAATAAACTTTAGCTCAGTGACCCATACAGGTCAACAATATTATTTTCATAAAGAAATGGGCTGGACACCCTGTACCTGGTTAAATCAATACTTTTCTCGTGCAACATGACATCAAAGAAATGACTTTCCTCTGAGCTCGATCAAAGTATATTATTACGATTTGGTAAAGCAAACATCCTCTTTCAGTGCACTCCTTAAATAAATTCCACAGTTTCAGCTTTTTCTTTTGTGGTCCTCTCTTTCTATTGAACTTGGGGTTAATTGCACCGGTGGTGGCAGCAGCAGCTGCGAGGCCACCAGAGTTGCAGGTGAGCTGAAGCTTTCAGCAAACACATGAACCTCCCACATTGCTTTGTGGTGTTTCCAAAGAACATTCTTGAAATGAGACCCAGTAAGACTCAAATAATAAGACTGAAGACAACCTCTTGCAGCTGATGCTACTTGTAACAGTTTCAGGACAAGCAATGCATTTCATCTTTATTTGGTCGGATTGTTCAAAATGAATCTAAAACACAGAAAATATTTCGTTATTCAGAGGGTGTTTTCAGTTACCTTTATGGGGCTGAATAGTGGGTTTAACCCATGTCTCGGTTTTGAGTGGAAACTGAAGACAGTAAATGTGGTTTACTGAATTACAGCAACTTTGGTTTCACATTTAGTTGTCTGGGGTGGGGCACTGCAGGGAGTTCCCTTTGTATTATGGTTTAATATGGATATGTCTACTGCATAAAATGAATTGCCCAAATACTGGGTTATATTGGTTGTAACTATTTTAAAAGCAGTTAAAATGCAGTGTCATTTAAACTGCTGGAAGGATTATTGTAAAATGCAAGCCTTGTAATAATAATACAAAAATATGATTTTATAATTTTTATGATTATATTATCATGTTATATTCTTTTCTACCAGTTTCATCAATTAGAGATTATCTTTTGTAACAACAGGCTCACTGCAGTTTGCGAAACAGCCTTTAGAAACAACACCTAAAGCAGTGCTCTTAATTTGAAAGAATGACTGAGTCTACTGCAGGAAGATGGAAACACATCATAACACATTAACATTAACTTTAACTTTAACCTAAGGAACTGGGGTTCAAGTAGCATATGATACCATTGTTTGTAGACTTCCTCTGTTATTTTGCCTTCACGCCGCCAACATCCATTACCTCTTGTTCATCTCGTTCTTGTGAGCACGATATCAGTCCTGCGCCTCGAGAGAATTTCCTCAATTCTGGCACAAATGTTCCCTTGGACTCAAGGAGGAACAGATTAGATGGTAACAAGTCACACATCACTGTGACCTCAGAAAACTTATTTTTGGCCAGAATTCAAAAATAATAATGACACAGTTTAACACATAGCGTAGGATAAAATGGTGTGTGAAATTGCCCTGCAAGAAAAAAAAAATTGGCCATTATCCAACACCATTACTTATAAGCAGAGGGAGATATTGTTACCATTTAAATACTGATTTGAAGACACTGATCTTTGTGTGTCACTCTATTAAATTCCTCCAAAGTGCACACTAAATATTTCAGTAAACTCCATCTTGATGGGCTGAAAGAGGCATCCAAGCAAAGGCACAAAAGTTACTTGACTGGGTTTATGAAACATCAGTGTTTGGGTTAAAAGTATCAGAAAGCCTGTGCGGCAGAAAGCCTTGAAAACAAACTCTTCCATGTGTCTGTAGGTCTGTGCTGCTGGGGGATCTCCCTGATGCATTGATTACTGCTCTTCCCTGCAAGAATCTGCCAAGTGTTTACTGGTTTTTGTTATCTCTGGTCATCTTTTGTCTCTCCGCTCTACTCTCAACCCAACCGGTCGAGGCAGATGGTTCCCTTACCTGACTGTGATTCCTTCATAGGATTCTTCCTGTTTAAAAATAGTTTGTTTTTTTCTCCCCTGCTGCCAAGAGCTGCAGTCATTGACCTAAAATTGCCCTGAGATTACTTCTGTTGTGACTTCCTTCCATATAAATAAAACTGCAAGGAAGATAAGCCCATGAGCAAAAACATTTTTACCATCTGCAAATACTGTGGACTCTTCTGGGTTTCATGTGAACCATCAGAACAGGTGGTGTGTAAATTAAGACTATATAAATCTAATCAAGATTTTCTGATAACTGCCTTCCTAAAATGTTTATTATGGCAAAATATAACATAGCTAAAATATTATACTATGCATACTTACATTAAAAAAAACAATGCACATTCAGCATGAAGTTAAAAGTAAATGTTTTTTTTATCATGTTAAATATCTAAAATGCAGAATTACTCCTTTTGTCTATACCATAAAATATTATTATTAATATATAACCCAATGTTAACATAACACGAAAAACTAACAGCGTAGATGTTTTTAATTAGCTAATGCCAGAAGAGTAATATCTGTAATATCCGTAATTTCAGATATTACAGTGGAGACATAGAGAGACCTGCATGCATTTGAAGCAGCATAAATGATGTTTTTTAGGCGTTTAGGTACATTTAGAAAAAACAAAAATCAAGACACCTAAACCGAAACTGGCTGGGCTGCTGACTGAACGCTTGGTGATGCCGTGCTATTACGCGTGGCTGTTTAGGACCAACCTTGGAGGCGTTGCTCTCGGGAGTATCAGCAAGTGCAGGACAAGAAACAGGCTCACATTCATTTAAGCAGGCGGAGGGAAGCGCACGCAGAGTTCCTGCAGTGGAGCTGAAGTTATCATCTAACATCAGAGCTTATCGCAAGTAAGGCTGCTCTTCAGGAGAGAGAAAAAAAAGGAGAAGAAAAACAGGTAGGGCGCTTAAAGGAGCAATTGTGGTGCAGTAAAAGTGTCTTTTTTTTTTACTTTTAATGCCTCTTTAAAAACTCTTGAAATGCGCGACGTGAAGAAGTTTACTTCTTCCATAAAAATGGCTTTGGTTTTATTCATTACATTTTGACCCTTTTATCGACTCTTTATCATCATAACAAATACCAGACCATGGCAAATCATTGTTTAATTGTTTCTGAGACATAAACAATTTACAATAATAGCAATTTTATTGCTCTCAAGCCTCTCAATCTCTCTATTTGCTTTCCCATTCAAATCTGGAGTCGGGCTTCTGTATACCAAGCTCTAATCTGATAACAGACATTTGTTTCTCGCCTGATATAAATCAACAATGACATTGTATGTCTGTCGTCGGAGGGAGCTTAGATTTAGTGTTTGTGCGTAATGACGCACAAAACAACACTTACTGTTCATCTACACGGAAACATAACGTCCTGTCTCAGAGGGCGAATATCTGATTGCAAACTGTAAACTGTAAATCGAGACTGGCAGGAGAAACTTGTGACAAACACGCTGCACCTGCACTATCCGTGTGGGCAGCATTTGCACATGAAAATGGTCCTCCCAGGCTTTTATTTTCTGTGTATTGAGATACAAAAGAGTTTTAACCTAATTTGTATCTGGATAGTAGCGAGATAAATAAAGGAAGAGAGGGAGGAGAAAGGGGGGGGGGGGGAGAAAAGCGGTACGCGGAGAAATAGAGTGAGAGCTAGAGCAAGTAAGTAACTTTATTTATACAGCGCCTTTCAAGATAAAATCACAAGGTGCTTCACATCAAATTAAAAAAAAAGGAAATAGACAATAAGACGTAATGAAATGAAATGAAACGCTACCCAAATGCCAGCTTAAAAATGAGTCTTCAGTTGCTTTTTCAATGAGATCCGAGATCCTAGAGATAGAGGATGGTTTCATGCGCTACCTGTGTTATCTAACAGTGTCGGTGTTAAAAGGTTAATTAGCTTGAAGCCCGCAGAGCTACCTGGCACCTGTGGGTATTTTACATACAGTATAAGGGAATCAGACAGAAACAATTGTAGGGGATTATGCTTGGAAAATCCCTGTGGGATGAATAGCTCTCAGTGGCATCTCAAAATTATTGAAAGTAAAATGAAATGTGAGGAGTGTGACATCTGTGTTTTATTCCAGGCCACGCTAAAGGTAACATTTAGATTAATTACTCTGTAAAAGTAGTAATAGCAATGGATGCTGGAAGGAATTCTGGATCAACCTCTTGCATTTTTATTAGATGGTTCTATTATATATAAAACCCATGTAATCTAATAATACATATGAGTTATTATTATAGGCAATAACCAGATTGGAATGTCCTTTTAAAGTAATTCTACTGTATGCCACCACCTTAAAAAGAACAACAGTTTTGGACTGTAATTTGCAACATTGCCACCAATGTCTAAAAATAACTGCAGCTAAAAAAGCAAAATGTTGCAAAAATAAACTAGACTGACCCATATTATCTGAGATTTGTCATGGCAGAGGTGTAAAGTGACATAAAATGAAAATAAGCAATCAAACTGACTGCAGGCTTCAAGAGCAGACATAACCCTCACTAGACAGCTGCACATCTTAATATGTTCCAGCTGTCAATGTTTACACTAAAATTCAACTCGCCTGTTTTTTTTTTTTTTTCCATCATCATTTGTGAATCAGTGCCAATTATGATGTGTACAGCGCCATTCTCTTACACAGACAGATGTCTGATATGGTCACATTTCACAGCTCTGTGGCGTGCTGTGTCACCCAGTGGTTGGTGACCTCCATGTTTACTGTGGTCAGACCATTTTGCAGGCGTCGAGCCTTCCTGCTGATCTCTGCACACAATTCACTCTGTGGGCGTACAAGTCAGTCAGGGGCGACAGTGGGGTTAAGCCTCTTGTGTTCTGGTTTTGATGTATCACCTTTCACCTCTGATCTTTCACACTGTGTCAAACTGACAGTTAGCTGAGAGAGACATCACAGCAGAATACTGTGAATGAAGGCCATGCAGGGGTGAATATTTTGGTGGTCCGTCAGGCTGAAAACAACCATGCCGAGTTTTAGACACCAATGGTGCTGCAGACTGCTACTTCTTCAATCTTGCGTACTGTTTCAGTCACCTTACTTTCTGCATCTAAGTGTTTTAAAAAGTGTGTGTGCAATGTGTTCCTGTGTTATAAGATTCAGATGTTGCAGGATGACATATTTAAAGTTATGAGCTGCCTTTTCTTTGATCATTTGGGGAGTGACAGCTGATCTTTGCCTGCTTTATGAGCAGAAAACAAACAAGAGTCTGGCATCAGGTTTCCTACCCTGACCACTGCTTTATCTCGGAATGCCCGGAACGTTCAGGAAATACACACTGTTTGGACTTCTCGATCCCACTTCCTTGTGTCTAATCTGCACTCTGAGCCAGTGGAGCTAATGTAAACATTTATTGTGCTGCCCCCTGACTGCACATCAATCATAGAAAATCTCACTGTTTTTGACACGGTAACAGAGAGCCTCTATTAACTCATGAAAGCAGTGTTTTAACAAGTTAACCGCATTAAGATTCTTTGGGATCTGGTGGCATACCACAAGAGGGTTTATGTTTTATTAGTCCATTCAGTGCATGTGAGGAAAATAAGCCTGGCTTTAGGCAACAGAAACTTAGGTATTAAACATAATACCCGAGGGTTTGTTGATAAACCGCTTGCATTTAGCAGCTGTGTCTTTATCAAAATAAATGTATGTTACAAGTAATTAGAATTTATTGTCATGTTTTTCAGGTCCTGTCGCAGTCAGAAGTGGTGTGTGTTACCTCCCAGCGGTTTGCAGTGCTCTCCCAGTGCTGAAAAATGAGTCTAAGCGCCAATGAGCTGGAGGACCTGTGGGAGTCTTTCGGGGACCTCAACCTCTCTGAAACATTTAGCAACATATCAAGTGTGGAATCAATGGTGTGTGCAACAGCGTTCAACCGTACTGCTCTGCTGAACTCCATGTGTGTCCTCTACACTTTCATCTTCATCGTCGGCCTGGCTGCTAATGCTCTGGTCCTCTGGGTCAACATCCGTGCGCAAAGAGACTCCAGCCCTCGCCATGAGACACACATGTACATCGCTCACTTGGCGTTTGCGGATCTCTGTGTATGTGCTACTCTGCCTATATGGGTGAGCTCACTGGCTCAGCATGGCCACTGGCCCTTTGGTGAAGCTGCATGTAAACTCACGCACCTGCTGTTCTCCGTCAACCTCTTTGGCAGCATCTTCTTCCTGGCCTGCATGAGTGTGGATCGCTACCTGAGTTTGACACATCATATAGATGAGGGAGGTGCGCGCAGGAAGTTGATCCGCCGCGGTGCATGTGTAGGGGTGTGGCTTCTGGCTCTGGTGGCCTCCTTGCCAGACACCTACTTTTTGCATACTGTGAAGTCAGCACATGGGGACACCATGCTGTGCAGGCCTGTGTACCCAGAGGAGAACCCCAGGGAATGGATGGTGGGGGTGCAGCTGAGCTTCATCCTGCTGGGCTTTGTTCTCCCCTTCCCTGTCATTGCAGTGTTTTACGTCCTACTGGCCAGAGCTTTCGCTCGCTCTTCTTCTTCCTCTTCATCGTCCTCCCCAGTGGAACAGGAGCGTTGCGTGAGCCGCAGGGTGATCTTGGCCTACATTGTGGTTTTTCTGGCCTGCTGGGGGCCCTACCACAGCGTCCTCCTGGCTGATGCACTGTCACAGCTGGGCGTAGTGCCACTGACCTGTGGCCTGGAGAATGTGATCTATGTGGCCTTACATCTCACCCAGTGCCTGTCCTTGCTTCACTGCTGTTTCAACCCCATTCTCTACAACTTCATCAACAGAAACTACCGCTATGACCTCATGAAGGCCTTCATTTTCAAATACTCGACGAGGACGGGCTTGGCACGTCTTATTGAGGCTTCAAATGTGTCTGAGGCTGAATACTCTGCTGTAGCTGTGGAAAACCCACCACAGATCTAAAAGTTGCAAAACTCTGCAAGCATTTTAAAAAAGCATTTAATTCAATGTAAACTTGTCATGTTACAGCTGATTTGCTCCGTCCATTACCAGCATTATGTTTGACATTAGACGGCAATGAAAAGAGGAAATGCTAGAGTCACAGAAAAGCTTGAAGATTGTGACATTTCATCTCCAGTGGACTGTTTGAAAAGCACTTAGAAAGGAAAGTTATTATAAAATCTGTTACTGAAATTATGTAGTTACTATAATTGTGAAGCCAAACCAGTGACTGTAAATGTGTGAAATCATTGTCTTTAATGTGTATGTAGCATTGTATTGATTGCTTGTTTGTATGTGTGCGCTGTGTGATGTATATTGATAGTATTAGCAGAGTAATGTTAATCTTTTTGTTTATAGGTGTATTTATATGCATTTAAATCAGTTTGTCTCTTTAACGTCTTCACACACTGATTTCTGCTCAGAGCTCCACTTCATACAGCGCTGCCTCATCATTTATTTGAGCCACTGAGTCTGGCTCAGTATTTAAGTCCTGCTGTGCCATTACTGATCATAACCTTTTCTCACATCAGCAAATGCAAACAAACAACAACAAATTTCTAAAAATAGTATAAATTATGTTTTTAGGCTGCTTTCTGCAGCTGTGGCTTAATAAATCATCAGAGGAACATTTCAACTCTACTGGAAGAAAAATTTTTCACTGACTGAATTTCCAGTATTGATTCTTTTCTCACATGTGTAAGCAAAACACAAACTCACAACAAGTTGTTGATTAGCTTAGCGTCACCTACCATCCCACCTTACTGCTCAGTTTTATTTTGGTTGTAAATCTTTCCAGATATTGACTGGAACCATCAGCTGTGACTACTGAGCTCGAACAGCAGATGCACGTAGCTCCTGACTTTTCTGGAAGGCATTATACAGTATTCATTGCTGTCACTCTTATCTTGTATCTGTGCTGGTAGAGTACACATGTCCATGTGGTATTAATCCTGCTGGGCTATCACACAGACCACAGACAACTAAAAACTTTATTCCTCTCATGCAGGCAACACCCAAGTGTTTATTGGCAACCAAATAACAAAAACATCACTGTGTTTGTGTGTGTGTGTATGTGTGTGTGTGTGTGTGTGTGTGCGTATGTGGTAGGGTCATGGTATTACTCATGCACATTTCTGTGTAAGAGAACACTTGACACCAAAAGATGACATTTTATATGTTGTAAAATGTAAGTAATAAGTTGACCTGAGGTCTGTTGTAGGAATCAGGATGTTTTGTTTTGGTTTTATATATATTTTGTATATATATATGTATGCTGACACAGAGCACACTCTCTCACATGATTGGTTACACATGTAAGCAGTTACACTGAAAATTTTTTCATGTTGCAATTCTAAAGAAGTGGAGAAGCAAACATGTCTACAAGAACAGACGCATTCCTTTGACACGGTAATGTGTAACATATGTATTATTCTATATTAAATACAGACAAAATATTTGGCTTCAGTGATTTCTTTGTAATCCCAAATGCTTCTTTGTTTTTTTTGTTTCTTGTCTTTTCAGAGGAATGTGGTTCAGAAAAAGGTTTTGCTGTTCAGTTTGAGTCAATAAATTCATCCAAAAATCATCAAGATTCATCTTAAAAAACAAGTCAGTGTCGCTTTCTGTGGTTAATCCCAGCTGTCATGTGTAATATACACTAAACTCTTGGACAGGCGTGGTTCAGTTATGGTTCATGAGGCAGGATTTAGTATAAAAGGGAAAACACATTTTCCAATTATTGTCATAGTAAAAAAGCAAAAGAAGAAACAGATGCAATTCATGCTGCTTTGAAGGAACACTAAGATTGAGTTTGTTTTCTAGGTCAGGTGAAAAGACTGACATCAGGTGGTTTGTTTTATATGCTTTCTCATTCAGCTCCTTCAAAAATGTGCCACCAACAACTCAGATAAATATACAAATATGGACGTAATACCTGTGTGGCATTGCTGCTGCCACCAAATTGCATAACTGCTCCATGAGGATGAAAACAAAAGGCTTTTTGCACTTTGACCAGGACTTGACTGACAAACTGCCATGTACATGGAACAAATACTTTAACTGGTGTACACCCTTCTTGTGGGTGTATGATGAGCTCATCAAGGAAGAACATCTTGATGGCTAAAAGGGACGTGACCATCACCCTGGGAGGTGTCCCCTGCCAAGGTTAGTGTTCATGTTTGCCTAAGGACAGAGTGTTGATGCAGCTCCTTCCAGTGATCCTTCCTATCCTGAGGAAATGGAGAAGATTTTTTTTCTTTTACTGAAGAGTTACTGGTAATTTTACCCTCATAATTAAAAGGACAAAACCCTATTATACACTGCTCAAAAAAATGAAGGGAACACTCAAATAACACATCCTAGATCTGAATGAATGAAATACTCATTGAATACTTTGTTCTGTACAAAGTTGAATGTGCTGACAACAAAATCACACAAATATCATCAATGGAAATCAAATTTATTAACCAATGGAGGCCTGGATTTGGAGTCACACACAAAATTAAAGTGGAAAAACGCACTACAGGCTGATCCAACTTTGATTTAATGTCCTTAAAACAAGTCAAAATGAGGCTCAGTATTGTGTGTGGCCTCCACGTGCCTGTATGACCTCCCTACAACACCTGGGCATACTCCTGATGAGGCGGCGGATGGTCTCCTGAGGGATCTCCTCCCAGACCTGGACTAAAGCATCCGCCAACTCCTGGACAGTCTGTGGTGCAACACGACGTTGGTGGATGGAGCGAGACATGATGTCCCAGATGTGCTCAATCGGATTCAGGTCTGGGGAACGGGCGGGCCAGTCCATAGCTTCAATGCCTTCATCTTGCAGGAACTGCTGACACACTCCAGCCACATGAGGTCTAGCATTGTCCTGCATTAGGAGGAACCCAAGGCCAACTGCACCAGCATATGGTCTCACAAAAGGTCTGAGGATCTCATCTTGGTACCTAATGGCAGTCATGCTACCTCTGGCGAGCACATGGAGGACTGTGCGGCCCTCCAAAGAAATGCTACCCCACACCATTACTGACCCACTGCCACACCAACCATGCTGAAGGATGTTGCAGGCAGCAGATCGCTCTCCACGGCATCTCCAGACTCTGTCACATCTGTCACATGTGCTCAGTGTGAACCTGCTTTCATCTGTGAAGAGCACAGCGTGCCAGTGGTGAATTTGCCAATCCTGGTGTTCTCTGGCAAATGCCAAGCGTCCTGCACGGTGTTGGCTGTGATCACAATCCCCATCTGTGGACGTCGGGCCCTCATACCATCCTCATGGAGTTGGTTTCTAACCGTTTGTGCAGACACATGCACATTTGTGGCCTGCTGGAGGTCATTTTGCAGGGCTCTGGCAGTGCTCCTCCTGTTCCTCCTTGCACAAAGGCGCAGGTAGAGGTCCTGCTGCTGGGTTGTTGCCCTCCTACGGCCTCCTCCATGTCTCCTGGTGTACTGGCCTGTCTCCTGGTAGCACCTCCAGCCTCTGGACACTAACGCTGACAGACACAGCAAACCTTCTTGCCACAGCTCACATTGATGTGCCATCCTGGATGAGCTGCACTACCTGAGCCACTTGTGTGAGTTGTAGAGTCCGTCTCATGCTACCACGAGTGTGAAAGCACCACCAACATTCAAAAGTGACCAAAACATCAGTCAGAAAGCATAGGTACTGAGAAGTGATCTGTGGTCCCCACCTGCAGAACCACTCCTTTATTGAGTGTGTCTTGCTAATTGCCAATAATTTCCACCTGTTGTCTATTCCATTTGCACAACAGCATGTGAAATTGATTGTCAATCAGTGTTGCTTCCTAAGTGGACAGTTTGATTTCACAGAGGTTTGATTTACTTGGAGTTATATTGTGTTGTTTAAGTGTTCCCTTTTTTTTTTTGAGCAGTGTATTATCTATAATAATAACTCTCTTTTGGCTTTTTTCTTGAGTATGTGCCTGCTCTTTCTAACATTTTAAAATAGCATATTTAAAAACAACTTATCACCTGAGCCTGCATATTTTCAGTTACTTGACCTCTTTTATACTCCTTTTATAGCCTGAAGTCACACCATCAGTTGTGGTAACCTTGGGACCGTATGGTCTTGCTGACAGGCTGTGTTGTTGTGTTAAACGTTTATACTGGGAGCTGAAGAGCAGCTCAGCACTCTTCTTTGCTGAACTAGTACTGCACTGAGGTCAGACTGTAATAAATGACTCTGATAAGAACGCTGTGCAGGGATATCCAAAGGTCAGCCTAGTCAGTGCTCTGCTAATGATACTCTCCCAGCTTCCTTCTTCTCTCGGAATCTGCTGTGATTTTTCAACACTCAGCGTGTGCTGGACATCTCACCACAATCATGGCCTCTCTGTGTGTTCTTGTGTGGATGATTTTCCACACACAGGATAAACCTGTCTGCCCTGAACTCTGATGTTGAAACCTAGAGACGGCTCATTCCACCTTCTCTGACTTGCTCATCTGCAGTAAATGAATGAGACAACTCCTGAGTAACTGAGAAATTAATTCTTTTGTGCTTGATCACCCCGGGCAAACATTTTGGGCACGTGTGCCCCTAAACATCACTGTGCTGTGAGATGATTTAACTGAAAAGTATTAAGAAATACAGGAATAAAATATGAGTTGGCTTAAAAGAGTACGTCACTGATTTGGCCTCATACTCCTGTAACAGTGTCAGACTCAGCATCAAAATCAGTGCTTTGTATACTATTTTTATAGCTGTACTTTAAATTTAGATTAGGAAGAAAATAAATCTTATTTTGGCAAGAGTTGTGCAGTTGTTTGACAAGTTTTACAGGTTTTAAACTGCTGCTGCTAGACAGTTGGTAGTTGGTGACTTTCTGCATGGAGTTTGCATATTCTCCCTGTGCCTGTGTAAGCTTTCTTAGGATCCTTTAGTTTCCTCACGGTCCAAAAGAATCCATGTTATAACATGTTGCATGTTTGCACGTTAATTCTCAGTTGCCCGTAGTTGTGGATATGCGCATGAATGGCTATCTGTTCCTCTGCAATCTACCCAGGGGTGCAACTGGCCTTTCACCCACAGTCACCCATTGCTGTTTGTTCTAGACCCCCCCCCCCCCTGCGCGCGGAACTTTCTTTTGATATATGGTTAAAAACTTAAATGTAACAGTTCTACTTTAAAACCCAACCCCTTTTCTAGATCAACACAAAATAACTGCTACACAATGAATCTGGGGACCTTGCAGACCTCATTCAGAGGCTATAAACATCCCTTGTATTGCTTGTTTGCCATGCACATGGAAGATGAATGTTTGCATAGTAAAGTGCAGCATGTGCAATTCCAGATGAAGCTCTAAAATGCACTGTATATATTTCAGACCAGTTCCTCAAACCACCCCAGTGACCAATGTAATTGCTGACTGGAGTTTGCTATAAGGATTTTTTTTTTTAATTTATGGGTTGCCCTATTTATGCACTGTATTGGTGCAGAAGAGGTTTTGTGGAGGGATACCCACACTTCTGTTTGTGGTTAGCTTTTAAGCAACAAAAGCATGACGTTTAAAGTCAGGGAAACGTTGCGGTTTTGGTTCAATATAGTTGAACATGTTGTCCCAATCAGTGCAAGATTTTTCCATATAAAGCTACACCATAATCATTCTTAAAGAGTGCTGTAAGTGTAACCACAAGAAAGTTTAGATTACTTTACATTGGAGTGGATATTTGGTGGGGAAAAAAAAGTCTCTGATGTCTTTTGACATCTCACTGATTTACTGAGGAAACTACTTAAGCTAGTTTCCTCGTTACACTGATAGAAAATGTAATCCATCAGAATTACGTTTCCTTCTTGATTTCTTGCAGTCAGGGGTGGGGTGCTTAGAGTGAATAAAGTAATAGTAAATATATAAATGTAACTCTTGGTGCTCTGCAGCAGAGTGGCCTATATTTTACTTGGACTGCACTTGTGCTGTGCTTCCTTTAACTACATGTGTCAGATATACTGAGACAGTGCTCTACACAAACCCAAATACTGTAAAATGTTAAAAGATTCCCCTGTTAGTGCTTCATTTACATGATAAAGTGTTTGCAGTTTGTTGTTATCACTAAAACACTTACAGCACTGCAGATTTGTGTGCTTGTCTACACCAAAAGGAAAGATTTACAACAAAATTTATGAGCTACAGAAAGCCAATATTCTGTTCACTCCTTGCTTTTCTTACAGCAGGGTCATGTATGAGTTACAGCACGGTCTTAATGGGGGTTATCTGTTTTAGCTTGATTTAATAAACCTAGGTAATGGGGCAGAAATGAACACCATTAGGGGAGTTTTTTTTGTTTTGCTTTATAGCAAGCTGAAAAGAGATAACATTAATGAATTATGAAACAGAGGGGAGGTGCAGAGCTGGGGAGTAATTTAGAGCATTTAAACGTCTTTTTAAAGTTTTTTTTTCTACAGGAGACACTTCACAAAATGTGCCGACAACACATATTTTGCACATTGTATTCACACAAACACACAAAGCTTGCGCTGTTACTGTAAGAGTCACATTATTTCTGGAGCATTTCCAGGTATTTAAAGAGGGTCCATATCTCAGTCAGGTCTGTGCTTGCTCGCTTCAGTGTGGCAGGAATTTTACATGAGGACTAAACAGTGAAAAGGGGTCTTGAATTATTAATGAAGCAGAATGGGTAAAAAAAAAAAAGCAGCTGCTGTTGCTCGGAGGGAGTTTTCAGTGCGAATAGAAAGAAATTTTGAAGGTGGGGGGTTCAGTTTAGCACGTCATGACTTCACTACTGTCAGGAAAGGGCAAGTGCTATACCCAGATGTTGGACAGATGGTAAGTAAAAAGAACACTGAATGTGATTTTGGATCAAGCGCCACCACATGTTGATTTACAAACTCACAGTTTATATAACCTCTTCTGATAACACAAAAATAGTGTGGGCTGGAATACATCAAAAGAAACTGAGCGATAACAAAAGGTACAGTTTGTGTTACTTTGATGAGGAAAGATGAAGACGCTGCAACAGCACCTGTGAGCGTTCCTGATAGTTTCTGCTTCAGAAAAGAAGAAAAAGCAACAACAACAACCACAAAACCATCTGGTAGCATTTCATAAAGTTTGCAAAATCTCGTTTAATGTTCTTAGTATCTACCCATGAACTGTTTAATCATTGCTGTTTTATTCTATGGAGCTAAAAAACAAAAAAACAAAAAAAAACAAAACAAAAAGGAAATGAATCTTTGAGCGCTGCTATAATGGACTCTAAACAGGTTTATCCAGAGTTAACCAGGACTTATGAAAGAAATGCTTGTGTTGACTATCCTTTTTTCTTCTTCCTGATGATCCACCTGTTTGATTAGATATTACACTAGATGCCCTTCCGGACTCAGCCCTCCCCATTTATCCAGGTTTGGGCTGGTGCTAGGTGTAACACAGGCTTGCAGAAGTTATTCAGTTATACCAAAACAATGAGCTGAAAGGTGCTTAAGAGTTCTCCTGAAGAGCATGCCTGAAGTTTGGTTCCCTTTGATTCACAAAATGATTCATGAACTTTAAAATGTACAGATATGGAGGGCTCAGCAAATTCTTGGCTGCAACTTAAATTTATGGACCAAACATAGATTAGACACAGATTAAAGCACTCCAAAATAAGCTACACATGAACCTTGAATAATGGGATGTGATGTTCTCTCCTGTTGCCTACCACTCCAAGCCCTCATAAACCATCCTGTGGCTTATTGTTAGTGTGAAAGCTCTAATCTTTTCCAGATTCTCAAATGTAATTGTATAGGCAGAACACACATGGCTGTGAAGGCTTGATGTTTGTGGGGCTGATTTATACCACCCTTCGTGCCCGAGCTATGGATCCGGTGTTTAGACCTCACCTAATTTGTTCATTTTCCTGTCAACTTTAGGAGCTCAGCCTGATGTGCAGCTTTGGGTTCATCCTCCACTCGATCTTCTCAGCGGCACGCTCGCGTCAGAGCAGATAATAAAAGTTCAGAGATGTGCCAGAGAAGTGAAGGCAGCTGCTTTCTGGCTTATGGAAGCGCACACATCAATACAAAGCACTTTGCTGTGATATTATACACAGTTCTCTCATATATTTTAAAAGCACCCAGTAATATGTTTGGAGAGAAGGGTGATTATAGCTTTATTTGAAAGTACTGAAATGTTTATTTAAATAACCTGCCATCTTATCATATCATGTTAAGTGATTTCTGCTTCTGCTGTGTTGTAATATGCTTGGAATAAAAGACATAACAAAGAACTTGGGCTACACCTGAAGCTCACAAATCCTGCTTTAGAGCACATGTTTATCATAGTGTTTCACACTGTCAAATCACCCCCTTTCCCTGGATGGATAATGAATGACTTACCAACAACACTTTGAGACTGACTACAGATAATGAATGCTTGTTTTGGTCCTCGAGAGGGAATGATAGAATGAATGTGATGACATAGCTTTTTCTCAGCTGACAGGGTGCATTAAAAAGAGGTGGTGAGAATCTAAAGTAGGATTTGTGTGCCCCTCGGAAGCGCCCAAAACACACACTGCAAACTTTTGGCTGTGCGCGATGTTTTGTCTGTGATGATGTTTGAGCAGGCAAATGTCCTCTTTTGGTTCCTGTCTGGGGTCAGACTCTGGCATTCCACTGAATAAACACGCCTGTTATTTTTTTCAGACAAAAGCAGGGCGTCACAGTCAAGCCCACATAACATCACTGCAGTAGAACCCAGTTTAATAAGCTTCATAAACTTGCTGCTGCCTCCTCTTTCTTTCTTTCAGCTTTGTAAGTCACGCCACATTCATCAGAATAATAGCTTATTTTGGCTTTGCAAAGTATATAAAACTAAGGTCTATGTAAGGTCTTCTTTACAGAACTGAATCATGGTGAAAATTTGGAAATCCCCCAATACTACAGCTGCCAGTCACGCATTAATTCAGCACACAATAGCAATTCAGTAAGTCTGCGTTCTGATATTCTCATTACCGCATTCTAACCCAAGGTGAAATGTATTATTTGAACACCCCCGCCCCACCTCAATTCACCACAGACTGCAAAACTACACGGCATGCACCGTGCACAGCGTGTATATTGCCAAACATGTTATTCAACTTATTTGAGTTTTGTCTGGGAATTATTAAATGTCATTAGAACACCTGAATTCTTAAAGAAAGTCCATGTAAAGCAATATTCCCAAGTGGGTCATCTTTTACAAAAATCATAGGAGGGGAAGAAGATGATTGCAGGAATTAATAACTGCATGTGCTCATTCCCTATACCTGCTCATTCCATTACAGGGTCAAGGGGTGAGTATGCAGTATTGCTGAAGCAAAAAAAAAAAAAAGCTTTGTGAAAGGTGTTGACAGTGCTTCACTTAACACAACAAGTACAAAGACTTGGAATGAAAGGTCCTGCCAGCAGTCTTCTAGAAATCATGGTCTGTATGTTTTTATCAATGTCTCATTTTCTTAAAGATTTGCTGGGATACTGTTCCCTGGAAATGTTAGTTCCAAAGCTGCAGCTATTTCTCCGTTTTTTACCAGTTAACTATCGGATATGTCATTTCGTAGAGAATGTTAATTCAGCACGTACTGTCACTGATGATGTGTTTATGTGTGTCTGTCATCAACAAGAAAGAAAAACATCTCCATCTCATTCCCTATCTGCTCCCTTTTTTCTTCTTGTCTGGATAGCAAGACAGATAGACTCTGCATGGTATCAGTTTACAGGGAGTTTCTCTAACCATCACCCACACACACACACACACACACATGCGCATACAGACACACACACACACACACACACACACACACAAAATTTACACCCTGAGGTGAATACGCATGTCTGTATGTCATTCAACAACCACCTTGGAGCGTCTTGGCTGAAATGAGAGGTACTCGTCATCCTCCATAACACCCCACTTACTGCCCCCTCAGGAGTGAAACTTCCACTGCCTCCCTGGAACTCACTCAACTCGTCCTCCATTATGTTGTTTTGGTTGTACGTTCCCTCTAGCTCGAGCAACCTGTGATTTATGTTGTGTACCCTGCTGCGATAAGAAGGAATTCATAATGAGTATTCACCCGCAAAAACACAATCAGCTACCTTTCACTGTTTCCAGAGTAGATTCTGACAGTGACACTTCTGCGTCTCATTGTGGTGGACAGTCGCTGCAGCTGGTCCCAGTATAATAACCTCAATACCTACAATAAGTGACTGCTGTTTCTTTAATCCGTCTGAAAAGGAGCGCTTCCTCTGCACGTTATCCTAAGCTTGGTTTCACTGGGCTCAATATGCATTTATGTAGCTTAACAAATGAGTTTGTAAAATGGCTCCTGTGAAATAAAACAAAATTAGACTGAGATGAATGGGAAAGGAAGTTGTAGTTTCCGGCTGGGAGTGAGAGTGGCTGAGAGTTGACACACCCCGTGTGATGCCAAATTTCACAATTGACCGAATGAAAACATGCAGTGGATTGTATTTCCCTCTTGGCATTCAGTTCTAAACAGGAGAGTTTCAGAAGCTAAACATATGTGATATGTTAAACATTAAAAAAAAAAAAAAAAAAAAAATAAAAAAAAATATAAAACCCCTGCAGTGCTCTTGAGTCACCCTATGTATCAGTTGCTGGTTTTATTTCATTCAAGTCACCATTGTTGTCACAGCTGCAGCTATTGTACTGTTCTAAGACTTTGAAAGGGAGAGCTGTAGGAGAAACTCTAAAGGAGCAGCATCTCTGACACCAAGACCACGAAGCTGTGGCAAAATCTGGGTGATTCCCTGTACACTAGGCAGAAACAGCAGCAACCTTTCACCTAGTTTATTTTGTAATAATGTTTCCAAACTGACAGTAGAGCTCTTCAACAAATTCAAGTTCAGCTAAAAGATAAGGCAAAGCTGGCATTGGTAGAGTTGTACACAATGAAGATGTATTCAACATGAAGTCATGCAGAGACAACCCTGCAGCTTTCTGTGTGATCATTTGCTCTATTGTCTAATTACACTACTTTAATAACACAAAGAGTCATGATTTGGTGCCAAACATGCCATAAACATGACAGGGAATGAGGGAATGAGCTGGAAGAAGCCTTTCAGTTTCAGATGTTCTCATTTTAGTGGAAAGCCCCTCAGTTTCATGTCTGGCAATGCAAGGATGAAAATTACTATAATTCATATGGATGAGGCTTAATTTTCAGCTTCTTTCTCTTTTCTCTTTATGTCTGTTGCCGAATTGCAAGTATGTGACTAACTAATGGCCTTCCCCTTAACTTCAGCTGTACTTGGAAAATGTATCATACTAACCAGTGCTGGGATCATTACTCAAAGAGATCATCTAGGCCAGGGAACACATGGCCCAGGGGCTACACCAGGCCCACAAGGGTCTGATCTGGGATAGCTTTGAAAAATGTGAAAATTAGAAAGGAGGGGGGGGGATAAATAAAGAGTCAGAACTGTTAATTTAAGCAGAGCCAGAGGTCTGATTTATTCAGTTTTACAGCCTTCCTACAGACAAGGTTTATACGTTTATTTCTTAGAGTGTGGCTAAGCCCAGATACGTATGTGTGATGATGCTTTCTTTGATTCATTCTTTGTAATGTGGAAAAACTGAGACATTTTATTTTTCTGCGAGTGTCTGAGGCATCAGGTCATCAGGTTTAAAAATGGGTGGTTTATTAAATGTTTTCTGCATGACTTTAAACTTCTACACACTAAAGGAAGGAATGAGGGGGTTTTTTTATGCTTAAAGGTTATTACAAAAATGTTTTAAAATTAGGCTGCAAGTGGACCACACCTTAAAATGATTTAGAAATACCCGATCATAGGCACATTGCACATTAATGGCTAGATTTTTCTTTTTTTTTTAGCTATATTTCATTACCTCTGCATTACAGTACTTTTCTATTATTGTTTTGTTTACTTATTTGCTACACATTCGTAGAACACTTTACAAAGCACCCTCAAACTTGCAACTTTAACACCTCTTACTACTTTCAAGCCTAAACTTGAACAAATTATAGCTGACTGTTGCTCTTGCTGATTACCCCTGCTCACACTAACGGACATTTTCTCATACATATATTCATACATGTGTACAATCACACACACACACACACACACGTTAGTTTCCCCTCACTCCCCTTAATGTGAACTCAGCTATTCTTCTTCTTGCTCCTGCTTTTTATCCAGTTGTCATGATTTCCATGCTTGCTCCATGTTAATCTGGGATTTGTATTTTTGGTATGTTTATATGTTTGCGTATCTATGTGTCATGGACCTCATTCTATTGGGGCCTCTTGGCCAGGTCATGCTTGTAAATGAGAACTTGTTCTCAAACATTTTACCTGGTAAAATAAAGGTTTTAACACACACACACACACACACACACACACACACACACACACACACACACACACACACACACACACACACACAGGAAATCAACATGCATTATCATGTTTGCAGAATGTAGGTGGGACTCAGACCCATAAATTCCCACATCCAGAACCTGATGCCTTACCCAATAGCCCAGTGGGCCTATTGGATGTTTTTTTGCCCCAAGTCTCTAACACTGGTGCTGACACTTAATAGTTAGATGGTGAAAAAATAGACATATTGTGGTTTAGAAAACAGCAGTTAGTTTCATCTAAACTAAAGCTCACAGAGCTGGAAGGCTTTAGACATGTTTTAGTCTCATCCGTCTCATTGGGGTTTATGCAGAAATATTCTAAAGAGAGATTTTTTTTTTTTTTTTGTGTGGGAATCACATTTTGGCTTTCTAAGTGCCATACATTTCAAACAATGTACAAGGTATGTAAATGTATACCTGTCTATGCTGTAGATTGATGGATGAACATTTTCACTGAGGTTGAAATGTCACGACTAACGACTGCAACCCAAACTGAGCTTTCCATTCTGGCCTTACACTTGGTATATGGTTTGTAACTCTATAGGAGACGAGGGGGGGGTTGAACAAACACATTTAAGGGAGGAGGCTGTGTAGGTGTGTGTTTCACTGCTGTCTGCTACAGTATTAAATAGCTTTCCTTCACATGCCTGTCACCTTCTAATCGGTAAAGTTTAAATAACACCTAAAGCACAACAGCCATCAATAAACATTTACAACCAAACTCATCTACACATGCACGCAAACTCGAAAGCATCCATCACCTGTAACTGTCGAGCAGTTGCTCAGACGGCATTTATGTGAACACACTGCAGTTTCTGAGCTTCCAGGCATCATCCATCAACTTGGCCCTCCCAGAGGGGCTCCGTGGATGGGGCACACAAGCAGCTAAGCCGACCCACACCAGCTGGGTTGCCCAAATACAAACAAACGTAAAACGCAGATCACCTACAGGCATGCACAGGTGCCCTGTTTTAAAAATAGTTCACCTTCCTCTCTTTCCTCTCACTCGTGTAATGATTTTCACTCCTTAATCTGTATTCTTAATTAAATCCTCATCCATTTTTCCATTACTTTCACCCCATTCTCTCCAGACTCTTTCCTCCTCCTGCCTCTCCCCGCTATGTGGATTATGTTAGCAGCACTCTGTTTAAATAGTGCTGAGTAGGTGGCCTGGTAATGGAAACACAGACACAAGGATATCAAAGGCTTAGCCCCATTCTTTTAAATTCTACACTCATTTATCAGGACTTGTGTGTTTAACAGATGTATCTGAGCATATGTGCGTCTGCATATTTGAGGGTGTAAGGGTGGAGGCACCCATGTGTGCCTGTTTGGAAATATGTGCATGCATGTCATGTAGCAGGTGAAAACACATGACATCACAGTTTACATTTTCTCACAATAACAGGCTCAGTAAAGTTTGAGGTAGGCTTGAAGATGTTGAAGTGAATAACTCTATCAAATCCCAGATGAGTGCTTCCACGCAACAACATTCTCTTTTATTCACAAATTGACTTCTAATGACCTTCTAAGTTCCCATGGCCTGGTTCTTCTCAAATAGCAGGGTGAGTGGTTAATGAGACAATATATGCATTCACCGGCCACTTTGCTAGGTACAACTGCTCATTAATGTAAATATTTCATGCAGCAACTCAATGCATTTAGGTATGTCGACACGGTCAGGGCAACCTGCCTAAGTTCAAATTGAGCATCAGAATGAGTAAGAAAGGTGATTCAAGTGACTTTAAATGTGACATGGTTGTTGGTGCCAGACAGGCTGGTATTTCAGAGACTGCTGATCTGCTGGGACTTTCCCACCATCTCTAGGGTTTACAGAGACTGGCCTGAAAAAGAGAAAATACCCAGTGAGCGGCAGTTCTCTGAGCAAAAATGCCTCGTTGATGCCAGAGATCAGAGGAGAATGGCCAGACTGTTTTGAGCTGACAGGAAGGCAACAGTAACTCAAACAACAACTTGTTACATCAAGAAAGAGCATCTCTGAATGCACAGCACATTGAACCTTGAAGCAGATGGGCCACAGCAGCAGAAAACCACACTGGGTGCCACTCCTGTCATCTAAGACCAGGAAACTAAGGCTACAGAGTGAGCTCACCAAAACTGGATAATAGAAGACTGGAAAGATGTTGCCTCAATTGAGCTTCAGTTTCTGCTGCAACAAGCATGGATCCATCTTGCCTTGTATCACTGGCTCAGGCCGGTGATGGTGGTGAAATGATGTGGGGGGGTATTTTCTTTGGTACACTTTGGGCCCTTTAGCACCAACTGAGCAACATTTAAAGCCTACCTGAATATTGTTGGTGACCACGTCCAGCCATTAATGATCACAGTGTGGAGTTTTTCACCATGGATCTGCAGCAACTGAGATGCTTTCATGTAAATATGGAAGACCGCTGAGTAATATTACCAGCACCTTGTTGAAACAAATAATTAAGGCAGTTCTGCAGGAAAGAGGGGGAGCAAACTAGTACTAGCAAGGTGTATCTAATAAGGTGTCTAGTATTGTCATAAAAGATTTTAGCAGGAGAGTTCCCTTTTATTAATTCTCTGGAAGACTTGCATAAGAGTTTGGATGATAACCCATCCCTTGCTAGGCAGCTCATCAACTGGCTCTTCTCAGTCACCGGAGTGGTGACTGAGAAGAGCCAGTTTTTCCCCTCTTTAGCCCATCGTCAAAAAAAACACATGTTATCCTCAGTCCTCTACAACTGTGAAATCTGACAATCTGAAAGTCACATTCAGCTCTCACCTCCCCCCACTGAGTTTCAGGGTCCTGTCTCTGCTGTCATCTCCATGATAATAAGAGACTTTCACATTTGGTGTAAAATATCTGATGTGTCTCCTGTGGTGCCAGAGTGCCAAAAATAAAATAAGCTTTCACTGATTTTTTTTTCACTCTCAGTTGAGTCTTGGCATAGCTGCCACATGCTGCCTGATGAAAACACAAACCTCTGAGCAAAACCATATGGAAAAAATAGAAAAAAAAATGTCTTTGGGTTAATGTGAAAGTGACCTCTTTTGCATTTTTCTCATGCAACGTGATTATAATAATTTAAGTATGAATCAAGTAAACATAATGTTGTATGAGAAAAATGTGACAGGAGCCCCTGTTTAGTAAATCACATTGTGATACATTTAGCCTGAGTCCTGTGAGGACTTACAAATAAAACATTCATATTGTGAATAAATGGGAAAGTAATTATTATTATTTTGTATTTTGCTATTTCTTTTCCATGTGGGGAATGAGCACCAGGAGCGTTGAATGCTGTGACGTACAAGAAGTAATCATATAAATGTTACAGTTTGCAGCTTGTAAACTTTTGCCTGATTACATCATGTTCTGTGATTTCTTTAATGTCTTGTCTTCCGTGAGCCCAGAGTGCCGACTGCAGCTGTAAACATGCTGAATGCTGTGGTGATGAAAGTAGTGTCACAGTGCGGTGGCTCTGCTGGGACGCACAGCTGACTTATAAACCAGATGCAGAAGTGTGCAAATAACCCGAATCAGCCTCTGGAGCAGGATAATGTCACCATTTAAGAAGTGAAAAGACACCACTGCAGCCAAAAAGAGAGTCATAACATTGCTCCCATATGGGAAGGCCTCACATAAGATTTCACATTTGCAGGAGGTGATACGCTTGATATAGTGAACGTGCCAATACACATTCAGCTCTGTTTTGGACTTCATCGAGGGTCCATGTTTAACAGCTATTTTCTGTGCTTGAAAGGTAGTGAATGCTCAGTTTCCAGAGCTTTTTTGCCGTAAACAACTTGTCCCTTTGCACATGTTGTAAAGATAAGGATTTTTCTGTTTGATCCTGTAAAAAACAAAACAAAAAACATCCAGAGTCACAAAAGGTACTGGGCCACCTACTGTACACATTACACCTACGGAAGCATGGAAATGCATACCGTGAAGCTCCTGGCACACAATTTTTGTGCTGATGTTAATGCCAGAGGAGGTTTGGAACTTATCCAGTCAGCAGAGCGTTGCTGACGTTTGCACAGTGTGCGCCTCAGCCCGTAACTTTACATTGTCTGCCACTTCATGTCTGAGTTGCTGTGGTCCCTAAACACTTTCACTTAATAATCCCATTTACAGTTGCTCATGGAATATCTAGGAGAGGAGAAATTTAATGAGCTGACTTTATCACAGCACCATGCTTGAATGCTTTTGTAAAGGCAGACTCCATGGCTAGGTGCTGGATTTTATACACCTGTGCTCATAGACTGAAAACATCCGAGGTGTGACCCAATTCTTTTCTCCATACAGTGTGTGAGGAGCAGCCACCATGTAGCACCCAGGTACCAGCTTTAGGTGTTAGCCAGTGTCTTCCTCAAGGGCTCGATGACAGCTAGTTGCAGTAGGGCTGTAACAGGTTTGGCTGACAGGTGGCTGCCCTTTATTCTTGTTTAGCATTTGTTTGCACTAAAAGGAACTCAGATGAGTCAGGCGCTGTTCAGTTTGTCAACTAAGTAGTTAGATTTTTGTTTTAAGCCAAAACTAGCATCTCATTTAATATCAAAGTGAGCTGCTGGCTCCACAAGCAGTAGCATTAGCTGATGACTCCACAGCAGCAACATCTTATTATACATAATCATTATTATTTTAGAAAGGCTTTGAAGAGTGAAAATATTTATTGAGTATGATATCATTTAATTAGCATTTTCCATGTAGTTTACAGCTGTCCTGCATATGACAGGAAAGATTTCATCACAGTGTCCACTCTAATCTGCAAAAACATCTGGATATGATGCCTACCACCTCATCTCAGGAATGACGCAGAAGGAAGCCAAGCATTGCACCCATGTGTCCATTTTCCTGATCTTTGCCATTTCTGGAAATGTCAACCCATCACGGAAAATTTCACACATCCTCACAGAGTCAAGGTGATATTGATTATAGTCTACATTTACCCATAAATCATCTGGGGAACACAGCTCGAAGACAGCTCAGGACAGAACACTGAAAATTGGCCCCTGATGGTGAGCTCATCTTTGGTTAAAAAAATAAATAAAAAAATCCACTATGGAATACAGAGATGCTGCCAAGGCAGTGACACGAATCACCTCCTGTTTTTCTGGTGTTTTATGAAAATGTTATTCACAGGTTTCTCCTATCCTTTGTTTGGAAGTCAACTGATACTCCCGTTGGTCAGTACCACAGAACAGTTATCCTGTTTCTTTATGGTTTTGTTGAACACTATATTCTGCTTTCATAAAACCCATGCCCCCCCTCCCCTCCCAGCACACACACACCATTTCATACACATGCACACCTACGTAAGTGAAAGGTTAGTTGCAAGTTTGGCAGTTCATATGCCTGGTTTCAAGCATCAAGAAAGACGAACACTGGCTATGAAAATTAAATATGCTCTTTCAGATTTCATATATTATGTGGCTGAACTTTCCTTCACCTCCACTGGCAGGGCAGGGACACGGCAGAAAAAACACAAGAGAAGGCTGCGGGAAATTCCTGCCAGGGATCCATGAGTTCCTTAATACCACAGGAATGCACAACTAAAATTTACTCTGACTGTCATGACAACTCCAGATAGGGAGCGAGAGAAACTCAGGTTGTCCCAAGCAGCTTTGTGGTTGTTATTTCTGCTGTTACAGTTTGTTCTTATTTGTTATTGAACAGCAAAGAACGCCAAATGCAGTAACAGTAAAGACTTAACTTTGAATAACTATGTTGTTTGTTTACAGGCAACAGGTCTTTAGGAAACCACCACAGAACGTGTGTGGTCTCTTATCATATCTTGGATTATGTTAACATACAACAAGAAGGCGAATTAAAATGCCACGCCATCCTCATAAGAGAGCAAACAAACATTTTCCCAAAACAAATGACTATTTGTTTAGATCAAATTAATTACATGAGGAATTTTCCAGTCATCGAAGTTCAGATGAGGACTGAATGCAGTATTAGTGCTGAATTTTGTGTTGCAGTCACTTGTTTGGTAAATAGGCTACATTTACAGTGTATTGCACTTTTTAAACATTCAAAGGATTTATACACATACAGCACATGATTTATACACATTATTTTTCAAAAGGACACTTCAGCATGCAACTTTGATGAGGGGATTGAACCGCAGAGTTTTCAAAGCTACAACATATCCTAAGGCATGAATATTAACTCTTGTGGGACTCAGGTGCGCAACCTTTGAATCGCTTTCATGTTGCTTTTTCAGATGTCCAATCAGCTCTCTGTTTTGAAGCAGGGCCTTTCCACACATTTTGTATATTTAGTAGCTCATGAATTATAGATTGAAAGAATATTTTTTGACATCTTTTGCTCAGTGGATTGGATTTTGCCTCTGGACAAAGATGAGCTAGCTGTTTCCTCATGTCCACCAGCTATCTGCCTCATGGCTGCAGCTTGATATTTATGAACTTCATAACCTGCAGCAGCTCAGCTGGAGCCAAATCAAAGGAAAACCGCAGCCAGTCATTAGTGTGCTTTGTTGGTCCATTGTGTCCATCATCTCAATGCTCTGCAAAAAAACCAAAGTGCACCATTTATTTGAAAACCATTGACATTTTTTTGACATTTGTTTACTGCATGAAATCTATTACATAAAATTTGCAGTTTATTGGTTTGGAAGGCAATTGCAATGATTCACGCTGCTGTGATAAAAAAAAAAAAAATCAGTTAGAATAACACAGTGAATTAAACAGTTACCCACAGGACTGGTTATTTTACTCAAGGAAAATCCACTCTAATGAATCCAATGAACAGCTTTCATTTTCCAGTGGTAGACCTTACAGTATATAACACAGTGAGGGAACACCCAGTCACAGCCTAAAAAAAAAACAAGCTTGATTTGTTACATTGCTGAATTTCATTGCTGGGTGGATCTTCTCCAAAAACTGGCAGTGTTTCTGTTTGTCTCTCAGATAGTTTCTGCTTCAGTGACAAAAATATTTGTGAAGGCTGGTGTGGATTTGTGGAGCTCCCTTTCGTGCCTTCCTTTCTGTTGATGGAACTGCTCATGAAACCTGTTGGCATAATGCCTACTGATCTTTGTTCTTGAATCTTTATACATATCTTTCCTGCTTTCTCAGTGTCATGGCATGTTTCCTGGGAAAAAAAAAAAAAAGTAGATAAAGCAAAAGTACTTTTGCCTAAGGAGCTGTCCTCCAGTGTTTGCTCGGGGGGCAGCTTACAGGAAGCCAAACAGGGGCCAGGTTAAACGCTCTTAAACATATAGAACCTTTTTTATTATTATTATTTGGCTTTTATGTGCAGCACTATGCACAACATTATTCACTTTTATTGCACTGCTGAGTATATACACTAATGCAAATTACAGTTGCCTGTCCTGTTCAAATATATCTGTCTCTTTCTCCTCACTTTTCTTTCATGTGATGAGCAGAGCAGTGCAGCAGAGTCCGTTATTAGCTGCTATACATGCTGGCTTTCTGCCAGGCCCCTCTGGTAAGCCACTCAAAGAGGCAAGCAGCAGCCAAAACCTCAAGTGTTCCCATGCCAAACAAAGACACGTCAGCAAAGTCAATATTAGCCTTTTATGCTGCCAACCAGCAGCAGGAAAAAAATGAATAAAAGAAGGGGAAAAAATCTCTGAAAGGATATCTAGAGGCTGAATGAAAACACGGGGATTGTTGAAATGTCAGTGAAGTGCTCTTAAAGGTCTGTGTGCCTCCAGGGGGTCCTAACCCATCACACTCCTACTCTCACTTCCGTCCATTCTCTGTGTGAGGTTAATTGGACAGTGGGACAACACTCTGTCAGGATGTATGTCTCTCTGTGTGTGTGTCAGTCTATAGAGCCATTCACATGGTCCTCCCTTTTTTTTAATGGAACGTAAAGTAATTTACCCTGATAATGGTGCTCGGCTGTTTCGGTGCCAAGGCTGAAGATTCATAAATCCAAATTGTCAAACTGACAAGCATCATTGTAGATGAAATGTATTTGGAGGGTTATTATCTTACATTTCATGTAATTACTTTGGACTTTCCCGCTGCTGAATGTAAAGAGAGAGACAGTGGTATGGTATCATTTCTTTTACTTGTTTGCTCTATGAAATATTGAGACCTAAGGATCTGAGAAAAGATCAGTCTATTCTTTGTTGACATTTGCCCTGTGTGGTTGTTAAATGTGGTCTCTCCTACAAAAGAAGTATTGATCTTAGTGAGATTAACTGACTAAACACAGGATTGATAAACAGTGGAAAATCTGGATGGAAAGCCTTGAACTTTTTACTTTGAAACCTGGCATTTAGTGTCAGTGACTCAAGGGGATGAGCATTAGATACATCAGACATTAAATTAAATTATCTGTGTTAGAGGAGTCATAAGTAAAAAGTACACTAATATTATAAGAGATAAATTACACAAGAACTGGACTGAAAATCAGAGGCAACAGGTCTGATGGAGTAATTAATCCAAATGTGAAATTTTTGGTTCAAATTGTCATCAATATAGACAGAGGAGATTACAACAGTGAATGCCTACAGCTTTGTCATGGTTTGGGGATCGCCAGCAGCCAGTGTTTTTGGAGATCTTGTCAAAATTGGTGAAATTAGGAATGCAGAAAAGTATGGTCATATTTAGATCCGTCATGTCATGCCATCTCCATTTTTTAACATGACAGTGATCCCAAACACAGAAAACACAAGAAAGCTGGCCTAAGAGACTTCAGGCTGTGAAAGTGGTTAAATACTTTTTAATTCAAGTACTGTACTGTACTTATGTCAGGTATATTTTGAGGTAATTGTATTTATTTCTAGGTCCCGGTCTGATTCACAATAGTTCTGAGGGAACTGTTATTATGTGTAATTTTTTTTTATGTATAAATTGTTTCCAAATATTACAAATTATTTAAAGATCAGTTTATAACAATTACCATTACCACAATGAGTACTTTAGTTTTTATTGGAACATTTTGAATACAGTTTTGGTTAAAATGTTTTTACTTTTTTTCAGCACTAAAGTAGTAGAATTCACAAATGATTGTTTTAGGCAGTTCGACATGGTTCACTTACTGCTCTCCTCCCCAGAGAGCCATCCAAGTCAAAATCGTGTCAGGAGAGCATTTGACCTGAACGACAGGAAGAGAAAATGTCACAGAGAGTTAGCGTCTGTGTCCGCTCGAGATGTGAACAAGTGCATATGGTTGAACTTGTACATGCACACGTAACAGCGTATAAATTCTTTCTCTTTACTTACCTTTCCCTGTGCTGCAGTTGAAATCCCTAAATTGCTCCTCGTTGAGGAAAAAGGATTTGGGGAGAATTTGTTAAAACTACTTGGCTCTTTAGCATGCTCCACAGCGGGTCCAGCAGCTGTAAAAGACACCAGATGGGGTTAGAATCCATCCTCCCACTTAAATCATGTGACGGTGATGGTTCTCAAATATTTTTCACGATAAGTTTATTTTCTCCAAAGGAGATGGAAGCTCAGTGCCAAAGCGTTTTCTCCACAGTTGAGTCGTGCTCAGCAGCTGATGTTCCCGTTGCACCGTTAACACTACAAACATTTAATCTCTTTCCAACAGAGATTGGACCACAGTTTAGGCAGCAAATGGATGGAGACCAAGTTGCTGCACGAAGAACTGGAGGAAACATTGGCAGACCAGACACAGGATCATGTACCATTTTAAAGGAAAGGGGAATGCATATATATAGGATGTATAAAAATCCCTCTCTGACTGATCTCGGAAAGCATTTTTATTACAAGTGGATTTACAGTTTTCATAAACCAAACCTCTGCACTCTACAAGCACACACTGAGGGAAAATATTAAACTTGGCAGTGTTTGGTTGCATCCAGGCTTCAAATATGAAAGATTAAATCAGGTGGATTACATTTTTTTATGAAGTCAGGAGGTGATCTTTGTTCAGATTAACCTCTCTGTGTGCTACTGATATTAAAAGGCCAAAAATATTCTCAATAAATGTGTTTTCATTCTCTTATAACCCCATGATATTATTTTAAAAAAATATGCTCCCACTTCTGGCCTTTTGAAGTGACATGTTCAGCATGAACCATTAAATTATGACTATTTCTCCCTAGAGGGGGTTTTTCACAGGCAATTACTGTTTTATGTTGGCCACTAGTGCTAGAAAGTGTGCTGTAGTCAGGGTACACATGCTGAGGTCATGTCAAAAAATACAAAACATGACATATACTGGATAATGCAGTTATTTTTCTTCCAAGGAGCCAGACTTCCTTGCTTTTTCACTCATTTTCAGTCCAGTCCTTGTACCTGACCATTTTCAGAGGAATGCTTTTTTTTTTTTTTAAAGCTACTTAACACTGCCCTATGAATCATTCAAACATAAAAAGGCACCTAACTCAAGGGATGAACCCATGTTGTGTCTACACATAACAGACAATTTAGCAAAGAACTGATTTTTAAATCCTTGTTACAGCAGCCTATTACAAAACATGTAATTTGTTCCCATTTTGTTAGCTGAATCTATGAAAAATGCCAAAGGCAGCACAGTGGAAGGGTGGCTGTCAAGATGCCACTATTAAGGAAGGGATGCAGGGAGAAAAGGTTGAGGTATGCTAAATTAGACAAGAACTGGACTGGAAATCAGTGGCAGCAGGTCTGATGGAGTGATGAATCCAAATTTGAAATTTTTGGTTGAAACTGTGATTATTATATTTAAAGGAAGTCAGGAAGGAGGTACAGCAATGAGCATCTACTGCACCTAATTCCCATTTTCCTAGCAAAATGAGGGGTGGCTGGAGACTTCTGCACAGAACTGTTGCTGAAAATTCCAGTGATGTGAGGAGCAGAAGATGCAGTCAAATAACATGTACATTTATAGGGGCAAATAACTGATATAAAAACACTTTATGTGACCTACTGCATCATATACACAATACACTGCAATCAAACCACGTCATGCAAACATAGGCCAACACAGATTAAAAAGACAACTTTAGTTTTTTTGATTACAAAATCTATGTTTTTATATGGTTAACACTAGTTAAACTGCTAAAATCTGGAGGCCACAGTGGCTATGGCATTCACATTGAGTGCATAGTTAAATCTGTTGAGCAAGATCATTAATCCATCAACCTGTAGTGCCTCACAGAATACAGATGTGCTTGTTCCTGATCCATCGTCAAGGATATCCTCCTGTAAATTATTTACCTAATGAAAGCATCCTTGTAGAGTGTCTATTCTTAAGACATATGCACAAAAGAAGGAAAAAAAAGTTGATCAGCAGCATTAACCTAGCAGAGGGAGGCAGCACCCACCCCACCCTTCCCTTTCCATTTATGAACCCTGGCCACAATGACATAAAGCCAAGGAAGGGAGAGGCTAGAAAGACATGTTCCACACTGTCCTTGTGATCACAAGAAGCATGCTTATTGCTGTTTGTTTGCTCAGGCGTTTAGAGTTCAACTCCTAGCGAGATGAAGAAGGAAAGTTTTAATCAAGATAATACATAAAAGGTTTGGAGTTGCACTAAGTTTTTAAAGATCAACAACAGAACGGGAAAAAAGATAAAACATTGAGCAGCATGTCCACCATTTGTGTTCCTGCCCTTAATTGTAGAGAGTTAAGGGTCACAAACCCAACTTATTCATAATCCTAAATATGTGCTGCTGAAAGTGCATGCACATACAATCTCTGTGTTTTAAGTACTCTTCCAGACATTGTATGTGCATGCAATGTCTGGAAGAGTACTTCTTCCTTTTATGAACACGCCACTTCTCCTTCAGATGAGCAGTTATTATATTGCTCATCTGAAGGAGATGGAGGAGAAGGAGGAATTGTTGGCTCTCTTCATTATGTTGTGTTACCAGTATGTTTGGTATGACCTGAGGTTACCACTGATTTGCTACTGTATATAATTAATTCTGGTAAATGATTCACTTCAAAAGACTGTTAAGCTGTTTTAACAGGTTCAGACATGCTCGGTAATGCACACTGCTGGGTGCCTGTTAATTGGCAACCTCAACACCAAAGTCCTAATCTCCAATGACATACTTTAATTGTCGGTGCCCGTGAAGCCGCATGCCAACTTGATGAAAAAGTGTTGACACACTGTGTGAATGCTGCTGAGAGGCAAGTTTACTGGGAAAAAAATAAACATTAATTCTTGTAGCTGTTCAACTGTGAAATTTCAAAAAAAAAATGTCAACTATAAATATTGTGGACACACACTAACTCAGTAGACCAGGGAATGGAATTGATTAGTTTTCAGCTTTCATCCACACCAGCTCCTAATTGTCCTGATGTGCTGTGAAAAAGGCATTTTTTAACTGTCTTCACAGGCAAGTGAGATGCAGGAATGCATGTAACAAAGGAACTTTCATCTACAAGCTCGTTGAGATCACAGCATGTATTTCACACACCATGAGAAAGTAGAAACTGTAGAAGAGGCTATGGACACCCATTTGAAGATTTTCAGTCATTCGAAAAGACTCTGAAAGAAGTCTTGCTTTTAAGTCCACAGAGAGGCCTACCTTCTCACTTCAGTGCAAATTAAGATGAGTATTATATTCAGTTCAATTCATTTTAATTTATATAGTGCCAGATCACAGCAATAATCACTTGAAGGTGCATTATATTGTAAAGTAAAGACCCTACAATGATACAGAGAAAACCCGAACAATCAGACGACCCTCTATGAGCAAGCACTTGGCAATTGTGGGAAGGAAAAACTCCCTTTTAACAGGAAGAAAGCTCTGGCAGAACCAGGCTCAGGGAGGGGCAGTCATCTGCTGCAGCTGGTTGGGAGAAGAGAGACGGGACAAAAGACACATTGTGGAAGAGAGCCAGAGATTAATACCAACTAATGATTAAATGCAGGTGGTGTCTAAACACAAAAAGTGAAAATAAGTGAGTGAAAAAGAAATGCTCATTGCATCATGGGATGTTTGTTATTTCCCATGCCCTCCTGTTCTGTCATTGTTCCTATGTCTGTTGTTGTTCTCATGTCTTGCGTTTAGTTTGACTTCCCGGTGTTTCCCTGTGTGTTTTGTTTCGGTTTCTGGTTTGCTCATGTTCAGGTTTCCTCTGTGTCAGTCTGTGTATACCATGTTTAGTTAGTTCCTGTTTTATTGTGACAGTCTTGTGTTCCCTGTATTTAGTGTTTAGTTTGGTTCCCTTTGTCTAGTCTCTGAAATCACGTTCAGCTGTGATCCCACCTGATGTCACTCTCCTCATTACCCAGTGTGTTCTTGTTTGTTCCTTGTCAAGTTGTTATTTTGATGTCCGCTGTTCCTGCTGTGCACCTCGTGTTTTAAGTCTATTTTAAGTCTAAGTTAAAGAAATACTTAGCTCAACAGAGCTCTGACTCTTTGTCAGCCTGGTTACAGTGCTGAAAAGAAACCTGGGGTTGTTCTTATTTTCTTCAATCACTAATGAATGGTAAGATGTCCCAGCTTTGCAGAGGGCTTTTTTTTTTTTTTTTAATAAAGCAACAAACTCTTTTTCCAGGCTAAATGAAGATCTTGCCATTTCCTGATTTAAGAGTCAAGCTTTCAAATAAATTAAAACTCTGTCTGGGTCTTTGGTTGGTTAATAAGCTGGAGTGGAAGATTGCTGCTGCTACTCCTCCTCCTCGGCCTGTGTGTTGAGGATTCTGACAGTTAGTGTGACTCTAGTTGGTTAATTTAAACTAACATATTCATCTTGCTGTAACCAGGTCTGTGTAAGGCAGAATAAACCAATAAGTAGATGAATTATTAAATTATTTACTAACAGGGACTTAGAAAAGAGAGACCTAATGTTTAATAATCCCCATTTAACTGTTTTAGTCTTTGGTGCAGTTGAAGACTTTATATCTTTTCTTTGCTTTTCTCTGTTTTTAATGCTTAAATTTTTTTTTTTGCAGTTTTTTTGGTGGAGCAGATACAGTCTCCATGGGATAAACAAACATGGCTAACGGCTTCACTCACATGCTTTGTAAACAACTACAATATATCTTTAAAAATTTCTGAAACATCTGAAAACATGAACACCGCAGGTGTTGGGAAATTAATATTATTTCCTCACATTGCTTTTGAAGCATTTCTTGTATGTGGTACATAGACACTGATGGACATGTGAATATACGTGACATTACATTACTGGTACAGAACTGGTTAATTCAAATTATTTATTTATTATGAATATGTAAAAAAAAAATAGTGCATTTCATATTTCTGAGCAGTTCCTCCTCCTCTTATCCATAAAAAGGTGTCTTTCATGAGTGTCCTCAGTGAAGAGAGTCCTATGGTTGGCTGAAATTATGTGTGGTGTAAAAGCTGATTAAAAGTAAAAAAAAGAAGTTCTTTTTTTGTTAGCTGCAGGAAACAGAATGACTCCCTCTTGAACCTAAAACACAAATTCATCAGCTGGGCTTGGCGGCAGTGATTTGACCTTGTGCATGACCCAAGTAGAAAGAGACTTTTCAAGCGCTCCTAAATTTAAATTTTTCTCAAAATCCCTTAATGAGCTGCAGTGAATCACCTCTCCCATCAGACCTGCTCTTGAGAGCGAGAGAGAGAGAGACACTTTCCACAGAGAAAAACTATGAAGGGCTGTGAGGCGACCAATAAAACGCCCTTTCAGCAACTGCACCAGCCCATTATATGGTTTTCAAACCCCAAAGCTTCTTTTTTGTAATGCTGTCCTCAGTTTCTTGAGGCCCCCACTTCTCTGTGGCGCAAACTTATTCTGCCTCAGCCCTACTTAAAACTTTTTGTATCATGACCGCTTGTCAATCAGGATAAGCCATGCCTCTAGTATTTCCATCATTGCTGTAATAATGCAAAAACGTGGCCAGAACTCCTAAATGTCAGATTCTGCTTAGCCTATCTGGGTATAACAGCACTGCTCTTGCAGCACTCTGGCTTGCAGAGTGCTGCAGAGAGGCTCATCTCAGCCTTCTGCTTTTTATAAATCACAGCAGCTTATGCAATCATCTGGAAAAATATTCAAACTATTTTAGGGGACTGTATCCAAGATGGTAAAGGTGACTGACAAATCACACAAAGGGGAGCTATAAGTTAAATCATAGAACTGTGATTAATTATAACTCATTTTCTTAACTGAAAAGCTTCTATACCAACTTGTGCTAACTAATCAGGAATGTGACCACAAGATGTTACATATAACTATATTATAGGGGGCTATGTTGTTGGCATATTTTCTTTTTGCGTGTGTTTCATTATTTGCTCAAAGTTAGTGTCAGATTCTGTGGGATTCAAGGATTTTTTAGGACTCTTACATACTTTGTTTTTATTTCTCCATTCATTTTGTTACATTTCTGCAAGACGTTTTCCATCTTGTGAAGAATAGAGTCATAAAACGTCTTTGGCAGACAATACCAGCTTGAAAGGTAGCCTCTTGAATCAATTAAACCTCTTTTTCTTCACACCAGCCCAGAAAGGGTTCTTCTATCTATCGAGTCATGCAAACGTATATGCAGCCTTTTGGAGACAGATGGAAAGAGGTGGTTGATAAGAATAAATCTGTGAAATCTGAGAGAGAGATTAAAAAATAAATCAATGGCCAATTGCAGAGAGAAAATGGGAGCAGAAAGCATGCTAAATAATTAGAATTCAGAAAGGTTACAAATTGCAGATTTTAGGCCTTTTTACATTAGTATCCAATTACTCAAACTGACTGGGGCACCTGTAAATCAGGAGGCAGAGCGGGTCATCTGCCAAATGGAAGGTTGGTGGTTTGAGGTTTGGCTCCCCTAGTCTGCATGTTGAAGTATCCTTGGGCAAGATACTGAACCCCAAGTTGCCCCTGATGTGTGTATGTCAGTGTGTGTGAATCTTAGCGCTGAGGTGTAGAAAAAAGCGCTTGTATGAATGTGTGTGAATAAGTGAATAAGGCTTGTAGTAAGAAAGGGCTTTGAGTGGTCAAAATGAGTAGAACAGCTCATTTACTAATTTGTGTTTGCATAATGATCTGTTAAGATGTCTCAGAAAAAGCATTTGCCATCAGTCTTTTTCAGAATTTAAAAATGTTTTTTGAAAAAAAATTGAATTTGTTGCACCTAGTTATTACACATGGGGAAAATAACCATTCTAGTATTTTTTTTCTAAACTATTGTTTGTTATTCAGCCCTCTACCGTACAGATAAACGCATATACTATATAGGTGTTTAATATCATGAGCTGTGCGCCATCTAGTGTCCAAATGGGCACATTGTCTTATGTGCCCATTTGGACAGGCGGATGAAGGCGGAAGTGTGAGCGCACATGTAAGAAAGTTATCAAACTACCCACTGACACTTAGAGCAAAACAGGAAATTAAAAATTAAGCTGTTAAAAAAACATCCTATTAGTTTATATCAATGATATTAATATTTTTATTAATTTTTAATTGCACGACACTTGCTTAAGCAGTAACTGTGATTTATAATATAGGTAGATGATCACAAATATAAAAAGAGCTGTCTAAAAGGACAGGCGCATTTTTATTTAGCTTTTTTTTATAGCATATACTACTGACTTGAATTTCTAAATGGCAGACGTTTAGGGCCCCGCCATCGGATTTTATTCTGAAGGTTATCAGCGGAAGTTGCCTTTAAATTGTTGCGAGCTTGTCCTGGTGTTAGCGGCCAGGCTTCATTCAGACAGCTACAGCATTACCAGCATGGCTTACAGTGCAAAGATCGGTCCGTCCATCCTTAGCAGCGACCTGTCCTGTCTGGGCAGCGAGTGTGTGAGAATGATGGAGTCGGGGGCGGATTACCTGCATCTGGACGTCATGGACGGGTCCGTTTGTTAGCACGTAGATTATTTGTTGTGTTAGCGGCTAGCAGTCCAATTACATGCTCACTACTTGAGAGGCAAAGTTTGCTAACATCAACAAGCTAAGCTAGCTTGTCAAAAGTTAAGCCGAGGGAGGCGATATTTGTGCAACTGGCTTAACTGGGAGGTTCATAACTTCTGGGTGCCAAACTGTATGCTGTCTTTGAAGTCTTACTGCCTTGTCTTTCTGGTTGTTTTGACATTTTTACCTTCCTCTGCACTTACGCAAGACATCAGTGTGAACTGTTTATGCAAGATGAAGCAAGAGCACAACCGTTGCAATTTAAATGTCTTTGTTTCCTCTTTAAGGCACTTTGTACCCAACATCACATTTGGCCATCCCATGGTGGAGTGCTTGAGGAAGTCAGTAGGCCAAGACCCTTTCTTTGGTGAGAGAACAACAACAAAAAAGCTTAATGATAAAACACGCATTGTTGTGGAGCACAGTATTGTGACAGTGTCAATGCTGCAGATATGCACATGATGGTGTCTCGGCCTGAGCAGTGGGTCAAGCCTATGGCTGCAGCAGGAGCCAACCAGTACACTTTCCACATAGAGACCACCACCAACCCTGGAAACCTCATTAAGGAGATTAGAGAGAGTGGCATGAAGGTGAGCAAATGATACTAAATGAAGAGGCAGAGTCACATAACTATGCACTGATTATAGATTAAGACTGTCTCACAAAGAGACACATGCATATTTGTGGTGGTACCAGATGATATTGATAGGAACATATAAAATGAGCATTTGATACAAACATGTGAGTGCTAAAGTGACCCCTCACCTGTGTTATAGGTGGGTTTGGCCATTAAGCCTGCTACTACTGTTGAAGAGCTGGCTCCCTGGGCTAACCACATTGACATGGCTCTGGTAATGACTGTTGAACCTGGCTTTGGAGGACAAAAGTTTATGGATGACATGATGCCCAAGGTAAGGACAAAACAAAGCTGGAGAAGTGACCAAAAAGGAGCATTACACATAACCACAACAGGACAAACTACGCTTAAATACTTACCATACTTAGCTCGCATACTAAGAAGCACAGTTCTGTGAGTATACTGTTCATTATGCATCTAAACTACTTTGTGTGCCTCCATTAGTTTGGCATACAAGGTGAAAACCCAACCTTTTGTTGAGTGCATGCAGACTTTGTTTGATGTTGAGTTTCAGAAAGAAAATTAGAGGAATGCGCGTAATTAAAATCACTGTGCTTTTCTCTCTACATTACCCCTAAAATTGTAAACCGAAGAGCACATAGTAAATGTTCATAGTATTGAAAGCTGCACATTTTGCTTTCCATGTAGTCCTGGGGAAAAAGAGAGTATACCCTCTTTTAAATTCTAAGATTTTACTTATATTTTGTATTTATATAATGTATAATAAATATTATTGTAGCAAGTCGGAAAAGTATTTAAATACAACCTCAAACAACAAAACATGACATACTGTGCCATTATTTATTTAACAAATGTGAAGCCAAAGTCCAGAAGCAGTTCTGTGAAAAACCTAAGTGCACTCTTATTGCTTCCATGGGAAATATGAGGGTAAGTAGCAGCCAGGTGCTGCTAATCCAATGCACTTGATTAATTGATCATCAGCAAGTCTGAGCACCTGCAGTTTTGTCAGTTTGCTGGTCCGGAGCATTAAGGTGCGTGCTAATACGATGCCGAGGGGGAAAGACATCAGCAGTGACCTTATAAAAGCACCGTCAATCTGGGAAGGGTTATAAGGGCATTTCCAAACAATTTGAAGTCCATCATTCTACGGTGAGAAGGATTATTCACAAGTGGAAAAGTTTCAGGACCGTGGCCAATCTTCCCAGGATTGGACATCCCGGCAAATTTATCCCAAAATCAGACCATGCAGTTCTCAGAGAAACTGCAGAAAGCCCAGGGGCTGCATTTCAGACTCTACAGGCCTCAAATTAGCATTTTAAATGTTAAAGTTCATAACAGTACAATTAAAAACAGACGGAACAAGTTTGGCTTATTTGAAAGAAATGAGGTGGAAGAAAGCCTCATCTCTCTGAAGAGAACATGGCAGCACGGCTTAGGTTTGCAAAGGAGCAGCTGAACGAACCACAGACAAGGCCAGTGTGGAGATGTCTGCACAGCACCATGTTTAGTGAAAACTAAACACAGCATATCAGCACAAACACCTCACACGACTGTCAGCACGGTGATGAAAGGATCATGATTTTAGGCTTGTTTTGTGGTCACATGACCTGTGGACTTTTGAAGCCTGCAAAACCTCAATGAACTAAAGCAATGTTGTAAAGAAAAATGGGCTAAAATTCCTGAGACACTGAGTGGCAAAGTCATACAGAAAACAGTTAAAGTTATTGCTGCTGAATGTGTGCCTGAGGTTGTATTTAAATCATTTTAAGACTTGCTGAGGACCAGATAACTTATGTCCCATTATGTAAAACCTTAGAGCTGATGGTGTACTTTTCCTTTCACCTTGACTGTAAACACAAGCATAACCCACAGCAGGCTGATACAAAATACTGTATTTCAGACTTGCCAAAAAAGTAATGCAATCTTTTGCTATTTTTATGATATGTGGGCTCAGATTTATGTGAATAGCATAAGTGCTGCCGAGTCTTTGTAGTGATCATATATGGATGCTTTTCAGATGACTGTTAGTTCTATTTTGTGGAGGACCTTGTGTGTGAGTGAAAATATGGTGTAAAAACCAAATATTAAAAAGCACGTCTCCTACAAAAATGATTCAAGGCATACTAGAGGATTTGTGCAGACTGTTAACATGATGGTGTTTCTTTACTGCCCCACTAATCTGTGAAAACTGTATTTGACATATTTTTGAGCTCTCTTCTCTGTATATGTGGCCCAGGTAAGTTGGCTGCGGAGTCAATTCCCATCATTAGACATTGAAGTAGACGGAGGGGTCGGTCCTGACACTATTCACAAGTGTGCAGAGGTAAAAGATACAAACACGACAAGCTACTCAAATAAGCATCTAAAAATATATATATTTTTAGGTTATCTTACATTGTGTGTTTGCTCACATTTGCTCTAGGCGGGGGCTAACATGATAGTGTCAGGCAGTGCTGTGATTGGCAGTGATGACCCTCGTTCTGTCATCGCCCTCCTGCGCACCGTGGTAGCTGAAGCAATCCAGAAACGCTCGCTGGACCGCTGAGATGTTCTATTTATGGTCCTCACAGCGACCCTCTACCTACCTGTCCCAGCACCACACCACAGCAGCCAAGTCGAAAGGAATCAATATGGACATTTTTGGGTTAGAGGTCGAGGGTTCCCAGTCTGAACAAGGGGCTCCAGTGGTGGTGTGGGTTGACAGCCAAATCCAAATCACTTTGATGGGAGTGAAGCTGTGTGGTGCCTCTAGAAACCTGAACTTCATCCTCTTCTGCCACAGTCTCCTTCTCTCCTGAGTCTCACCTCAGCATAGGAACAGCAATTTCAGGACTGGAGCTAATGCTACTCTGATAAACTCTGTAAACATTCCTGAGTGTTGTTTTGACTTGCACTGTGTGTTTTGAGTATGAATCACAGAAATAAAATGGCCCAGAAATCATGGTTTATAGATCCAAAAACAATTTTGACTCGTTCAGTGTTGTTGAAATCACAAGCTGTTTACTGTACTCGATAAATCAAACCATAAAATTTGGGTTTGCAGATTCAAGTTTTAAGTGTGTGTGTGTGTGTGTGTGTGTGTGTGTGTGTGTTCTTTCCAGTTTGACCATAAATGTTGTTCATACATTCACTGGCCACTTCATTAGGTATACCTGCTCAACTGCATGTTAACACAAATGTCTAATTAGCCAATCGCATGGCAGTAACTCAAGCATGGCATGTAGACATGGACAATCTGCTGAAGTTCAAGAATCAGAATGGTGAAGAAATGTGATTTGCGTGATGAACGTGGAGTCGTTGGTGCTAGACTGGTTGGTCTGAATATTTCAGAATTTGCTGATCTAGAATTTTCCCACACAGGCAAAAAAATCCAGTGAGCAGTAGTTCTCAGTGAAAATATTTTGTTAATGCCAGAGGTCAGAAGAGAATGGCCAGACTGCTGTTCTGATACAAAGGCAACTGTAACTCAAGCATTTGTTACAACCAAGGTATGCAGAAGAGCATCTGTTAACATACGGTACATGTTCAACCTTGAAGCAGATGGACTACAGCAGTAGAAGGTCACACCGAGTGCCCCTCCTGTCTGCTAAGAACAGCAAAGTGAGGCTACAATTACCATGGGCTCACCAAAGCTGGATAACAGAAAATTCCAAAAGCATTACCTGGTCTGATGTGTCTCAACTTCTGTTGCAATATTTTGATGGTAGGGTCAGAATTCATTGTAAGCAACATGAAAGCAGGCATCCATCCTGCCTTGTATCAACGGTTCAGGCTGTTGGTGGTGTAATGGTGTGGGGGGATATTTTCTTGAACATTTTGGGCCCCTTAGTACCAACTGATCATTTAACCACCGTCACCAGATCCCAGTACAACAGAGCACCTTTGATACACGTGGTGCGATGATAGATTATGCATGTACAGCCAACTAATCTGCAGCAAATGTGTGATGCTATCATGTAAATATGGACCAAAATCTCTGAGAGAGGTTTCCAGCACCTTGTTGAATCTGTGCTATGAAGAGTTAAGATAGTTCTAAAGGCACTTTAACAAGTCAAAATGTGAAGTACACAGTGAATTACTGAATTTCATCCAGGAGGCATTTCTCTCTGTTTGGGCAAATAGGATGAAGTCCATGTTACAGGTTACTGCAAATTCAGTCTTAATGCAGTAATACAGTTTAAGGATGCATGTTTGAATGAATAAAATGAAAGAGAAACAAATGTTAATAATTTAAAACACAGTAAATATTTTAGATATAAAACCGCAACTGCCTCAATGAGACAGAACATTAAGGTGCTGCTTAAACATTAATTTTGCAGCACTAATCTTAAATTCATACCCCACTTTACATCAGTGGAGCTGATGAACAGCAGGTGAACAGTTTTTGGTTCTTGGGACTCAGTATCACGGAGAATCCGTCACTGTTGGCACGCATCAGCCTGGTTAAGAAAGCACAGGAATGACTGTACTTCTTAAGAAAACTTAAGAAGATAAAAATTTCCATGTCAAGTTCTTGTTAACTTTTACAGAGGAGCACTAGAAAGCATCTTAATGAGAAACATCACAAGCTGCTTTGAGTTTCACCAGCAGTGAGCATCAGTGATAACAGTAAAGTATCTGCATGCAGCCCAAAGGATACTCAAAGATAATATTCACTGCAGCCACAGCCTGTTCACCCCGCTGCCATCTGGCAAAATGAGGTGGGATGCAGTGCTGTAGCACCGGAGCAGTTTGTTTCCTTGGGCTGAATTCCTTAACACTTCACCTAAAAAAGGAGAAAAAAAAAAAAAGTCTTGAGTAATTTATTCAGTCATTTCTGCCATTTTCTTTTTTTGTTAGTGCCATGCATTTACAACATTTGAATTTTTGCCCTAAATCCTTGTGTTGCATGTTGACAATTAAATCTTACATTTTACTGTGACAGTCTGCGCTATCACTTTTGATATTAAGTCTGTTTGGTTAATCCTCACTCAGGTTTTCCATGTTAGACTTCTGCTTGTCACTGGGTAAATTTTCCTGAGCTCTTTTAACTCAAGTGAAGGAGATTAATGGCTCCTCCACAGAGAAAATAGAGAGTACATGATCCAAGCTGCGTGACTGACTTCCACTGATTTTTCCTCATTCCTACACTAGATGGCGAGTTTGGACTAAAACCTTTTGATTAAATAGTCCGGGGTATATTTATTCATTTGTAACCATGAACACACATTTTACAAAGCTCTAGATTAAAAACTCGGTGCTGTAATCTATGATGCATTCAGGCTCACTGGTGTGAACAGCAACGCTACAAATTCAGCAGATAATTGGACACAGAATGATTGCTGTGAAAAGGGGAGCTCTCTGTCTCTGTGTGTACTAACAACATTGCTTTAACCTTTGACTGCTTTTCAAAGACTTTTATTGCCCTGTCAGTTTCAATCATTACGCTGAAAAAAAGGGGGCTGTTGTTTGTCAATTGATTTCTGTAGTAGTGGTGTCAGTGTCTGATTTGTTTGAACAATGAGAAATGCAAGTTTATGAGCAGAATGTTTCCAGGAATCAATATGTAACAATGCATTTGTTGAGTCAGACTTGGATGCAGAACCCCTTTTCCCGCACACCCAGAAAGATCAGAGACATATCTGTGGTATCTCTCATCTCTTTATCTGCTGAAAGAATCCCTCCTGTCAATGAGAATCACCCATGACATACTTCAAACTGCAAGCAGCTCACTCTTAATAATGCAGCATATGTCTTGGAGGCAATTCACAGAGCTGCTGAAATATTGATGCCTAAAATCTGTATTTTCATTTTAACGTCACAGATAACGGCTGATAATGTCATCATCTTTGCTTACAGGATCATTGCATGAGTGTATATAGAGGTTCCTGTAGTGTGCAAGCCTTTTACAAGGCAGTTTGTGTATCATATGTGTGTGTTTGTACGTTATTGAGGGAAACTCCTGTGACCGATTTCTGTTCTAATAGAGGATGACAGCCGTTTTGTATGCATGTGTCGCTGCCGCCTCGAAATGAGAGACAATTCAATGTGAGTGAGTTGTCAACATCTACACATGCTCCACACTACTTAAGCCATGTCACAGCGTCATTTTCGGTTAATTGACAGTTGTTGTTTCGCTCTCCAGATTGTCTTGTGCTATCTACACACAATTTGTTGATTTGTTGTGAAGTTATAAAAGCAGAGAGAGAAATGGAGGCGGCAGCAATGGAAACAATGAAAGAGCTGGTTCACAGGGAGGATTCTCACAAAGTGGCACGCGCGCATACCTCACATACTGGCCCCTAACTTTTAGATCAAAATCTGTCATGAGAAACTTCCTTCTCTGGTGCCATGACAACAACATCCAGAGGTACTGTTGTTTGTGGTTAAAAGCCATAATAGATGGGGAGCGACTAGGGCACAGAGAAGAATGGACAGAGATCAATCAGCCGTTGGCTTTTTTTCCCTGGTCACATGTAAAGTGCCTTTGCTTTTCACAGCATGCCACTGGCCTTGTGTAAAATAAAACAATTGACACACGTACACACCACACACTGGGAAAGGCTGATAGCGAGAGCGAGCAGGTGTTGAAAGTCCACAAAACGATTTTACACTAAAAAAAAAAAAAAAAAAAAAAAGAATCAGACAGCCATCATGTGGAGCTTTTGATCTTCAGAGGACTGAATGTCTCAATGCCTGGCAGAGGTGTTTGCAGACTTCAACAGAGTACCACGGGGTGTACAGCCAAACAGTGAAGGTGGTCAGATCAGCAAACAGCATGTTGCTCCAGAACCTGTCTTGATAGACTGCAGGGGCTACTCACTTACAGAAACATGTCACCGCAGCAGGGTTCTGCTTTATGCCTGTTTTGAGTATCTACATCTACATCAGGAAATTTTACCCCAGGGTTTCAGACATTCTGACACCGGGATCTCCTACCATATGCATGATCATGAGAGATGAAAAACAAGATACTACATACTGTCAAATATTCAGCTGGCTCATCCAAAGACACTGTTTGAAGTAGCTTGCTTGTCACGGGGGAATATGTTTTTTACGTCTCCTCTGTATTTTCCTCTCCTACTCTTTCGGCTGCTACTTATTTTGTTCCATCTATTCCCTGCTGCACCATCTTTGCCACCTCACCCTTTCCTCTTTTTCTGGGATTATTGTATAGTAGAATTATATCTTTCTGCTTCTTATCCTCTTCTTCAGCACTAAAGGCACATTAGTGAACTCGCTTTGCCTGCTCCTGCTCATTCATAATTACTTGGCATCCCACAGGAGAACAAGATGCACATCACTGATTAGCTTGCTGTTTACCAACTTTACTTATGAATAAAGGCCTCATCTGATTGAATGTGCATCATCATATTAACAATTAAAAACAAGATAAATTTACAAAAGATTTTTTTTTTTTTTTGCCATGGCTCACAGCAAGGTGGGCTGCTTTACAGAACATACTGTAAATGTATAATGGATAAGCATCTGAGCATCTGAATTATTGGAGTGGTGGTGGGGGGATGGTTTGCCCTTGTCGTCTCTCAGCTCCTGTTTACCACAGGGCCTACTGATGTGTGAAATAATGCATTTTCTGGAAGGTGACAATTAGCTTGCATATAGCTCTTTTTTTATATATAACCACATGTGCTGTGTCTAGTCTTAGCTGCCTGGTCTCAGGCTACTACCAGATAGATTGCCATAAAATATTATAATTAGACCCCAGAGATTGAACCCTGAAGCCCTAAGTGACAGCTTCCCTGATTTTCGCTCCAGCACTACCGTGATGTTGACATCAGTGGGGACTGGTGAAAATTGGGGAGAACGGGAGGGAAACCAACTTGTCATGTTATTTTACACTAGCTGGCAACTCACTGTATTTCTACATTTTAACATTCATCAAAAAATTAAATAGGAAAAAAAAAATTACTATTTCAGATTTATTATTTTATTTTGGGCTCTGGATGGGAATAAGTGGTGTGCCTCACTCTGTATACAAAAGATGGAGGCACATAGCTTGTCACTCTGTAAAGTGAAACCTTGAAGCTGCATTTTTCCTAATGGCCAGTAGGAGGCAACTCCTCTGCTTAGTTGGCTAACTTGATCTACAGGCTCAGTAAGTATTTTCCTAATGAGTTCATGTTTTCAAATACCCCATGAGCTTACAGTGTCCCTCTCTTATTCAGTCAGATTTTCCGCTTGCTCATCACAACCAGTTTATACATGTTGTGCAGGGTGAAAACACTCAGTTTCAGGGTTCAAAATAGGTGACGTAACAGAGGCCAAACAGTCTGTGGTAGGGTGGGACCCAGTGCCAGTTTCTCATGTGGCCACTTGGGAAAATTAACTGCCCACCCCTGGTGACAGAAGCCTTTCAGTCCAGAACTCTGACATAGCACTCAGGTTATGCAAGAAGTCCTTCAGTGCTGCTACAATAAGCTAAGTGCTCAGCTGGTTAATACATGCCAGGCCATGTTTGTAATTGAGAACTGGTAGCTAGCTAATGAAAGCAATCTGAAAAAAAAGAAATGTTGGACTCTGGAGGAACAGGCCTACACAAAATGTAGTTTTAAAATTTGAGTGTAGTTTGCATATTATCACCATATATTTCTACATTTCTTTTGCTTCTCTGTCTTTACAAACATTCATTGCACTCAGAGAGACTACAGTAGAGAGAATCATTAACATGGTGCCATGTCAATAATGTATTCTGGCTGTTGATTGGTTAGGGAGGTCTTTCGTCTTGCCGTGCAATAAACTGATACAAGATTCCCCTTAACGATTTCCCCTCTCCTTACATACACACACTATTACACCTACAGGAGCTGCTCATCCATGGAAACTCAGGCCACAAAACTCCATGCAGCTTTTGTGCTGATGGTAATGTAATAGGTGGTTTGGTGCGCTGCAGTTATTGAGTAACCAGAGTGTTAACGACTTTTACACACTACACCCCTCAGTGTGCTTTTCAATGTTATGTCTGCCGCTTCCTAAATATTCCTGCTTTGCAATAATACCACTTAACAGTCAATATCTAGGAGAATAGAACTTGTTGCTATGCTGGCATCCTATTACAGTACCACAGTCAAATTCAGTGAGATCTTTATAGAAACCCATTCTTTTACAAATGTTTGTAAAGGCGGACTGCATGGCTAGGTGTTTGATTTTATACCCCTGTGGCAATAGGACTGAAAACACCAACGATTAAGAGTTTTTTAAAAATTTTTTTTTATATAAATACATAGTGTGCACACACACTTGCATACATGCACACGGTATTTTCCCCTCTTGCTTTCCCTGCAGGAGTTGAAACATTTTAATCAAAATTTGAATGGATTAATTCTGAGGAGGAGAAAAAATATTCTATAAATGGTACTGAAATTTGGTAATAGTTTATTTCAAGCAATTGCTCTTATGTTTTGATCTATTTCATGCTTCTAGAACACAGAGGAGGAGAAACCTCCTCTGCCTCTATTTAGCAGCCTCCTCTGTCTGACACAGTTTTTATTTAAAACAAAATGATTTTAAAGCTGATCAGATTTGTGCCATACATGCTCCCACCAACCTCAGTGTGCTTGTGTTAGGTGCCTTCTCTGATGTAAATGCTAAAATGATACACAAAATGTGTATATAGTAAAGCTTTACCTAATATTTTTATTGTATGTTACCATCCCAGAATGCCTAGTGTGGCTGTAGGCCAGACTTTCTCAGAGCTACCTTACCTCCTGCTGTTCCCGCTCACTAGGGCTTTATGTTAAAATACCCTTGGTAAACACACCCTTTGATAGTCAAAAATCCTGTGTGCTTTGAAAAGCTCAAAATATTAAGTGGATTCAAGACAAGACTGCTTTCTCTTTTTTTTTAAAATCCAAAAATCTAATGTTTTATACGGCCATTCCATCCATCAGGTATTAAATGTTCATCTTAATTAGGTCTGCATCTGAATCTCTAGGCTTCCTCTGAGAATTGAGAGACTAAATGCTGGGGTCCCAAGCGAATGTTGCAGCAACCATAGCATCAGTTTACTTCATCTTAGCGGAATCAGTGGAAGTACACTCATTTTGTGTCTATCAATTATGAATAAGATGAGAATATTTCAGTGTGTGTGTGTGTGTTTGGATGTTTATATCTATAATGAATGATGTGGGACCATCAGGGGTTTTGTTGTTAGTTTCTCAGTGCTGTAGGTGTCTTGGGGTTTTTTTTTGTTTTTGTTTTTAAAGCTGCATTACATTATTTGCCTGCAAGTGTCCATGATAATCTCTTGACACCCCCCACCCAAATGGACAACCTTCACTAACATGTCTTGAATACAACTATTGATTCTTTTCTCAAGCAGCTTTACACAGATCACGGATTAAAGACTGCTGCTGAGGCATCAATGGCAAATTACAGTGCAGTTTTCACAAGTGCAGGTGGCACATCTGTTCTTCTACTTTTACTACCTCCTGTCAATCATCTAGATACTAATGTATCATCTTGCGATGTGTTACTGTATGTAGATCAACATTTCTTGCTCGCTCTTTGTGATTCACCCTTACATCACAGAGTGAGTCATGCTACACAAAGCAATGTGGTATCATACAACAGTAAGTGCAACAAGCTGTACACAGTCCTCATCTCCCAATCACCCACTACAGGGTGTTAATTTTGTAGCACTGCCTCCCTTATGTCTCATCTCTAAGAAGAGAACAACCTGTCTGTAGCAGATACTAAGCTCTGTGATTAAGCTAACATGTTTTTGTACACAAGCGAATATTCCCCGCTGAAATCCACACATGATCTGTATCTGTCTTCGAACATTTTTGTCCTTGTCCTTGTTGTTGTGCATCCAAGCTCATCATAGTGTAAGCAGGAGAGAAAATGTCCTTTCTTTACATTCTCTCCAGCACTTTCTCTCTTATTGGTAATAAATCATAATATATTTGCCTGACTACTGCCCTGCCGCTCTGGATCGTTAAGTACTGTCTGCCCAAATGTGCCCTTAAGGTGTCTACATTCTCTGCAAGAACTATGGATTTGTGATTATTGGTAACTTGTATGCAAAACACATCTTTCCTCATAGGGGGTATGCTTGAGAAAGTGGAGACAGACAACAAAAAATCTTGAAGGAACTGGGACAGGGAAATGGTGCTCAAGAATTGGTGTTTTTGCATCCTGTGAAGTTGTGACAGCTTGCTGACAAAAACATCAACAATATGTTAACTGTATGCTAGCTATCTGCATCAACAGATCTTTAACTGTGTCCTCTCTTTCAGGCAAGTTGAATCAACCAGAAACACTTGCAGGGAACCTGCATGACTCACAAAACCAAATAAAAACCAAACCACAATCCCCCCCCCCCCCCCCCCCCCCCCCCGTTTCCTTTTGTGTCACCATGATTTATAGAAAGTATGGCAGCATTTATTCTTGGCATCATCAGATACTGCTGTGCATTATGATGGGTAATATGAATTTGTGAGAAATAAGTAAGAGAGAAGAACAAAAATGGCACGGCCCGATGGAAGATAGTTTACTGCTGTTGTGTTTGAAGGAACAATAGAAGAAGAATGAGCAAGTCCAGCTGCTGAATGATGAGACGTGATTACAGAAGAGCCTTTTTTAAAGTTGCTGGTTAATTTGCAGGAGGGTCTTTAAGCATAATTTACAGTTAGATTCAAATGTTTTTGGACAATGAGACCATTTTTGTAATTTTGCCTCTGTGCACCACCACAATGGATTTTAATTCAAAAACTTAAGCTGTGCTTGAAGTGCAGACTTTCAGCTTTAATTCAAGGGGTTTAACAAAGAGTTTAGCAATTACAGCCATTTTTATACATCTCCCCGTTTCCAGAGGCTCAAAATATATTGGTTAAACTACCATAATTTTAAATATAAGGCTTGTTTTCAAAATTTGGATGAAAATTGCAGTCAATGAAAGCCTGAAGTCTAGAATACCAAATGCTGTTTCCTCCTTATGATGCTCTGCCTTCAGTTGCTGTCATCATGCCCTTCAGTTGACTCCTGTGGTTTTTCAGGCCTTTTGGTGTTGCTGAGCTGTCCAGTGGATTCATTCTCTTTAAGAATGCACCACATTGCTGATTTGGCCACACCTAAAGCTTCAAGAACTTTTATCTGCTTAATTTTTCATATAAAAATGAAGGAAAAGGACTCAGCTGGCCATGAAACTGCTTTTCAGTCAATTGCCCAGGACTGTGTAAAAGAAATGGCTGTAATTCCTAACACAATACTTGTGATTAATCTCTTAAATTAAAACTGAAAGTCTGCACTTTATTCACAAATTGATTGATTTAAAATCTACCATGGTAGTGTACAAAAAAAAAAGTGTCCACAAACTTATGGACCAACCTAAATACTTGAACATGCCAATTAAACTCCTTTAACTCCCAAACTCAAATGAATAAAAACACACACACAGGACATGCAGAGTAAAGTAATTCTTGGCTGGTGAAGTTCAAAATCTTACACCAACTAAAAGAGACCAGGCCTCCTACAACCTCACATTTAAAACAAAACTAGATGCTCTGGAAAGGTGCAGACAGCAGTTCAGTAAATCAGGTTGTTGTGAGAAAAACTGATCTATAACTGGTTTAATGACATGTTGCCAAACACTGCAAAATGCATATGGTTAGAAGCAAAACAGAAAGATGCGATCAATGTATTTTATTGCAATAAACTGACAATAGCTAAGTGTCTCTTTAATGGTCACAATGGTAACTATTCGATAGAATAACATAAGGAAAAATAAATTAACCATGGTCATACAAAAATACATCAGTGAAAATAAAGCATCACTGGTTCAACTGAACACATCAACACACACTGTTTTACACCTAAATCTGGAGCCAGCACACAGCCAGAACATGCAGCCCTCAAAACACAGCTACAAGACTGTCAGAATGTGTGGAGAAATCTTGGGAAGCAGCTATGGGTGGTATTATTATTATTATTATTACCGAAACACTAGAGACTGTACAGCGCTATTGATGATAGTGAGCAACGTGACATGAAAAACCACAACCGCATCCTCCACTTCCTGGCTAAAGTCTAGAAAGATACAATTAATTTTGCATGAATTAAGTCTCGGATTGTGGGATTTACACATTAAAGCTGAAGCAGCTGTTCGGCGGGCACCATGTACCCGTCCTGCATCCCTGGAAATGTCTAAGATTCATAAAAGGCAATCACTCAACCAACAAATGAGTTCATGTAGATTCTTTTTTTTTTTTCCCCCTGTCTTGTGCATCAGAGCTTTCTATTTAGCGCCGATGAAAACACCAAGTCCATAAGAACTGGAAACCATTTCTGTCCGCAACCACATCAATAAACAGTTCGGTTATTTATTTCATGGATTTCTTTGCTGTTGTGAGATTTTCTTTTTCCTTTAAAGAAATGTAGCCATAAACACACAGATAATAAGGCAATATTTTGACCACCGAGGTCTTTGTTAGGCAACATCATGTGTGAGAATACTTATAAATTAGGACCATCAAGAAATCATAATGCAAACAAAATAAACCTTTACACATTTGATTGTTGTTTGTTTATCAGAAATGTCCATCATTCATTGTATACACCCTGTATCAGCCATATGCCAGTTTTGTGCACGTAGAATTTGCTCAATGAAAATGTCAAAATGTTGCCTCATTATATTGTTGACCTTTGAGCTGGTACCGCTTCTCTTGTTCCTCTGTATGCCCCCCAAGCACCCTGCACCCAGCTGGGATTGAAAAATGAATCGCCCAATCTTATCCAATCTTGTTAGCACCTGCGTAATAATGGATGGACAGCTAGCTGATGCTCCAGGTTCTTTTATGACACTGATCAGTTTAGTTGTAGCTGTATTTGCTGCGCATGCGTCACATTTCCAACTCCCAGCCCCGCTCAACTTGAAATGGTATGGCCTACTTGAAACGGATTATGTGGAAAAAAAAAGGAAGTTGAGTGGCTTGTGTCAGTATTGGTAACACAATACTTTTGGCTTCTTTTTTTTTTTTTTTTCTGGACATAAATATATGTTTAATGAAATGCCGCATAAAAGCAAAGCATTAAAAATACAAGTAGGAGCAATAATATCAAACACAGTCTTCACAACACCCATTCTTGAAATGGTCTACTTCACAGGCTCAAAGGGCAAGTAGAATTGGCAGTCAGATATTGTAAATGATGAGGGAGATTGGGCTTCGTGTCGACTCTTGGCTCAGGAAGTTTGTAGGGGTGGGGGTGGGGGGTAGCGGAGGAAGGTTGGGCTTGGCTCTGTCACACAAACACAATGCTCAGAGTTCAAAGTTTACAAAACATCAAATTTCCTCCTGCAATATTGTCATGCAATATACATGTTGACACGACTGAGACGACAATAATGTCACGTTTCTCAAGAGTTCTCATGTCCAGTCTGGCAGTGAATGGGGGTTAGGCCCATGTTGGATAGAGGATATCACACCTCCCCTGGCACTCCAGAGAAGGCGACAGAGGTTTTCGATCCTTCTGCTTTGCGTCAGGAGAGCCGAGGCGGACGCCTGCAGCCAGAGTCCGTGATTAGAAGACATTTTAAACAGTTCAGCTGTCTTTGACCAAACATCCTACCTAAGGTGTTACATCACATTTCACTAAATAAATGCGACTCAAGCAAATGAAAAAAAGAAAGAGAAAAAAAAAAAAAAAAAAAGCGTTTACATGAATCCATTTTTGTGACTTGCCTGGTCAACTATTGTACATTTAAAGCCACAGTAAATTCCATTATAGTTATAGATATACAGTGTTTTGACACTGACCGAACTTGACAACCTGGTATGAAATGCTACAGGCTGCAATGCGCAGGACAAATCTAGCATTTCTACTTCTACCACACTGTCAACACACAGGCTATTGACATATGTGCTTGGTGCAGTTGCCTGGCAACACAAGCAGCACAGTTTTTTTTTTTTCCTTTTGAAATCCAAAGCAAAAAGAAAATCTTACAAAGCTATGCAAAATAGTATAAAACAATAAATAGAAAAAAAAACCCTTTTAAAATAACCGCAAAAGTCAAACATTTGTCCTAAGTTGGTCTTCTCTTGTGCAGATAATGTTTTCAGTGGTTTATCATACATCTACGCATTAATCTTCAGTGTGGCTCTTCACAAATCCTTTAAAACTATAACTAATATCTTTTATATCATATGGGGAAACTCAAAGAAATGTGCAAGAATTCAATTTCAGTCAGGAAATCAAGACTGTGGAATTTAACCAGGACAATTCAACTGATTCAACACAATTTTTTTTTTTTTTTTTTTTTGCCAAGAAGGCCCATAAATCCACAGCAGGAGGTAAGAAGACATATTTACAATCTCCCTCTGAACCACTCGGCTCTCTCTCTCTTTCCCCCGCCCTTCTTTAAAATTTCAAAGAGTAGCTGTTGAGGAAATGAGGAGGACTTGGCACTGAAAAGAAATTACTTGTGTTAAAGTACATATATCCTCAGCAGGAGGGAGCTGTTCATTTATTTTCCGTAATTTCCCATCTCCCACTCTTTCTCTTGCAGTTTCTTTTCTGGGAGAAGAGTGGGACAGTCTCTTGGTAAGGCCAGAGTGTCTGGCAGTGTTTAAGTGGCACACCAGGACCTGTTTCTGTCTGCCAAGCTAAATTCATTGTGAAGGCAGGTGGGCCAACACACACACACACACACACACATCCTCACTTAGGACACAGACTTGTGTGTCCTAGCCTTTGTCTCTATGCAGCCTGGCAACCAAGTCGGCAGCTATGAAGTCAGTGGGCGCAGAGCATCACTATGGCAACCAGCATAGTGGGCAAGGCTGTAGCTGCTCCTGGATCAGTGCGGAGACTTTTTTTTTTTTTGGCATACTCTTAATGCCGGAGTTGATTATAGAGTTCCTTCTCTTAAAATGTTCTTCCTAGATTGGCCCGGTGATCTCATGAGCACAGTCCCCCCCCCCCCCCCCCCCCCCCACTCTTTCAAAAAATAGACAAATATTCAGAGTAATAAAAATGCAACTATGAAATGAAGTTTCACAAAAAAAAAAATAAAAAATGAGCGGGCCTCGAGATATTTCCTTGCCCTCAGTTTGCACGCTCACAGTTAATAGTCCTTACACACCACACACACACACACACATACTCATCCACACACACTGTTGTCAACATAAAACAGACAGCCACCAGGGTGTGAATTTTCAAACTGATCAACTGATTGACTAATTCAACACAGCAGTGAACGACAGTAAGGTCTGAAGGTGGAGTCCAGATCTGCTCCCTGGCATAGTGTAGGCTGAATCCACGATTCGCGCAAGGCAGTCGGGGAGGACCCTTGCTTAGTCGACCGAGCCGGGGTGCAGACTGAGCGCTGGCGGGTCTAGACAGGTGGGAGAGTAACTGAGGTGAGGTTCTTTAATCCACAGGAGGGGGGCGCCATTCTTGCCTTCTTGGCTCTTGCTGTTGTTGCGGCTCTTGTAGCGCACTAGCAGCAGGGCAATGAGCAGGATGCCAAAGATGGGGAAGGGATAAAAAAAGACAAAGTAGAAGAGGGAGCTGTTGGAGCACACCACTGACTGGACGGTGGACACTGTTGGCAGAAAATAAACAAATGTTATTTGTTTACAGATGCAAAAACTTATTCTTTCAATTTTTTTCTTTTTTTTTTTTTTTGGTTCATTAAAATTTTTTTCTCTTTTGTGTTTATAGTCAAAGATTTACACCGACATGCACTCCTTCAACACACATATTCAATCCACATTTTACTGAATAAAAGATGCATGTGACCGGATTGTGCATGTTAGAACTGAGATTACACAAGCATGTTTACCCAATAAAACCAGGTGACCCAGCAAACAGGAAAACACGAGTCAGACCTCACAGGGTTAATAAACATAGCTGAGAAGTACAGAATGAAGTTCTCTTACAGCCTGTACTTTTTGCAGTTCTCAATGATCTCTTATTTATTGAGCCTTGACTTTTACTGCTTTAAATAACAGCATAGTTTTTGACACTATAAATAACTCAACTTTGATGCTAAACAGCAAGTGGCCATCTCTGGCTCCCATTTTAACTTGTTAATTGCAACTGGGGAAAGCCAGATCACACAAGATAGAAAGCTGCAAAATTGACCTAATATTAATATCTATTTGCCTGCATTAAAACACATATTAGGACTAGGCAGTGTGACAATACATTTTAGAAGCCTGGGTGTCCAAATAGCTAACTGGTTAAATATTACCAGTATACTGTTAGAAGGCAGCCAGTGATACAAATGTAGTTTTGTATAGACTTCAGTGTCACAAAAGATCAAAGAATAATTCAGTCTACAAAGAGCTTACCTTGTTGCAATACATTGACAATAGTGTACCCAGAATTGTTGGTGGCCAGGCGGTACCATGCGTTGCGGGGATTGAGTAGCCACTCCTCTACGTGGCAGTAGTATCGGCCCGCGTCTGTCGGCCGGGCTCCTTGAATCGTCAGGCTGTACTGATCAGAGGTCATCCTCTCAAACTGCAAGCGAGAATTTGGCCCAGCTTCCTCTCTGGGGCTGCAGTTTCCATTTCCAAAAACTGCATCGTGGCCGATGGAGAACACACAGTCCCGCTCCTCTTCTTCTTCTTGCCCCAGCTGATCCTCATCGTCGCCATCTTCAGAGCGCTCGACATACCAGGACACGGAGAAGCGGGAGTTTGGGGACGACTGCGAAGGAATGCTGCAGCCCAGTCGGATTGGACCGGACTCTTCCACGGTAACGTTTGACTCCAATTCTTCGACCTGCAGTCGACGCTCTGCAGATGTCCAAGACATAAACAGAAAAGGCGACATTGAGGCAAAAAGAGTGTAAAAATATTAAAGTGTCCAAAATTTCTCAATGCTCTCCAAGAAATTTCTAATAATTTCAGCTTAGCTCAAGTTCAAATACAAACAAAGCAGTCAAAACAGTCAATTAGTAGGTTAACATGCTGTTATTCTGAAGATACTATATTCAGAATAGAAATAAATTAATATCCTTACCCACACACAAAAGGAAGATTTCCTTTTTCTGTTTTTTGGTTTTTTTTGCCGTCAATTTGGCATTTTGGAAATTGTGTCAGACATATTTCAGTGTTGTATTGATAAAACCACAAAGAGATGCTTTTAAATTAATCAAAATAAATGCCAGTCACTGCTCTAATTTGAACAAATTCAAAGAAATTAACACTACAAAACAGTAAACGATTCTGCAAATGGAACACTAAACTTCCAAAATACACAAACAAAAGGGAAAAAAAAAAAAAAAAATCTCAGTGCGCTGCCCACAGCTATCACTAGTCTTTCAGCTCCCCAGTGGGCTTGGATGCTACCCCAAGGCAACTGTGTCTGGTGTATGGGTATACTACAGTCCTTCAGGGGTGGTACTATGACCCAGTTCCTCTGCAGTTTTTTAAAAAAGTGACAGTACAGACTTGGCATGCCTGGACTCCTCTCACACACAGTTTGGAACGGTCTCCTTGTTAAAGCATAATGAGAAGCAGAAAGCACAGCAGGAAAGCAGGGGGAAAAAAGGAGAGTTCTGGCACACGTCTCCCCTCATCTTTCTTCTCAACAGGCAGATTTCTGGATGACTTCCTAGGTGAATGTTTTAACACCTTAATAAATATCTATGAAGCTTATACCGCATTTTATATTTAGCTTATGAAGAGCTTTAAATGTCCATAAAAGTTAAAATCTATAGGGTCATGAATAATAAAAGTTGCAATCCATGTAGCACGATGAGTTTCCAGCTATATTGTGTGAACTCTCTGAAGCAGAAAGGGATGAGTTAGTTCCCCCGAACAAACCTTCTATATGATGCACATATTCCAAAATATTTAAATTTGCATGAGCGCCTCAGCTCTGAACTGGTGAACCAGTTTCAACTTACAAGCTTTCTACTGTAAGCATTCTTTTTTGCCCTATGGGCTTATGACCAGATGTTTTCATCCTCACATTCTAGTTGGACAGATGCCTAATCAATGATATGAAATCTGCACTGTAAACAGCACACCTGGCAGATGAACGTTGCTTTCATAATGCCTGAAAAGTCACCTTCAGCAGGATTGTTCAGTTATTGTTTGCATTTAGGGGGACAATGAGTTTCTTTGTATAAGAAGGGCAGGAGGGTTTAGGTAAATGAGAAAAGGGAAAATTCAGTTAGGGAGAGAAAAAGATATGAGTTGGAGTGTTCCTAAAATAACTGTCATGAGGTGGGATGTCAGAGTGTGGGTGGCAGTTGGAACATCATAGCTTTAAGCTGAAGTTTTTGAATTCTGGACAAGAGGATTAGGGTTTTCCATCAGCTGGCATGACTTCAATCCATCTTTTACCACCTGAGCTCTGGCTGGGGCAGGTGTAAGGTCATCGGAGTGAGACACAGCATGTCGCAGAGGGAGGAAAAGTATGGGGGCAAAGCAAGTTGGAGGAAGGATTGAGTTAACAATGGTTAAGTGGTTTAAAGGATCACAAAATGTAGGGCTAAAGTGGCAGCTGCTACTTCAGTGCACTGGGAAAAAAACATGGATTTTGTTAAAGGGAATAACACTGCTGGCTCACCTGGTTTTCTGACCAGAACCTGCGTGAACCCTGAGGAGTCCCGGGAGAGTCGATACCAGGCTCCATCTGGGTCACTCAGCCACTCCTCCACCAAGCAGTAGTATGTCCCAGAATCACTGCTTTCAGCCCTGTTCAGTGTCAGCACATAAAGACGGGGTGACAACCTCTCAGCCTGCACACGCCGTTTCAGTCGCTCCTCATCTGCGTAGGCGCCATATTCGAAGGCCCCGGAGCGTTCGATCCTCAGCAGGAGCTCGTCGGCGTCTGACCCCTTTGCACGTCTCACGTACCACATCACGGCATGCTGGGAGTCCTGGCTGGTCTGGGAGGTGATGGAGCAATTGATCCTGACACGGCTTTCTTCCAGATACACCTGAGACTGGTTGTTCTTTTGCACTTTAAGCTTACTCTCTGCAAGGAATTAAGGGAGATGGGGTTCAGGAGTAAAAGAGAAAGAGCAGACAGTCATTTCTATGGGTATAGGAAAATGTGAGCGCTGGTGGCAGGTACACAATGCAATTTCTGTTTTGTGACAGAAGACACGTTGCTAGGTTTATTTCTGGTGGCAACAGGGCAGGAAAAGATAGTGATGCGTGGGTGGGTGCAGCAGTTGATGAAGAAAGAGAGAAAGAAGGGAACAGAAAAGAGAAGGAAATGTCAAGCAAACCAAAACTGCAGGGATGGGAGGTCTGCCGGTATCAAAGTAAAAATGTATGATAAGATGCAGAACAGGAGAGGAGACAAGGGTGAATTGTAGTGGGGTGGACTGCAAAGTAGGGCTATGTTATTAAGTAAGATATAAAACAAAAGTGGTGTAGGGGGGTCTTGTCAGTCTGCCAGAAAGTAAACGAAGTTGGAATTCATTTATAAAGTCGAGCAAGGAGAGAAGAGAGCAGATAGGAGAGGAAGGAGACGACAGCGAGGTGTGACTGAGATGTCAGGAAGGAACCGAGGCTGCCCTGAGTGCTGTGACAGGATTGGTTACAGTGACATCGGTTGTGGGATAGGATTAGCTGCAGGTACATCAGGTGTGACCGCGACCAGAGTCCCACTGTCAAATGCTTGGGGGGGGGAGGATTAGTTGAGCACAAAGCATGTGGAAAACACACAAATGTGTGCAGACACCTACATCCTTGACACAAAATGTATGAAAACACAAAGTGCACAAAACAAAATCGAATCTGCACCTCACGATTCTCTGTTCCGCTGGTGTTTGCTCTGACGTAAGAGCTGCTCTGATTTACATGAGACACTAAATTACTTCTTATAATGCAGTGGAGATTTGTCTTCTACAATCATAACAACTGGGTTATTCACTAGCAATCAAACATGCATGAATTAAGCCAAACAGGTCTGCATAACTTTGCATTTGTAGTGTGTTTTTTCCAATATTTTTTTTTTTTCCAGTTGAACTGAGAGCGTCCATCTCTATCACTAATTTTACTCATCTTATCTGAACAACAACAATTTCACTGGTAAAACTCATGTTTAGGGAAACATATTTTCTTCCTTGATATCAGCTATAGACATGCATCTTCACAAAATGCCATCTTTCTTCTTCTTCCCACCAGAATGAGTAAAACACATATCTTTGGATATCAGCCATTATCTAAAGAACATGGGTGATTTCTGGATGCACAAATGGCAATCAATACCTATTTTTAAAAACTGCCTCTGCTTGTGCACTCTACCTAAGTCCTCAAGACACTTTGTTTTTTTTAACAATTAACAGCATAAGGGTTAAACAAAAAAAACAACAACAAAAAACCCCCCTGACACTTATTCAAGTTAGGCATGGGGTCACAAATGGTACCGTACAGTATCAAATGTACTTTTGGCATTGGCCGCAACGCATCTGTTCCACTGAATATCAAAAACTGTTGAGTGCCTAAAGCTGGCACGAACTGCTGGATGAGATCCATATTCTTTTTCACTTATTCTGCATCAGACCATTTCCAATTCTTTTTTGTAAAAAATACTGAGATGTGAGTACAGTTTGTTTTTTCAGGATAGAAAAAATTTGTTTCTGTCTTATAAATTAAGACAGCAAAGAAAATTTTGGTGGTGTAATGTGAGAGTCGGGCATATCTGCAAAAATACTGTAAAACAGAAAACAAATTTGATCTGCAATATACAGTGTATTTGTATTAATTAGATGTTTTTAATAAGTTTTTATGTACATTTTATTTTCTATTTGATCACCTGAACTATATCTGACCCCATTTAAAACTCCCCATTTCCTTTTTATGTGCCTACTTTGTAAAACAACCTTCTACGTCCCAAATTTCATGCCCCCTCATAGCTCACGCTAGGCTTTGTATGACTGACTGACTGATTGACTGCCTAGGGTCATCGCCATCTGCCTAGAAAAGCTCATCCTTATCCACAGATTGGCAGGCATGCTAAAATGAGAGCTGTTTGTGATATTTCATAGCTGCAGCATACATTCAGCAAGCGTATGTTTGGTTGCATTCAAAAGATGCATGGCTATAAGGCACTGTCAGACCACCCTGTTGTGCAAGAGAAAAGCTAGCATCTTAAATTAGTCATCATCATTGCCTCTGTACCCACTAGACTTGGGAGGAAGCCTGACAATGTCCCTATCCGGAATAGCTGTAGAGCCCTGTGGAATCCTGGCAATCCTTTTTTTTTTTTTTTTTCTTTCAGGAGAATTACTTCCGAACCTCCTGAAGTGGAACCATGCAGGATTGGATTGGCACAGGACAAAGCGATTCTCTGCCATTTCCATTTTGAAGTTTGAATCGGCAGCCAGGAGAAAAACTGGGGGCTGAAAGCCTGTTTTCGTACATCAGTGTTTACAGATATACCGTTTCAAATCTAAAATAGGCTAATTATTTGAGAGATATTAGGTAGCATCATGAGCTATTACAAGTTATTACTCACTCAAGCATACACTAAAGGGACAAAAAAAAAAGATAGACAAAAAAAAAGAAAAATCAAGGAACAATGAGCAAAAAAGAGAAAGAAAAATTAAGGGAAAAGAAATGCAGCTTTTCATATGCCAAAACAACTTAAAAGTCTCCGCTCCCTGCAGAATCCTCTTGCTGTGAAAGCGACTTCACAGATCAGCCTGTCACATCCTGACACGTGTCCATTCCCACAGAGAGTGAGGTTCCTCCTGTCAGCTACACTATAGCCATCCTACCATCAGTGCATCTGCTGACGCAAGCAGCAGACAAGCTAAAAATTCGGTATGATGTACGTACAGTATGCAGCGCCTTTGTATATGCAGCACTGATGGGTGAAGATTCATTATGCTGTGGGAAGAAAACCAGCACAGGGAGCCAGCTCAAGCGCTGATTGTTAACAAGGATGCTTATCATCCATGTGCATTCCCTAAACAGCAAGAGTAGTTCTGTATTCTTGTGTGTCAGCAAGGCTGTCAATACCTTTTTTAACTGTCATCACACGTTTTTTGCTACAGTGTTTCTTTAATAAGCCTCAAGGGTTCACCCACAAAGTAAGACAAATCCGTAATTGGAAACATTTGTTCTCACTGCTCCGCATTAGTTCACGTGCCAGTCAAGTTGTTAGTCGAGTGTGAACAAAAATGCATGTATTTATGTACCGGCTCTTAAATCCTCTACTTTGAACTCATGAAATAAACATCACTATTTTTCATTTAACCTTGAGCATTAACGTTGACAGCATCTCACACTGTTCACCTGCCTCTGTGGTTTCCAGGGCAACCCCGTCTTCATGATCAACAAGGGGTGGCCAAGATATATTTAAGGACATCGCTAAGCTCATCCTCCAGTAAAAAAAAAAAAAAAAAAAAAAAAATACACAACTCAGTTAAAAGCTTACATCTGCTGCCATGATTGAACAACGCTTAATCAAAAGTCTAATTCTTACTCCACAGAATGCCTGAAACAAATTTGACTTGATGAAATGGAGCCATAATGAGAGACGGAGCACGACTCACTCCACAACTGTTTCGGCTCTACTGGAAATGCCGTGTTTCAGCAGTTTGCTGGGCATGTACACTCATTATAGTACACACAAATCCACACAGTATAGTAACTAATTGGCTCACTGAACCCTCATCTCATCCCTTTTCCATGTGTGCAGATATTGTCTGGTTTAATAGCTACAGGAAAGTGCAGGGTTGAGACAAAGCTGTCTTTATTCCATTTAGTCATCAGTGGAGGCAAGTACATAGGCTACAAACAGCAGCCCAGTTTTGATACACACAAAAAAAAAAAAAGATTGCAAAGTGCACCCCAATCCCAACAGCAGCACCACACAATTGTTGTTTATGAAGCATAGCAGATGAAAACAAGTTTGAGTCCAGGGGGAGGAGAAGTGTACAGCTAAGGATGCTACTGTGGCACATCAGAGCATACCAACCACAGCTCACACAAGCACACGCTCGTAACAAAATTTTAGGATAACTTCAAAGGGGCTACAAAACTGCCCAGCCGAGCACTCAGAAGAGGAGAATACAGCTAAAGATGGTAAATCAAAGAATAAAGTAATTCTTTTTTCTTTGTCAAGGGAGAAAATTCTGTTCATTTTCCATTTTTGTTTTGTGCCGCTGCTGCTGCATTTTAACACAGGAAAGGCTTTCGGGTTAAAATGTCTAACTCAAGCCTCTCATCCTGTCCCTTCATCGCAGTCTTTGTACTGATCAGTCTTCACCTCTTTCCTGTCTTCTGCACAACTGTGATCTCTGTCACTCTTTTCACCTGATGCTTGCATGAATATTCAACCGACTAACCTGTAGATACATTCATTTTAATGAGGTCTACACTAAATGAAGTATGAACAGCAGAGGTGCTGCTGGCTCTCTGCCTAAGATTTTGACTCTTTTTAAATATAGTCTAATGATTACTTAATGACCACAGAGCTGCCAACCTTTCTACTGGGCCACAATGTAATGCCTCCACTTTAAAGGAAGAAAAAGTAGGCAAGAGACGGGGAGAAAGAGCCACACACAAGAGGAATGAATAAAAGCAAAAAAGGCAAACACGTAGAGGGATGAGATTTAAAAAAAAAAAAAAAAGAAGAAGACAGGATGAGAGAAAAATAGGAAAGTTAAGGGATAAATCAACGGCTGAACAGATATTCACAAGACAAGTGAAAGTGAGGGTGCAGAGGGAGGAAGAGAGCCTGGAAAAGATGAGAGAGATGTAAAAGACAGAAAGTGAGAACATGCTCCTGGGGGGATTTTGAAAAGCAGCAGGCAGCCTCTTCAGCCCTACTCCAGAGGACTTATAGTCTTAATGGCTGCCTGCGCCGCCTTTAGCATTAGCCTTAGCACAGCCCGGGGCTTATCCACAGCCAGGACACCATGCATGTCAGGACTGAAGGCTTTAGATACACCCCAATCCCCTGCAGGACAGCTTGCTTTGGCCTGATGCTACTTGCTAACCTCTGCCACTTTACGTACAACATAAAGCGCTGCACACGTCAGCCTGTCTGGACCTTTGTCAGAGGGGGCATCGATCAGAGTGGCCTGCTAGTCGGAAACAATGAGGGACAGGCTTCACCCAACTGACAAGTGGCTTCTCTTCTGAACTAGGAGGCTGATTTCTATGCTAATGACTGTGATGTATCTATGATCCCATTGTGTCAAAGGGATATTACCACTTCTCATCTCTACTCCACAACTCCCCCTGAATAATTTCATTAAGACTGGGCCTCTTATTGGGATTTTTGCACATAAGGGCAGCCTTGAACACATCTATATCCAGGGCACACAAACCCATGTAATTTATATTCTTTGCTAGTGGTAAAACACAATGACAAACTGAATGCATTTCCTACTTCCTGCCTGCCTGTCTGAAAGACTGACTGTTGGGAGCAGACTGGATAGCAGGAACAGGATGCACAAGAGGTGCGCATCCTCTTGGGGTCAGGGCAACTCTGGGATATTAATGGCACAAAAGAACTTTGCACAAAGGGGAAAGCCCAAAATATATCAGACTGGGCTATATATCTTCATGTGTGTGTTTGAAAGGGGTCTGCCAATAAGCATAAAAAACATTACGCACATTAAACCACGAAACAGTGGTCATTCTGTTAGTGCAGGATGGAGGAGGGTGAGACCGTGTGTGTATTCAGGATGCAGCGCTGCAGGGTCGTTTTCGGCTCGCTCCTACTATTAGCCACTGATTTACATGGGGAGCAGCAGCACTGTATCTAGCTCTGAGTTACGACTTCAATTACAGCAGCAGCAGGACACACACACACTCGCATACACACATACATATACACACGGGTGCTTATGAGAGATGGAGAGACACAACACAGGGAATCTCATTGTGTCGGCAGATTGGGCCGAACAAGGAAATGAGCCCGAGATTGGATTGGGTTTGACAGAAAAATGTGCCTGTGTGAGTACAAGAGAGAGAATGTGGGGATTTGCTCTTGTGAGAAAGGAGACGACGCGAACGGAGGGGAACCTGACCTTGAATGTCTGAAACAGACGTTGTAGGAGCAGAATATGTATTTACTGGGTATCACGCATCACAGGGTAATTGGTGGGCCTGACTATATATGGTAAGGGTTTTTTTTGGTTTGGTCAGGTGTTCCACCCGGAAGGGAAAAACAGTTTTTGACCGCTGAAGATGCAAGGACCTTGGAGAATTATGGGTGTTGATATTTCAAGTGTTTCTAGAAATATGTGCAAGTATAATGGCCACTGATGATTGTGGATCAAAATAAATGGACGAAGTGTTCAACTGGCAAGTATGACTCAGACTTTGATTCATCAGGCACCGTGATCAGCGCGTCAATTAGGTTAGCCCGTGTGTAGCGCCTCAGTGGCTTAAAGCATTGGCTTAGCCTCTACAATCTAAGTCAAAAACTGTTCTACAAGTTCAGCGAACAAGTGGATTATTGGAGTTGGATACGAGTTTCGTGTTTGATGGATTCAGCGACAGCGTGGGTGCGGAAAGGAGGCTGTGTGTTTGGGAGCGGCACATCAGCTGATCGGCCTCAGCTGCCGGAGGCGCCGTCGGAGAGGATTGTTGCTGTTGGAGCAGCTGTCGGAGTGGATCAGCAGCGATGGCGACAAAGCGGACCATCTCTTCGCTGGATTTGAACAACGTTGACCTCAACTGGTATGTGTAGCGCTACCATCGGTATTAATGGCCATTTAAAAATAAACGTGTGCACACGTAATAGCGTAATTCCAATGCATTGGTTGCTGAAGTGGACGAACAGTTAACTTTGTACTGACTGATTTGCTATGTCGACTGTCGAACTTGTAAATATGGAAGATTGTGCAGCAAAGGCGGACAGTCCGTCTGGTGCTGGTGCGCCAGCTGCCGCTGGCATCTCGGACTCTGTGGCCAGCTGTAGTGGCACACAAACGGGCAAGCGGGTGGTCAAACTTTCTGCTAAAGCAGTTGCTGATAGGTTAGACAGATTGCAAGCTGGTAGGAAGGCAAAGCTAAATAAAGCTAGTAATTTAAGGAAAACAGTACAAGGTTTAATGCAAAGCGGGATGTTTTTAGAGGTACAAAGGTCTCTTGATGGTTTAATTGATTTATGTGATGAAACAAGGTGTATGCATGATTCAATGATGATTTTATTGCCGCATGAAGAAAAAGAAAAACATGAAACATGGTTTAAAGCAAAAATGATGTTCAATGATGAATTTATTGAAAATGCGAAAGAGTGGGTCAAATCTAAACAAATTCCTGTGTTTGAAACCGAAGGTGCTGGTAATTTGAATCTTGATGATTATGGTGATCAAGGTGGGGTTGAAGATATCAATCCTAATGACAGTGTTTCCAATATCGGTAAACATTCCAACAAAAGTGTCACCAGTAATAGGTCAAGCACAGTTTCCTCTGCACAAATTAAAGCCGCAGCAGAAAGAGCTGCACTTGTTGCTCGAATGTCAGCTCTAAAGGAACGCCATGCATTGGAGGAACAGGAACATCTGATAAAGAGGAAAAAGGAGCAGCTCATTTTGGAAACTGAGCTAGCAGCATCTACTGCTAAGTTGGCAGTTTTTCAGGCTTCGGATGAACAATGTTTCTCTCTAGCGTCTACACATGGCATGAGCTTTTATTTTGAAAGGGAAAATAAGAAACTGGCATCAAGCAACACTCTTGATCCCATGGCAAAGGAATACAAGCCAGTAGCTTGCAAAGTACCACAGCAAAAGGACATGCCACTAACACAAACCAAATTGCAACCAGTGGATGTGCGGCCAAAGCAACCTGTAAGGAAAATTTCAGTGACAAAGCAGCATTCTGACACACAGGATCAAAGGCATTGGGAAATGGCACAGGGTTCACAGCCTGCTGCAACAACTGCTTGGATAAATCAAAGTAATAGACAACAGAAAAATCAGCAAAGAACTGATCAGGCTCTACCTGAAGACATTGCCATCATTATGCATAAGCAAAATGAAATAACTGCTGCCCTTGTGCACCAACAGCGTTTATTGTCTCTGCCAGCACGCGACATTCCTGTGTTTGAAGGGGATCCATTCCAATATAAAGCTTTTATTAAGGCATTTGAACAAGGAGTGGAGGATAAAGCTAGTAAAGCTGACTGTTTGTACTATTTGGAACAGTTCACAAGAGGACAGCCCAAAGAGTTGGTGCGCAGCTGCCAGCATATGGCTCCTGAACGTGGCTACATTGTGGCAAAAGATCTTCTTCAAGAGCATTTTGGGAATGAATACAAGTTATCTACTGCATATATAGACAAAGCTCTAGCCTGGCCGTCAGTTAAGTCTGAGGATGTTAAAGCTCTGCAAGCTTATGCTTTATTCTTGCGTGGATGTTGTAATGCAATGGAGGAGCTTCATTATATGCAGGAGTTGGATATGCCAGGCAATATGAAAATGGTGATTTCCAAGCTACCATATAAACTCCGAGAACGATGGAGAGCTGTTGCTCATGACATTATGGAAACCTATAACCAGAGAGCTCATTTCACTGATGTGGTTGTATTTTTGGAAAAGCATGTGAGGATTCTATCTGACCCAATTTTTGGGGATATTGAGGCACATGTACCACAAACATAGCTGGTTCAAGACCTTCTAGCAAGTTTAAATTACAAACAAGGACCAGAGGTACAGAACGTAGTTTTGCTACTACAGTAACATCGATAGATTCCTCTGAAGATAAATCTATGACAAGTAGTCTACAGAAACAGAGTCTGCATTGTTATTGTTGTTCATGTGCTCACCTTTTGGAGAAATGCCAGCTGTTTAAAGGTAAGAAACACAGAGAGAAGATTCGTTTCTTAAAAGAGAAAGGAATCTGTTTTGGATGTTTATGCACTGGACACATAAGCAGGGAGTGTAATAAACGGTTGATCTGTGAAGTGTGTAATCAACAACATCCCACTGTGCTTCATATTCCAAGGACAAATGTTGAATCAGAACAAACAAATAAGCCAACTGGAGTTAAACCATCAACTCTTCCTCAGGCATGTGGGCATATAGGGGCCGGAAGGAATCGTGGTGCTCTCTCCATTATTCCGGTACAGGTCAAGTCCACCAAGGGAAGTGAGGTCATGCAGACGTATGCATTTCTGGACCCTGGTAGCACGGCTACATTCTGTTCAGAACATCTCATGCAGAGATTGAATATTTCAGGAAAAAGGACTCAGTTTCTTTAAAAACAATGGGGCAGGAAAAGATTGTTCCAGCATACTCCTTGTTTGGGATTGAGGTGTCAGGGCTGGATGGAAACAATTTTTATCCGTTGCCAGAAGTTCTCACACAGAAACAGATGCCAGTCACTTCAGATGATATTGTCTCTACCGCAGATATGGAAAGGTGGCCTTATTTGTCAAAGGTTCATATCCCTACCATAAATGCCAATGTTGACTTGTTGATTGGAATCAATGCTCCTAGGATATTGGAACCTTGGGAGTCGTCAACAGCTCTGGAGATGGCCCATACGCTATAAGAACAGTGTTGGGCTGGGTCATCAATGGCCCTTTGAATGGAAACAATGGCACTTGTGATGTGGACCATTCTTCTGTTGTGGTAAATAAAATATCTGTGTCTAAACTGGAATCTATGTGAACAGTCAGTATAACCATGACTTTAATGAAAGGACCTCAGAGGAGAGGGAAATATCGAGAGAGGACATCAGATTTTTGGAAGTCATGGAGTCTTCTGCAACTCTACAGGATAACAGGTATTGCCTGAAGTTGCCCTTTAAAAGACCAGATGTTATCTTGCCAAACAGCTTTACAGTGGCCAAGCAAAGGATACTTGGATTAAGGAGGAAATTTATAAGTGACTCACAATTTCATAAGGAATATTCAAGTTGTCTCAAAGAGGGTCGTGGATAAAGGTTATGCTGAGCAAGTGCCTGAGCAGCAGTTGCAAGGTAGAAGCGGAAAGGTATGGTACATTCCTCACCATGGTGTCCATCATCCCAGAAAGGGTGCATTACGAGTGGTGTTTGATTGTGGTGCCACATATCAAGGAACATCATTGAACGGTGAATTATTGCAAGGGCCAAATCTCACCAGTTCCCTGCTTGGAGTGCTCACTCGATTCAGACAGGAGCCTGTTGCATTTATGGGTGATATACAGGCTATGTTCCACCAAGTGAAGGTTGCAGAAGTAGATAGAGACTTCCTGCGCTTTCTGTGGTGGCCAGAAGGAGACTTCCACCAAGAGCTCAAAGACTATAGAATGACTGTTCACTTGTTTGGAGCAGTTTCGTCTCCTAGTTGTGCTAGCTTTGCGCTCAGGAAAACTGCTGATGACAACAGAGGTGAATTTTCTCATGAGACTGTTCACGCTGTCAAACGAAACTTTTATGTTGATGACTGTTTGATGAGCTTGGGATCAGACAAAGAGGCTATCCAGATGATAAGGGAACTCATTGTTCTTTGTAAAAGAGGTGGATTCTTTTTGGAAAAATGGATAAGTAACAGTCGATCAGTGTTGCAGTCAATCGCAGAGGATCAATGGGCAAAGGATTTAAAGGAGCTGATCTGGATCGAGATAATCTTCCAGTTGAGAGGGCGTTAGGTCTGCTTTGGTGTGTCGAGTCAGACTCTTTCAGATTCAAGATGGAGGTGAAACAGCAGTCTCTAACCAGACGTGGAATGTTGTCCACAACTAGTTCAGTGTATGATCCTTTGGGTTTTCTGTCACCAGTTACTTTGCCTGCCAAGATGATGCAACAAGAGCTGTGCAGGAGGGGCTGTGGATGGGATGATGCCTTGCCAGCGGATATCCTGAAACAGTGGGAAAGGTGGTTGGAAGAAATCAAGTATTAGCATTTTTTAAGGTGGAAAGATGCATAAAGCCTAAGGGTTTTGGTGGCCTCAAAACACAGCCAATTACATCATTTTGCCGACGCCAGTAAGGATGGCTATGGGGCTGTACTTACATCAGACTGAGGGACTGCAAAGACCATGTTCATGTTGCTTTCCTTTTAGGAAAAGCCAGGGTCACACCACTAAAATCTGTAACGATTCCACGATTAGAACTAACAGCTGCAGTCCTGGCAGCCAGAGTGGACGTGATGCTTAGAGCAGAGCTTGAAATGCAGCTGGATGAATCTGTGTTTTGGACAGACAGTACAGCGGTTTTGAAATATATTAATAATGAGGACAAGCGTTTTTACACATTTGTGGCAAATAGAATCTCCACTATAAGAGAGATTTCAAACCCTTCCATGGAAGCACATTGGCTCTAAAGACAACCCAGCTGATGCTGCATCCAGGGGGATGAAAGTACCTGACTTTCTTAAGAACCACAGTTGGGTCAAGGGCCCCAGTTTTCTTTGGAGGGCTGAGGAAGAGTGGCCGGAAGATTTTGTTGGTAAGGTGGACTCTGATGATCCAGAGATCAACAGGAGGCCTGGGTTAATTCCACTGCTATCGATTCCCTCAATGCCACTGACCAACTCATGACTTACTTCTCAGATGGAGGAAACTCAAGGTGTCAGTAGCTTGGTTTCTCAGGCTTAAAGGACTTTTGTTACAGCTCAGTCGTCAAGAAGGGGTTTGAAAGATTCTCATCCACAAGCTGGGCAAGGGTAGTACAAAAGGCCACAGTAACATCAAAGGTTAAAACCCTAACACTCAAGATTTGTTGGAAGCTGAGTTGGTCATCATATGCTATTGTCAGCAGCAAGATTTGGGGATGAAATTTCTTCTCTATCTAATAAGGGAACGGTAAGGCAGGCAAAGTTCCATCTACAGGCTGGATCCAATTTTGGAAGATGGGATGTTAAGAGTTGGTGGGAGATTAAGCAAAGGAGCGATGCCACTGGAGGAAAAACACCCTCTCATCCTATCTAAGGATCAGCATATCTCTAGGCTTATCCTCAAGCATATCCATCAGTCACTAGGACACAGTGGAAGAAACCATACTCTCTCAGCTCTCAGGAAGAGGTATTGGATTACCCAATGCAATGCAGCTGTGAGGAAAGTCATATCTGAATGCAGCTTTTGCAGACGCTATAATGGGAGAGCAATGGAGCAAAAAATGGCAGATCTTCCAAAGGAGAGAATCATTCCAGACTTGCCTCCGTTTACAAACGTTGGAGTGGATTATTTTGGACCTATAGAAGTCAAGAAAGGCAGAACAACTAGCAAACGGTATGGAGTGATATTTACCTGTATGGCATGTAGAGCAGTTCATTTGGATGGTGGCGAATCACTTGGGACAGATGCTTGCATCAATGCTATACGTCGATTTATTAGCAGGAGAGGTCAAGTTATCATATCAGGTCAGACAATGGAACCAATTTTGTTGGAGCTGAAAGAGAAACTGAGGAGAAGCTCTTGCTTCGTTGATCATGAGCAGATTCAAGGAGCTCTCATCTCAAATGGAGTGGAATGGAGTTTCAATCCGCCAGCGGGATCCCATCATGGTGGAGTTTGGGAACGTATGATACGCCTGGTAAAGCGCATCCTTAATTCAGTTTTGCATCAGCAAATGCTAGATGACGATGGACTCCATACTGTTATGTGTGAAGTAGAAGCCATTTTGAATGACCGTCCAATCACCAAGCTTGTCTGACGATCCAAATGACTTGGAGCCTCTCAACCAAACCATCTTCTGCTGTTAAAGGGAAAACCTGCCTTACCACCTGGGCTTTTTGAACCCTCGACATGTATTGGAAACGTCGCTGAGACAAGTTTCAGTATATGTCAGATCTATTCTGGAAACGGTGGGGTCAGGAATACTTACCATTGTTACAAGAGAGACAGAAGTGGAATCAAAGAAACGGAGTTTGATAGTTGGAGATGTTGTCGTCATCATGGATCTTCAGCCCCACGTGGTTCCTGGCCTCTTGCTAAAAGTGCTGGAGGTTTTTCCTGACAAAAAGGGTTTGGTGCGTTCTGTTAGGGTTGCAGACTAAGAGCAATATTGTTGAGAGACCTATTTCTAAACTTTGTTTGATACATGAGGTGTAAACTGATTTGCTTGCCTTTGGGTGTTTGAAATTTCGCATTGGGCTCCTTTTGTTATTATTGAATTGTTATGTCAGTCGGCCATAACAATTAGGGCCGGGTGGTGTAGGAGCAGAATATGTATTTACTGGGTATCACGCATCACAGGGTAATTGGTGGGCCTGACTATATATGGTAAGGGTTTTTTTTGGTTTGGTCAGGTGTTCCACCCGGAAGGGAAAAACAGTTTTGACCGCTGAAGATGCAAGGACCTTGGAGAATTATGGGTGTTGATATTTCAAGTGTTTCTAGAATATGTGCAAGTATAATGGACACTGATGATTGTGGATCAAATAATGGACGAAGTGTTCAATGGCAAGTATGACTCAGACTTTGATTCATCAGGCACGTGATCAGCGCGTCAATTAGGTTAGCCCGTTGTAGCGCCTCATTGGCTTAAAGCATTGGCTTAGCCTCTACAGACGTTATTAATCAAAAACCTTTTATGAAATTATTTCTGTTTCACTGCACCCCTCAAAGTCCTCTTAATTTATCGCACATTATGACCCTGTGCATTTATGTGCGTGTGTGCAGACCAACGGGCTGTGACCGCCGTGAACATTTGCATATGCAAAGAACACATTTCACATAGATGAGGCAGGTGATGTGTTGCAGACACGCATGCAGAGCCTCTGTACACACAGGCCTGCCTCAGGTGAGCTTGTGGCAATCCCAAACTACATCCATTCAGGCAAAAATAGGGTACAAAAAGATTTACAACCTTGTCACCCGGAAATGATAAAGCCACTATTGTGTGCAAACAAGCAGAGCTTCCATATCCTTATTATACAGGAAATACTAACAATTGGCGAAGAAGCTATCTGAAGGGGAAAAAACATAAACATAATGGAGAGAATTATGAGGAGGAGGGAAGAAGGGAATTATAAAATATTGAAAATCACAAGAGTTAGAGAGAAGCTGGGGGCGTTTGCAGGAAACACGCAGCTAAGTGAGAGTGAAGGGGAAAGAAGACAGAGATTTATGGGGAGAACAAAATATAGAAAGATGGACTTGAAGCGGCAGCAAGAAAGGAGGACATGAGGTGCGGAAGGCCGGGCCCCAAGACAGTCCACTCCCATCTATTCCCTGATAGTAGCAATCTCCAATAACTGCAGCGAAGCTAGCATTATCAATAAAGCCTGGGAGGAAACTACTTCAGTGGCATGAAAGAAGAGAGCATGCAGCATCTCCAATTGCTTGGCCCACAAGGCAGGACAAGACAGTATCTATCTCAAAGCACAACCACGAGGGAGCAAAACAAGAAAGGAGGCTGGGAACAAGCAAAAAAGAAAAGAAAAGGGAATCCATTCGTGCACTGCAATGTTTGATCGTGTGAGCGAAAGGTAGCCAGGGAAATGTGTGGGAGATTAGATGAGGAGAAACTCTAAGTGGGGACACCCCACCCCATCATCACCATCATCATTCTAACTCAGCCAATAACCAGGCGGCCTTAATATCTCGCTCTCATACAGACACATGTGCACAGATGTGCATACGCACACACTTGAATGATAGAAAAAATTATTGATCTCCCCAATTATCATTAATCTAAATTCTGGTTCCATTAGGGAGATTCAACATAATTAGCTTTGTGTTTTCCGCGTATGAGTGTGTGTGTAGTTGAATTATGAGTAGATGATATTAGATTGTGTTGATTATGTTAGAGAGGACTGAGGCTTCCCCGGTGATCTGCCATGCTGAACATGTGTTTGCCATTATTGCGTTTCAGAAAGATACAAAGAGAAAACTCAATCAGGTGAAATCTAATATTACTACCACTGTATGTGAAGCTGTATAGCTACCGTGTTTATGTTATTTCTGTTTGTTGGTGAATATCCTCTGCTGTGGGGGCTTTATAGAATCATGTTCCATCATAAGATAATTACACTTTTGCTGTGGGAGCCCCCCCCACCCCTGTGTGTGTGTGTGTGTGTATACACACACACACACACACACACTGCACATTTGTGTAGGATGATGATGGTTGTGCTCCTGTGTGTACAATGGTTTCTTCATGTAGGCTTTTCAAGACAAACTGCTGCACAAGGTTCCTTTGCACAATGAACAGAATAACTGCATGTGTGTGCAGATATGGTGGTGAACTCCTCTGATATGACCATGGGACAGGCATTGTACTGTTAATGAAATCTGAAAAAAGGACAGTAGGCCTGGACTGGGCCACAGGCACCCCCACTAGTTTGATGATATATTACGCTGACCAGCTGACTGCTTCTCAGAGGGTTTCAGCGCAGCTTTATCGACTTCCAGCATTTTTATTTCTTCTGTTGATCAAGGGCAAGCAAATTTTCACTCCCCGCTTTTGAAGTTCAGCAATATTTTAAATGAAGAGCATCATTCCACATATACAAACCTGCTTATGTTTGGCACACATGTACCTTCTTCTGAATTAAAGATGGGGTTTAATCGACCATCAGAAAGCTGAGAGAAGCAGTTTGGCTGTTGTGCTTCTTTATACATTGGTTAGCTACAATATTAAATAATGCGCCTAATACTGTGCAGGTCGGCAATGATTTTTATGTGGTGGTACACGTCAAAGCAGCTTTCACGTGAAGGCCAGGACTCAAGGTTTCCTAACAGAACGTTGCATTTTAACAAGCTGATCAATGTTAATACTTAACCCGGTATTAATATTGTGGCTATTTGGTGCATTCACATGAAAGCTTTCACAAGCCGCGTGGTGCTCCTGCCCATATGAAGTATATATGTGCACACAATGCTGGCAAAGCAGCTCATACATATTGAAAAAAGTACCTCTGGAAGCATGGTTTAAAGTCTCAATTATGTATCTGGTCAGATGCTGTGTTTGTTCACACCTCATTACACAAACTCTCCTTTATCCCACTTCTGTGGGAGAGGAACAGTAATGCCAGCCGCTCATTTAGCCAGGAGTGGTTAACATTTAGGAAAACAGTGAGGAAAAACAGATGGGGAGGAGAGGCGCGTGGCAGAAAGAGACATCCTCCATTTTGACAAATGAATCATCTGTCTAAATGAAGGTCTGACAACCCAACCAAAAAAAGAAATGCAAAAAAGAAAAAAAAAAAAATCCACAGGAGGCAGCAGAGATGAACACAGGATGACCACGATTGGGAAGAGCTTTGGCAACCAATGAGATAAAGGAATCACTCGCTCGCCCTCCCCTGTGAGATCGCGCCCTCACACACAGAACGATTGCGCCGCTACGGTCACTGATTGGATTGCAGACGGCATCTGATCACATCGTCATGGTAACAAATGGCATTACCAAGCTAACCGATCACTTTGTCTTACTCTCTGCTGGAAAAGAGAGTGGAAGGAGGAGGACCCTGATTGCTATGAAATGCCTGTCTCTGTGTGTTTGTGTGCTTTACATTTTTCTGGTTATGGATAAACAAAGTAAACTGCAAAAGGGCAGGAGGTAAATGAGCATTCCGGATGATAAGTCGATTTCCAAATAACTTCTGAAGGGGCCGGAGATGCTGTGCGTTCTGCATGAGCGGCTAAGGTCAGAGCAGACTCACACAAGTAAAGCGCCGTCTCTGCTCTGCGGTGCTTCTGTTTGTCTGTTTAACATAACGTTTATATTGCATACTGCTGTATTTTACATAATAAAATGAAATTCACTGCTCACATTCCTTTCTCATATATTTTGTGATGCATGTGTGTATTTCACTGAGGACAGTGAGTGTGAGATAAGTTTAGTAACGGGGATGTGAGCTGATATTCAGTTGGGTCATCTTAACTGAGAAGGCCGCGTCAGTGTATTGTACTGAACACGTACTGATGAAAATATGATTTCGCCGAAATTCTACTGGACATGGACATATTTAGTCAAAACAATCAGATGGACTGCCACCGAAAGATGTTTTGCTAAGAAAGTTTCATCTGCTGCAGTGTGACTTTCTGCAACAGTATCTGAATCAACAGCAGCATGAAATCAAAGACTACCCATGCTATACACGTGACTACACAATCTGGTTCATTTGCTGAGCATCACAAAGCGCCTCTGAGCTCAATACTGCATCTCACTTATGCTTACCTGAACAGGTGCCTGTAGGCACACATTGTTCATGGTAACATATATAACACTGCAGACCAAATCTTTGTACTTCACTTCAGTGATTGCTGATATTATTTCAACAAGTTGAAAGCCTACTTGTCATCCCACCCACACATCTCGCTGACATTCTTCCCGCTAAATCCAACAAATCTGATCCCCTGTTGTACAGCAGGTACAACAACGCTTAGTTGGACTGCTTTAAATCCTACAAAAGCACTGGGTTATTTTATCAGCAGGATGAGCTTTTTCTGGAGGTAAATTTACCTGAATAAATGAAGTATCATACTGATAAGGCACACCAGACTGGGCTAAATTGGGCCAATGTGAATTTGTGCTTCTCTGTGTGTTATTTTGTTTGCATTCTCTCACTAATTGGGCTGTGTCTGAATGGGGTTTGAGCATGCATATGCGTGTGCCTGTGAAGCACAGAAGGCCAACAAGGGTGGTGTAGACAGTTTAATGCCTCCACTGAGGAAAAGGGTTCAAGGACAGACCGCTCACTCTCTTTATGGCACTCTCTCTCTCACTCTCTCCGTCTCTGTCCTTTGTTACCCTCTCTCCTGCCTCCTTCACTCAGTTTTCTCTTCCTGTGGGATATTTAGAATCCATTCACTGTGCTCCATTAGGAGGCTCCACCCTGCCCTGCACACTCACTCATACACACACAAGGACATCCACAGAAACTCCAATTAGTGGCTAAACCAGAAACTAAGAGCAATTAGAGCAGGTAGAAATCCTCTAAGCTCACGTGTATTCACTCTATTTGAAACTGTATGAGAGAGAGAGAGAGAGAGAGAGAGAGAGAGAGAAGAAGAGAAGTGAGAGTATGTGTGTGTGTTGTGTGTGTGTATGTCTGAATCTGTGTTTATCCCTGTTTGTGTGCTGGTCTGTGTCCATCCCAATTAGGTGTGTGTCGGCCTGGCGACACAGCCTTGCAGCTTTACCTGGCTGTAGGACACTGATGCCAAGAGGGTTGGAAGTGCGATTGGCTACTCTGCTCCAGCTGTTGTCGTAGTTCCTCCTCCACAGGACCGCGGTGCACCGATATTTGCCCGCCTCACGGCGCCCTGCCCGGGTCACAGACAGCCAGAAATTGGTGTGGGAGTGGGACCGGTCCACAGTGGTGCGGGTGCCCAACCCCAGCAGTTGCTCCCCCCACTGCAGCGTGCCTTCACGGGTGAAAGTCACCAGGTCGCTGAACTCTCCCTCAGCTTCACCATCCATTTCCATTCCAGCCGGCTTGAAGTGCCAAGTGACAGAAATGGGGACACGAGGGTTATGGCGAGGCTTGACCAGACACAGGAGATCAAAGGAGTCACCGAACGTTATGGATGGTGTCCGCGATGAGGCCGACACAGAGAATGAGGACTCTAGATGACAGAAGAAGAGGGAAAGAACTTTAGGATGGCACAATTTCAAACAGGCTTTTTATTTGACTAATGATAACTCTTTAAATAATAAAGTTTAGAGCTCAGTAATCTCTTTCTGGAATGAGTTTTTCCTTTTAAGCAAAGCTACTTAGAGGAAGAATGTCCACTGCTGGAAGAGACCATATTTATCTAAAGTGCACAGGTAAAGCATTTCATAATCTCCTCAAATATTCTCCAACATCATTATGGGCCAAGTGTCAAAAGACAGCTGTGTGTGTGAGTGTGAATTTGTGTGCTTGACTGCGAGAGAGAGCTTCAAAATTAACAGTGATGCAACAAAGAAAACCCAGGGGAGAGATTTCCTCTAAGCGCCGATGTTCGATCTACGCTCAACTGCTTGCCAAGTCTAAACTATCCTCATTAAGCTAGGAACAATCTCCCAACTCCTTATATTATTGCCAAAATACACCTACACTGGAAAACAGAGCAATCAGAGAAGAGAAGAAGAGCGATAAGACAGGGGTGAAACAAAAACACCAAAAAAATCTCTGGCCCTTTAATAACCTGGCCCTGCTGCACCTATTTCAGGGCACTCATTGAATGTGAATGATTGCAATTGAAAATGAGAAAGATGGCCATACACAGATTTCAAAAAAAAAGAAAAAAAAAGAAATGTGAGGTGTAATGAAGACGTGCTGATGAAGTCTGACTTTTGGCAGATCAGATAATTCATTTCCTTGAGACTCTGTGCATTCTCCATTATGTTCTTGTCAACAGCCCCGTTGCTTTCTCTCTGTCCCTCACCCTCTCTTGTCCTCTGACAGTCATCATCCTCAGTGTCCTTCAGGATGTAATCAATGGCTTTCTGTCCAGACTTGGCTACAGCTGGGACAGCCGCCTGGGGCCATAATTCTCTAACAGACAATAACTCTCCCCTCTCACTCTATCTCTCATCGCCTGGCAACCCTCTTCCATTTTCCCCTCACAGTCTGTCTGCCTCAGTGACAGAAAAGAGGATTTCATGCTGATCCATTTTTTCCCATATAACCCTGTGTGTTTCTGTGTGAATAAACATTGTGTTTGTTTCCATTACCGTACAAAGTGTGATTGCTTGGAAGATAGTGTATGTGAATATCTACCCTCCATTGTCTTTTGGAGTGTGTGCCACCTGAAACACCATGAGGGCCCCTAAGGCCAGTCAGCTGAAAATAAGGTCTCTACTGAGAACCCCTGTCTTCACTGTGGCAACAGATATACAGAGGTCCCAGAGGATATCCACTTGCTATTCTCAGCGGATCTTATCAGGAAGCAAAGGGAATTGTGAAGGAGGATGATATACAATACAGCATGGGCACAGTAGCCATACTGAATTACACCTTCCATATTGTCAGTGACTATTTTTACACGCACAAACATGAGGTGGTTTGATCCCTGCTGCTCTAGTCTGCATGCCAAAGTATCCTTGGGCAAGATACTGAACCCCAAGTTGCTCCAGATGTGAATGTGTGAATGTTAGGTAAAAAGCACTTAGAAAAACAATTGTATGAATGTGTGTATGAATGGGTGAATGAGACATGTTATATAAAGCGCTTTGAGTGCTCAGGTAGAGTAGAAAAGCTCCATATATGAGAACCTGTCCATTTAACATTTATTTTTCCCATGCACAAGTGATTCCTGCTTTTGTTGTTGTTGTCAAAGGCTGTGTGGGGCAAGCCCCACTTTAGATGCAAATTTTGAATGTGCCGTCCAGATTGTCCACTGAACACTCCTACACATCAAATAATATTGGTATATTCCTCATCTAAATTGAAAAATGCTACTGTTGGAATAAGGCCTAATTCAAGCTCAGAAATTAAAGCACAGTTTTGTTTTTTTTTTAAAGAAAGAATAAAGCTATAATTAAAACAAATGATCCATTTACACGGTAGGTATAGGTCCAATAAAAATGCATTTGGAAGCTTAAGTGAGACCAAAACAAATGAGACAAAACACACACATACTGACCATCAAACTATAATGCATATTTAGAAAGGCTTTTGATCAACAAGCATGGAGAAGAGGGTTGTCAAGAAGTGTAACCAAAGAAAGATGAGCATCTTTAGACTTCTTTTTCCCAGATTTGCATAATGCGTCCCTTGTTCCTCAAACAAATGTCTCTGTTGTTGCGCAAACTTAACAAATGGCCACTTAAAAACTGGCATCTCCTCTCTGCAGCACCACTGTCTGCTGTTGCAAGGAGCTAATCCGTTAGTTGTGTCTGTGTGTGTGTTGCAGCCAATGCTCCTGCCCTGCCAGTGGCCGACTGCTCTGCTCCAGTGGCTTCCTCTGCCCGTACTGAGGATGTTGAGCTTAAGTCAGCAATGACAGAGGAGACCCACAGACTGTGAAACACATTTCCACTGCATTCCCATTCTAATAATTCTGGCTAATCCAAGGGTGTGTGTGTGTGTGTGTGTGTGTGTGTTGTGTGTGTGTGTGTGTTGTGTGTGTCTATCACAGGTGTCATGGAAGCACTGCTCCTGACATGAGGCAGGTGGTGTGAGAGTATGTGTGTCATAATGGCTCTTGCCCCTAAGCAGTGCATGAATAAAACATGGTTTATTATAGCATGTGGACTCCATGTTTTTCCTAAGCCATTCGTCTGTCTTTAGCAAATCACAAACCATATGCGCCTGTGTACAAACACACTGGAATTGTCAGGGCATTTACACGCCTCACTGACTTGAAGATATTAGAATACAGATCAGAATAGGATGGCACTGCTTACCGACAGTTGTGACATTGACCACCTTGGTATCCGATTTCTCCCCAATCTTCTCCCAGTTTAGATCCGGTTCAGAGCCGGTATGAAGCCACTCGCTTGCTGTGCAGTGGTACTGGCCGCCATCCCCAGGTAAGGCATTGTGGATGGAAAGAGAGAATGTGTCAGTTCGCACCTTCTCCACACGTATTTCCCCATAACTGGAACGCTCTCTGTAGCTGGGACTGTGCCATATTGTGCCATCCCGATCCACGGAAGCCACTTCCTTAGTCAGTGAAGTTGTTTTGCTGTCTGTCCAGTGCCAGACAACAGACAGGGGGCCTGTGGTAGCCTGGACTGTGCAGGTCAGCTGGATCACGTCCCCCTCTAGGACCACCGAGGAGTTACTGGACAACAATACTGTGATGTTGCTCTCTGAATGGGAAGAGAAAACACAGAGATAGGGAACTGACCATGAGACAAGAGGGGAAGTTGACTGAGAAAATATTCACTTTAAAATAAATAAATAAAATCTGTATCTATCCCTACCACTATCTCTCAATATCTCCCTCTCTCCCTATCTATCTCTATCTATCTATCTATCTATCTATCTATATCTATCTATATATATAGTGGGTGGATATAATTTTCACATCAAACCAATAAAAATGCTCTTCTCTGAGTCAGTTTAGCAAACTCCAAGTAAGCGCTCATTCAAAACAAATGAGAAGTCAAATTAAAAACCAAGACGACATCAGTGGTGTTAATCTTTTATGTCTTCTTCTCAATAAGCATTTTTTTTTTTAACTGAGTCATTTCCAACAAAAATCATTTTATCACAGGCAATCAAACCCACCCCCCCAAAAGTTGAAAATCTAAAATTACTCTTTTATTAACACCATCAAACAAAACAAGAATATTTTAATGATCAATCTGTTGAAAAATACAAAAAAAGGAAGCATATACAGTCAAGCATCATTCTGAGCCGGATGCTTGGTATCTTTTTCTGACTGCAAGTTTAGCGTTTGGTTTCAGGTTCTGAGCTGTGGAAATTCTCAGGATAGAGTGAGGGCGTGCACCAGTGAGAAGACTCCTGTGTGGCAGTTTGTTAATCTTCATCACAAAGGAAGAGAAGCTGCTAAAACAGGTATGTGCTGCCAAACATGCGAAGCACTGGAGCAGCTTGCGTGTGCTTGAGTGTGTCACTACACTGGAGTTTGTAGGTGCTCTTTCACCGTCAACTGCAAATGGTTTTCTGAGAAGTTCAAAACTTAATTTTCTGGCCTCCAAAGTCAGAAAAATCACTGTGTGAATTTGGTGCCATGTATGCTCAGTTTTTTTCCAGCAAAAATGTGCACTGGGCGACACAGCGGTACAGATCTGCTCCATCATTGATTGGAAGCAAGTGACTCGGGTTTCCTCGTAACATCTGCATCTCCCACAGGGCCAGCTTGGCTTTAAAAGCACTCACTGCAGCCTACAATGTTTAATCATCACACGACCCCCCCACCCCACCTAGCCATTTGAAACCTCTGTGTGACTGGACACAGCTTCATATCCAGAGCTGATCTCCTCCTAAAAAGACTCAAACAGCAATTTAAACTTTTGGTTCTTAAACAGTTACATATCTGTGTTACTGGCCTTATTACATGTTCCTTTTTGTAGGGATAAAGTTCACCAGTGCAGTTCCTGTCCTGCCCACTAAGCCACTCTTGTCACCGCACATCAAAGGCGCTCCATCTGTCGCCGGTCCTCTGCCATTCTCCGAATGCAGCTTCATTTAAGTTACACATTTAGATTAAACTTCTTCAAATATGTCTTTTCCCATGCTTATGGCATGCACTGATTTAATTTCCAATAGTTCCTCTGGATTCAGCTTCACGGATGAAGACTGACAGCTTCATCAGTTGGTAGTAGGGTTTAATCCCGGGATCCGGGATTCCCGGGAAATGCGATCAGAACCATTTCCCGTTTCCCGGGAAACGTTAGACGGGAAACCGGGAAAAAGTCGCGCGCGTCGATTGACTTTCAGAAAGAAAAGAAAGCTTCAGAATGTTAAATTTAAGGAAATATTGAGAGAAGGGTTCGTTTAATGCGAAAAGCATTACTCTTCATTTCAGGCAGGTTCAGCCTCCGTTTAAGGCTTCAGCCTTCATCTCAAGCGTTTAATAGAGGTATTACACAGTTGTACTTTTTCCTCTTTAATTTGTTGAAATCGTAGGCAATGTGTTTAGCCTAAGGTATTTTGTATTATAAATTTTATATTATTATATATTGTTATATTGCATTATATAGCCTATAAAATATGCCTGCCCTGAACAATAAGAAATATCTGTTTAACTTCGAGTGTTTCTTTTCCTCGTTTGCAGCCGCTTACTAACAATCATGAATTAGGATACGGGCCTAATGGGTGAAGAAATGATCATGAAATAGATTGCTTTAACTATTTCGCTTTTAAAATGGAGTTGAGTAAATGTATATTTTTTAGGCTATAAGGATTTGCCAGTTTTTCAAAGACGATTCACAGCGAACCTACCTACTTTAACCCTCAGACACGGTGTTGTAAATTTGTTGTTGCCAGAATGGCAATGACCAAGTCGTGGTGCATTACTCAAGGCCCTGTGTTATGCCATATTATAGTGTAGTACGGTAGTTAACTTTTCAATGACTATTACAGCGTTCCACTGGTGGAGATATAGCGCAACAGATGTCGCCACGACAGCGTGGCTGAGCCTTTATCAGTGCTGTGGAGATGAACCGTATTGTTTTGCACCAGCAGTTGTAAAATAGCTTGTTATAATTCCATGTACAATGGAGGAATATTCGAATTATATTTGTTAAGGGTGTTGAGGAACGATACAACACCGCATAGCTCGAGCACTCGAATGTCGAGATGTAGGTTTTATTGCATTAATCAAGCCGACGTTGCCCCCTACTGGGCATAACAGGACATAGCTGGAAAGCTACCTCTACAATATCAGAATAGGTTAAGGCCGACACAGGCTACAGAAGGCCTAATTAAAATAAAAAATAAATAAACTTTTTCCCGGGATTCCCGGGAATGGCTCGTCATTTCCCGGGATTTGATTCATGTCATTTTCGGGAAAAATATTAAACCCTAGTTGGTAGCTTCATCAGTCAGTATCAGTTGTGTTGCTGCTCTCATCCACAAGGGAATATGCAGGGAAGTCTTTTCCCTTTTCCATCTGCTGTTTTGTAGATTGTGCACATGATGTTGCCACCAATCAGCAATAGTATTTTTGATTATGCATGTGGTATTTAAAAATATTTGTATAAAATGGTATTTTAAAAATGCTGGATTTTTGTCTGGACACATAATGCCGCACACATTAACCATGCATTGCTTCAGAAACACTCTCTTGGTAAATGGCCCGGGCTGATTTTGCAATTTCTTCTGCCACAATAAAACTGGCTTTAACAGCAGCCTCTCTTTGAGATTTTGCTTTTGTGAACACAGTCTGTCGTGACACCAGATTGCTTTTCATCTCTTCTGCCTTCTGAAGATTCTGCTCTTTGTCCAAATCCTTCTGCTTGTCCTGGTGTTTTGGTTCATTGTGTCATTTTATGTTATATTCTTTAATTATGGCCACATCAGCTGTCCACACAAGACAAAAAGGTTTACCCTTTCATGTTTATGTTAGTGATCAGATACTGTGCCTCCTGTTTTTTTTTTTTAAATAAAAAGGGGCTAGCTTAAATTTGACTGGAAGTGACTGGATGATCATGAGACTGATGCGTATGTCAATCAAGAGGTGCGAGAGGTGGCTGGCACTTGTAGCCTTTGACGTGCCAATTTGCCAGTGCAATCAGCCCAATAAATAACTACACATAACAAATGAGTTCTGACTAAGATAATATGTAATGCAGTTTCAAAATAATCTTGTTTTATCATCAGAACAGGTCGTGGATTAATTGCTCATGCTCTTCCCAGCTGTGAACGGCCAATGTAACAGCCCTGCCAATATACTCTAATTTGTAGTATCAGTGGTGTGCATGCTATATACCAACAGGCCAGTTCTGATAAACTCAAGGCAATGGTATGCAGTCTGTGAGATAATATCTTGAGTTTCACATTGATGCTCTATCCTAAAGGCCTAAAATGATGGAGCACTGCTGAGATTGCCATCCTTCTGGTAGTTCTTGTTTAGCCTTCTAAACTATGGCCTCTCTTGTTCAGTTGGACTAGTGATCAGTACTGGGCAAAAGTCCTTACGGTCACAAACTTCTTCCATTTCACTCCCCTGCACACAAAGTAAACTCTAAACTTTAGAAGCAGTTTTATGCCCATTACTATGATGTCTACACTTGTGTAAAAGAGAGCTTTTTTTAAAAGAACTTTCACCCCTTTTCCACCAATGCAGTGCCGGTTCCAAATCTAGCACCAGTTCCATACTGGGGAAAAAAAAGGCTGAAACTGGTCATACTGTGTTGCCACACCTGTGCCAGTTTTTTTGTTTTTTTGCCCTGGGACCAAAGTTGTAACCACAGCGACTATAACAGCCTGTAGTTTTATTTGCTATGCTTTTCTTTGTATGAAAAAACTGTATAATTTATGTTTAGTTCTCAAACTTGTTAAAATATCAGCTGCTAATAAAACACACATCAAGGCAGAGCTAGGACCCCACCAGCAGAGTCACCACACTCATAGAAATTAGATGATTGAAATGAATTGTGTAAGTGTAGATTAGGGCAAAATGTCCACGTTATCAATTTAAAATTAAATATACAAACAACACACCCACGCACGCACACGCACACACACACACACACACACACACACACACACACCACACACACACCACACCACACACACACCCACACAAAAAATAGATATTATATTTGATACAGATTTTAGCACCCAAGAACTTATCCAAAATCTCAACTCTCGCAAACTTAATCCAAGAGACAACAAAAATAATGCTTTCTGTGTCAAACAGAAAGTAGGGGTGGCCATGGGCAATAACGCAAACTGCTGAGCCGTTTCCCTGGAGTATAACACTGCACAAGTGCTGTGTGTGTCTGCTTGCATGCTTATATGAGTGTGTATGGAAGCGTGCGTGTGAGGGTAAGATACTGGAGTTTTGTAACTGGCCCCAGGCACATCACAGTGACAGCCACAGAAGACACAGAGGTGAGTTTGTGTATGTGTGGGTTGAGATTCTCTTCCTGAACCTTGAGAAGCTTGTTCACTGAGTGCTCAATACGCACAGGAAAGAAGATTCAGATCACAGGGCTCAGTGGCACTTCAGAGGAGAAGGATAAAAGTCTTTACTGACTCCTCTGCTCTGTTTTTCTGCTTTATCTAGACTCACATCACTTCAGCATCCATCAAACATCATGGAGCTCTGGTTGACCCATAAGCTCTCCTCCCCTCTGCGGAGCTAGTGTTGCTGTCTCTTGGGGGTGTGGCTTAAGAATTCTCACTTCTTTTTTTTTGCCTTCCCTTAGGCCAAGCTCTGCTGCTTCCCTCTCAGCTCATCGGCCCTCCTAATAAGCATGAGCCCTCTGTGAATATGAAATAAATTCAATTCTTATTTCTATCAAACTCACATGAAAAAAAAAGAGAAAATGCTTCATCCTCTTCTGTCTTTTATTCTAAAAGCTTCAGTTTTTTTCTCCACTGCTAAGAATAGATTGCATCCATATACACATAGATAGATCTGCCTAGCTTCCCTTAAAAAGTGTCTAAGGTTTCTAGTCAAATTTCCTTTTCCTGTTATTTTATTTTTTCAGTTTTTAACCACAGACTCCTGCATTTTACTGAACAGAACTCCACTACCAAAACAGCCCCAACTCCCTCTCCCTACTTTTTCACCTGTCCATCTTTATGATGGAGGTGCAGTCTGGCGAGTGAGCTCTCGCTCTCCTTCTCATCGTAAAGGTGAGCTCCATCCATCAAAATTCATTTGTCACGACTGTTTACCCGAGTTTGAAGTTTGCTGCAACCTCTGTACGCTGCTGAATCATCAACTATAAACCCCTGCCGCAACCCATTACTAACTCCCCCCAATTCCACCAATTAGAGTGATAAAGCACATCTTAAAATTGTGTGTCTATGACCAAACGTAGGACAAAGAAGGCATAAGGACAGTCTGCGCATGACACACATGCTTTCTGAACACTACTGCTGTGTTTCACGAAAGTTCTCCTCCAATAACCATGGCCATTATCTTGTGTAAACCCTATAAACATCCTTTATAGGGCATTAGGGCCTTTTGTTGGAAAAACAAACCTTCCATACAGAGATATTCCCCAGAGACTGCCGCAGGCTCGAGGCCATTGTTTTGGGGTGATTTAACAGGGGCTGCAGAGCGGCCAGAATAAGGTAGCATCGGCTGCTTGAGCAGAGATACTACTTTGTGGCCATTATGTTTTATTATGCCGGTAGCAGTTGGCTGGCTCCATGCACTGTTCTAGTCCTCAGAGGCATGGTAGCACTGAGAGACGAGGGAATGCATAATATGACCCAGATGCTGTGGCTATGTGGGGAAAAAAAACCATGAGAAGAGATTCGGGAACAAGGTTTTAAGGGTTTAACTGTATATTTGTATCAATCAGCAGCAAGCCTGACATCACTCCACTGGCCAGCCCTGCTTAACCCAGCTGAAGAGGTCTGCCCCAGCAGAACACATTAATTTAGCCTAGGGAGCCACTTAGAGGGCCCTGGAGAGCTAGATGCCATTCTCTGCCTCTTTTCTTTCTCCACACTTTCATTTCATGGCTGTTAGCTCAGGCTCCTTCACTCTGGACTCTTCTGCTCTCCATTATCCTACTATAGTGTTACCCCCACCCCTACCCCCACTAAGCCAAGGAAATGGGAAGGACCATAATGCTGCATTACCAATCCTTAGCAATCCACTCAAACAGAAAATACATCCCATTCCCTCTTACTCACAGCTAACAATAGAAGCTCTGCAGCTATCTTTTATAGGCAAGTCTTATAAGAACAGAGGGGGGAGACAGAGAAACGCAGCAGATATTACATATGGCCTAAGTGAAGATAAAACAGACATTATCAAAAACTCATCTTTCTTAGTGGAACTGAAAACTAAGGACAGAACAGCTGCACCACTGGCTGTCATGAACAGATTATTACTCACTGAGTGTCTGGACTGTGATCTGGACATTGCGGGACCTCTTGCTGCGGTCGATGAAGTCTCCCGTGGGCGTCCTCTCCCGCTCTGTTACGCGGCAGATGTATTTCCCAGCATCGTCAGGTTGCAAGTGCTGCAGCTTGAGCAGGTGCACGTTGTCACTCTCTTTGCGCACGGTCATTTGACCGGCGGCCTCCCGGGCAACATAATCAGGGCCCAGGATAGGCACGGCACTGGGGCCCACCACGGCCACCGGTGAGCTGCTGAAGACCCACGACACCGAGAAGAAACGCTCGGGGACATTCTGCGCCTCAATGGTGCAGCGAAGCTCCAGCGGCTCACCGGCCGTGAAGGACCGTCGCTCCGTGCTCACCTGGATGCTGAAGTCCCGGTCTGAACAAAAGGAAACCAGATGAAACAGCAAGATTAAAGACTAGTAAATGCATAGAGATTTAAAATAAAGGAGCACAAAACTGAAATGCATAATGCTGCTTCATTTTCTTAATATCCATTTTCTTGGTAAGCTGAACCTGCATTCCTCAAGAGAATGCAGTTAAGAAGACTGAGGACTGGATGGCAGAGGTAAGGTCTGAAGCATCCAGGAATACGATGGGGCAATAAAATAGCATCAGTTAGTGCAGAGTGAAAGAGAATATAAATTAGAGAAGGCTGAGGTCACTCAGTGGACCACCACGGTTTCTCAGACAGCTCTGCTCTCTCCTCTCCATTTTTTCAAACACACACACGCACACGCACACACACACGCCTAATTAAATGAAACAGTCGCACACTCCTTTTCCTGCGCATTCCAGAACAGAGCAGAACAAACACTGGTAGCGCCCCTACTTGGCCAAATCATGTTTGTTTTTTGTGCGTGTGCCGTTGCACTTGTGTCCATTTTCTATATTAATTTTCAGATGAGTTCTGTATGTATGAGAGACAGCTGCTAAACATCTCAGTGAGGCGGCAGCAGCCCCCATCAGTAATTACAAAGACTTAAAACAGGATTTCTGACAAACACACTCGTATGGAAAAGGTCAAAGGCTGCCCCTGGTATAGAACCAGTTACAGAAAGATGATGATGATTATGAGGAGAGGTAAGACTATGTTGTTTACACACACGAAACATGAATGTCAATAAATTTGCCTTTTGCCATGTTTTGCAGGCACATATATTATTAAATATTTATTTAAAAAAAACACCACCACAGAATTCTCAGCATGATGTTGCATCATTAGGATTATTTTAAATTTGATATAGTATAGATTTGTTAGACCATGGCCTCATAGATCCAACACATGCTCATGTTGAGATGTAATTAAAAAAAAAAAAGTGCTAAGCAAAAGCAGCAAAAGTGAGGAAGATGGGGGTGGGGGCAGCGATGAGCCATGTTTGCAGAACAATGAGAGGACGGAACAAGGGAAGAGGAGTGAAAAGACAAAGAAAGAGAGATATAGTGGGAAAAGAGAGAGAGAGAGAGAGCGTGAAAGGTACATTAGGATTCTGTCTGTTGCTCATCTCCCTGATGCCAGCAGTGGGTGATTAGCTAGTGATGGGGCTGTCTTGAGATCCACTCCATCTTTTATAATAGGAGTCTAATGGAGAAGCTGCTCCCTCTCTTTTCTAAATTTCCCTGGCTCTCCATCAAATATGCACTTGGACAGGTGGAACATCAAATTCACCAGTTTAGCCTCAAGGCATGCAAGTGGCTCCTTCAACGTGTAGTAAGCGTGTGAAAAGAAAACCAAAATGAATTTACACATATACTGAAGTTTGAGCAGTTACATCCACAGCTCCACAATGCAGCACAACTGCTTCATTCTCTTTGTCATGCAACAATTCCTCCATCCATTATAGATTATAGGGAAGACAGAGAGTGACAAAGGGTGTTTAGAGATGAGCTCTGTGTGCCTTTTGTCTCCTCCCTGAAGTAGCAAAAACTCATCTGACAAACCTGCTTTACATATGAGTTCTCACTCTCTTTCTCATCCACGCAGCACTATCTGGGGCACCATCAAGTCACATTGGTCCAGAACGGATCTGATGCTTAATGGAGAAAGGCAAAATGATTCCACTTTGAAGTGATTTACTGGCATGAGATACTCGCCACTGCATGCTTTCTTGGTAATTGAGCTAATGTCAAAGGAGTTTATTACCAATTTCTTTGTGCCTTTCTTGGAAGCATACAAAGGGATTTATGTATGTGGAACACAGGACAGCGGATGTTATGGGGCTGAGTCGGGTGAGAAGCTATAAGTGCACGTGAGGAGACATAAAGCGGCCTTTCTGGTGCTTCTGGTCTAGAGGTTGGTTGCCTATTAAATAATTATATGAGCCCACTCAACACATTATTTGTTTCTCCCACGCACTTGCATATCACGCAAACCTTGTTACTGCTACCCCCGCTCTTCCTCCTTGAGATGGAAATTCCCTTACTTCTTTCTGTAAGTCTCTTCCTTTACATTTGGTAATGGCATTAAAAAACAAAACAAAAAAGCATTCTGTGTCTCTTAACAATCCACTAACACAACACTGGACAGACTGCTGGCAGGAAGTAGCTGGAAAAAAAAAAAACAGCCTGCCATGGGCCACATGTTGCTGGGGAAGCTGCTTATGTGGAAGCCATAGGTCTCCCGTGTCAAACACCCATGCTAGTTGGAGCTGGTTACATTTTTCTTGGATGTGCTTGTAATGTTGCCCGTCAAACAGACACAAATACAAAAGTAGGGAATCTGTGGAGGTTTAGTTAAGCCCTTTTTAGAAAGCTAATGAGCTTAGCTGGAGATACTGATCAGCAATCAGTGGAACCCGGCCCACATGCATGAGTGTGTGCCAGTCAAAAGGACAGAGGGGACCTGCACCAACCAACGTCTTTACCCTCCCTACCACCCCTTCTCTTCTTTCCCACAGAATACTCTCCCTCCAGCCACGCGCTGGGGTGCCAGAAAGGGGCAAAGGGTTTCACATCAGTTACAAAGGTTGGTGGTTCAAACCAGAGTTCCTTATATCCATATTTCTAACTATCTTATAGCAGGACATAAAAAAAGATGGTGAGCACCTTGAATGGCAGCTTCATCCACCCACAAATGGCTCAGTGACAGAGCTGAATGAATGCTGAATGACAGTTTAATTGTAAAGCACTGTATATGCAAAGGTAGGTGTGTGTGTATGTGTGTGTGTGTGGGGGGTGCAGTTCATTTACAATTCACTCACCAGTGGGCTGAATACGGAGCTGAGTCTTGTCGCTCTGCTTGCGGGTCATGGCAAACCAGCTTCCATCTGGGTCCTGAATCCACTCAGCAGCCTGGCAGTACAGCAGTCCCTGGTCGACTGGCTGCAGCTTGTGAATGGTCAGCCTGTAGGATGTGGCGCTGGTTTTATCCAGCCTGAGGTCCCCCGCTGCCATCCTCTGCCGATATGGCCCCCCAGAGCGCAAAACAAAGTCTCTTGACAATGTGACCAACTCCTGGGGTGCGGCGACTGGGTCCTCTGGGGATCGCAGGTACCAGCCAACTGACAGGTGAGTGTGCTGCACTGTGGTCCGAGACACCTCACAGGTAAGTTGTAACGTATCGCCTTCCACTTTGGACAGAGTCTGGGCCGGAGCTGTTACCGTCAAGGAGTCAGCTATAACTGCAAAAATAAACCGTAGAAGAACAGAGAGGATTATTACTTAGAGTCAGTGTACTAAATTTTAGAAAAGCATCTGCTTCCTTAAAAGACATATGAACCCTATACCTCTCTTAAAAGAAAAAAAAAAAAAAGACCTTAAACAATGCAATGCTTTTTAATAAGGAAAAGCAGCAACACTGAAATAGTCATTTGCTTTATTCAGCTATTATAGATGTGAAAATAAAAGGGCACTTCACTGTTAGCTATTAATCTGATGTGGTGTGAGGAAAGGTGTAAATGCAGCCCTGCTTTTTATTTTTTCCTCTGAGGTGACTGCCCTCCATTTCCTTTTCCATATATGACTTTCACATGTCACTGTGTGGTGATGGTGTTTTCTCCATCTCACACAGCCAGATTCCTCCAGAGACCCCTCTGGCACTTCTTTCAGACTGATTTTATCCCATATGGCTGGCTACAGAAAACATAATACAATGTCTTACAGCAACACTGCATCTCACTCAACTTTTGGAACATTTGGATCACACACACTAAATATACAAAACAGCGAGATAAATTTACTGTAATAAATTCAGCACAGCCCCTTGTATCTACAATACAACTGAGAATAAAAGGATGTCATCCAAGCCAGATGGTTGAGAACAGTGGAGATCAGAGAGGGAGGTACAGTGAAGTGCAAGGAAACCGAAGATGCATCAAGATGTGATGATTTCAGAAAGCAAGATGGAGTGACTCTACACACTGACAGAAATAAACATGTATAGCTTTAAAAAGGAACCTGAAATAGCTAAAGAGGTATTTTTAGCTGGATACCAGAGCAATACTTTATGTATGTGTGTGAGGACTGAAACAGAGAGGCAGCACTGGATCTAAGCTTCCAAAACTGAATGCATTATAGACAAGCAAAAACACCAAAAGGCAATAAGGTCAACGGGGTGGGTGGGTGTTGTGGGGATCAGGCTAGAAAAAAAGGTTACTGGCCAAAATTTAATTAGGCAAACAATTTGCACAGAGACTTTTATGCATTGCCATGCAGGGACTGTGACCACTTCTTAAAAGCCAGAAAATTGAAGTGCATTGTGTTTGGCTATTGGCACTCCTAAGGGAATGTCACTGTGAAGATTACAATTCAGCAAGTTTGAGGCTGCCTCTCCTAAGTAACTTGCTGTGTCTCACCAGGAAAAAGAAAAATAAAGCTTTATTCTTGCATTATTTTGAATGTAGAAGTAGAGGCCACTATCGGTGTCTGTCATTTGTTTTTAAGCCTATGGTAAAAACAAAGAGACATCAGAGGGACATAAGTGCATAAAACATGTATAGGATGTTGAGAGAGACTTGATATCTGGTTATGTGACATTTAACAAGGCACTCAAAGAGAAAGAAAACAATAAAACAAAAATGGCACAAAACTAAGGTGAGTAATCAGGTGGGCCACAAACTCAGTGGTACGCTGATAAGATGCTGCCTCCTGAAATGGAATAAGTAAAGCTATATAAAAACTCCAGACGAGAATAAACAGGTTCTGCATTAGTTTGTGGCGTTCTTACAAAATACTGACAAGGTCTGACTCAAGGCAATTTGGAAGTGCACTAGAGGTCATATCGAGTGCTTGAAAAACCGTCTTGCAGCAAGGGATGCAAATGGGAGCCGTGGGCAGCAATAAAGCTATCCTGCTGATCTATTTGTTTGTTTGTTGCATGATAAAATGACTGGCATGGGAATCTTACTGAGCCAGTAATAGTGTTTATATTCAAATACTTTATTTGTAACAGATTTGGAAACAGAGCAATTAGCGGTAATGGTGGTAACTGCCAGGAAATAATTGTTAAATATTATGTTGAACTTCAGCACAATTACTGCGATATGATCTTATGAGACTCTAAAAATTGTGTTGTTTAAATGAATGATTCTCAAAGATTAATTTAGTAGGTGACTTTAAAATTTAGAGCTAGGAGCATTTTTTTTCCCCCCATAATTATGTTCCAAAATTTGAACATGGGTCTACAGTTGCCATGTAACAAAGATAAATATCTTTATGCAGCAATGCTGTAGGGATTTTAACTATATTGCCCTTTGAGTCCAGTGCGAGTTACTCTCCTAATAATAGCCTAATATCTCTTGCGCTCTGTGGTGTTTGCATTACACAGAAAGTCCAAAAGTCCAGTTCTGCACTTCAAAATCTAGCTGTTCCAAAGTCAACTCACTCTGACACTCCTGTCAACAATGAGTGAACAGCAACCTCACATACAACACACCTACGCTACAACCTGGCATTGCCATAGCAACCTCCCACATGGTGCTGAGGGCCTGTGAGAACAGTCATTAGTTACTATAACAACCGCACCCACCGACACAATTCTGAAACTCACTCGCATTCCCTCTGAAGACACACCAATGGACTGTGAAGCAGCTAGCTGCTTCCTCCTGTCGGTTGGCCCATTTCTTATGGACATATTTGATATTTTTGACCTCATCTCAAGGCCTCTGAGCCAATCAGAGTCCTATGCCGGATATGTCGGGAGGACAGAACCAATCAGATAACACCAGCCAATCTCAGCCTTTCCAGCAGTCGGGCGGAAGTTGTAAACACACCAAGATCATCCAATAGTACCACTGACCTCAATCTGCAAAGGATTAGGAACAGCATGAGACGGCATTCTCTGGTACACACCACACACACACACACGCATGCACGCACACCACACGTGTTTGTCATTTCTGCAACTTATTTTACCTGTTCTGCTTAATTGCAAATATACAAGAGCCTTCAAAGACAATCTGAGGATTCTTTATTCTCTATTTTTCTTAAAGTAAACCATTCTCAGAAACAGAATTTAGAAGTAGAGCCAAAGCCCAGTCATGCTTGGGCAAATAACTTGTTTTATTGAAGAAAAATATTGACTTCTTTTCACTTCTGAAGTTAAAGCCCTCAGTTGCTGTGTAAGCTGTTATAAAAACATCCATACGCACACTTTTGAACCAGCTAAAGTGTTTTCATCACAATGAGCACAGGGACTGCAGTTTAAGTGTTTGGTTCTGTGATATTGTCTTCATTTTATTAAATTGTTTTTCCATGTTTTGAGTGCTGTAACATAGTAGTATCCCAACCTTTGGGATAAATAAAGTATTTATCATATATCTAAAAAAAAATAAAATAAAATACTTACACATAAATACATACAAATACACTACTGTATCTCCAAAAATTTGTTTTTTTCTGCATAATTTATTTCAGAAAGGCAAACTTTCATATATTCTATATACATTACATATAAGTGAAATAATTTCAGCTTTTCCCCCTTATTTTTGATAAGGCAGCTGAAAATCAGAAATCCAGTATTTCAAATTATCAGAATATTTCCTAAGATCAATCAAAAATTAATTTACATAATAAAAATGTCCAAGTTCTGAAAGAAAGTTTATTTATTAGGGCTGTGCCATATCATACCATCCACGACCATGCCAGCATAAATTTTTATGTAATCTTGGGTGCCCAGGTGGCTCAATGGTGGAGCAGGCAACCACATGCATATACCGCATTGCGGTGCAGGTGGCGCAGGTTTGAGCCCCAGCCTGTCGCCGATTTGCCTGCGTGTCTTCCCCCGCATCCTTCCCCCTCATTTCCTGTCTATCTCCACTTAATAGAAAAATCTAAAAAATAATCCAAAAAACTTTCATCTCGTGATATCAAACTTTCCTAGCACGCACAGCAACGACTCAAGCCCGGACATGTCTGAGAACGAGAGCCACAAGGATTTAGCACCTGCTGACTTCAACAACCTCCAGCAAATCATAATACTCTGCAAAATATGCAAGAAAACTGTTCTTGCTGAAGGTGGAAACAACAAACTTGAGGCAAAAAAAAAAAAAAAAACACTGTTGAGTACAAGCAGGCTATGAGGGCGCTTCAGAAAAAGATACTAGCAGCGGGTGATGTGCGATCCAAAAGTAAACAAATGACTCAACTGAGTATTTCTGGAGCACTCTATAGCTGACAGGAAGAGCAAACGGTAGATGGAAAAAGAGGGCTTCAGGCAACTAGTTAAAAAGTCTGACCCAAGATACAACGTCCCTGGTAAAAAAAAAAAAAAATACTTCTCAGTTTTGTTATGTGATATATTGTGCAGGCTCCTGAAGACTAACGCTGCTGCTGGCGGCACCTTCGTATTAGGTAGTGTGTCATTCTAAGTAGGTCGTTAGAAAAGAACGCTGACTGATGCTCATCATTTTGTTTGCATTATAAAATGCTGCCGCCAGCACCAATAAAACCCTGTTCAGTACTTTTTTTTTAATATATCATCATAAATATCACTATCACAAATAAATAATATCGTGATATAATTTTGAGGCTACATCGCCCACTCCCATCATTTATACACTCAGTACTTGGTAGGGGATGTTTTACCACAAATTACTGCATCAAAGCCGCAGCCTTCGTCTGTATTTTTTTGTGTTAGGTGTTTCTCATCGTCCTTTTGGCAATGCGCCACAGAGTCACATGGGCTTCAGGTCAGGCAAGCGGGTTGGCCAACACGGTCAACAAAAAATTTGGTAGTAGTTCTGGCACTGTGGGGAGGTGCTATGCCCTGCTGGAAAAGGAAATTGCCATCGCCATAAAGTTTGAAGCATGAAGTGCTCTAAAAATCTCCTGGCAGACAGCTGGATTGACTTTGGACTTGATAAAATACAGCGGACCAACCACCACTGACACCTGCAGATGACATGGCACCCCAAATCATCACAGACTGTCGAAACCTCATACTGAACTTCAAACAGCTTGGATACCATTCCTCTCCACTCTTCTTCCAGACTCTAGGACCTTGATTTCTAAAAGAAATGCAAAATTTACTTTCATCTAAAAAGAAAGAGAGAGAGAGGAAAAAAAGAGGACTTTTGACCACTGAGCTGAGGAAAGATGTTTCCAATGTTATCACTGATTCAGGAGTGGCTTGATATTAAGAAAGTGACTCGAGCTGTTCCTCAAATGGGATTCAAAACAAACACAAAAACATGCAGCCACTGAAATTTGAATTTTAAATATAAATATTATAAATACGCAAATATCATTTCCGATATGAATAAACTCTTTAAAATTTCTCTGGATGGAAGGCTGACATTGATGAGACACTTCATTTTTAACATCAAAACATCAGGAGTCACTTTCAGCCAGTTCTTTGCTGCAAAAAAACAAAAAAAACAAAAAAAACTCTGCATGTGTTCCCTGCAAATCAGTCTTTATTATCATAGGATGAATAAATTTCAGTAGTTTATGAAGGATTTCAGATAATTTACCCCCCAATCTGTAAACATTTAGACTGGATTTCCATTTTTTTTTTACCAGTGAATCAGGTAATCTTACATTTTGGGATGAAGGTTTTCATGTGTGGATGGTGTGCATGTGTTAGTCTTCTTTCTTTGAGTGACAGAGAAGCTGTCAATCCTCAATAAATCTTTAAAACTACGCTCTTCCTGCTCTACCTCATCTGCAATTTTGCTTTCATCTCCCTCCATTCCAGATCTTTTCCTACTCTTTCAGCCCTCTGATGTGAGTGATGGTTGTCATGCCCCAAGCTAGCCTTTTAAGTCCAGTCACACAGAGACAGAAGTGGGGGTGACATGGGGACACAACACCATGGGGAAAGGGATTTCACAAAGATGATACATGGAGAAATAGATGATAATTTATGAAGGGTGATCCTTATATTTTGGGATGGATTTGGAAGTTAAGAAGCAGTAAAGAAAAAGAAGCAACAGCAAATCAAATAGCAGTGTTTGTGTTTACAGCGGGTTGTAAAAATCCAACCACTCAGCAAAATCAAAATCTTCAGTCCTCTTCAATCCTCAAAAAAAAAAAAAAAAAAAAAAAACAACAAAAAAAACATGTCTGTTTTCTTTTCAGCAAATAAAACAACCCCTGCATGCACACACAAAGACATCATTCTTAAATCATGGGTGCAATTATCTGAGAGCTTCAGCTATTCTACAAGGCATGTTAAAGAGTCCTAAAAGTTACAGAAACATGCCTGCATGATAAAATCTGGGTGGGGAGTTAAAAAGGCAGTACTTGTCCCACTCTCATCATCATCAGTGTTGTGCCCCTAATCCCAATGGCTCCAGTGGAGCTGGGAGATCAGACTGTAATGAACAGTTTCCATTCAGCATTACATTAGTGACATCAGGTGATAAGGCCTGGCTTACTATTGTTATTACCATTAATTTCCGAGGTGTTGGAAGAGACTGAATCAGCCCTTAAACCAGTGAAGTTCTTCTCCATCCTTTTGGGTTCCACTTGTCATGAGTAGCCCTCTCTAAACTATTTCCAAAAACTTGAAGTATGAATGCATCCTGTAACACAGTCCTGTATGAGTTTCCTTAAGGGCTCAGTCACACTTAAAAATAGGACAGCAACCTGCATTGAACTTTTGGTTGCAAGGCGATTGCACAGGTCGCCTGCTGGGAGGCAAACTGTCTCGGTCCGACTTGGGCTGATTCGGATTAACTGCAATCACTCTCGAGCAGATAATCACCGTCTAATTTATAAATGCAGACAGACTGCCAACATGCTGTAATCAGCCAGAGTCAGTCTGTGCCGACGACCATAACTGGTCTGCTCGATCAAGTAATCAAAACACACAAACGTGAGTTGCTAAAGTTTGTGACAGGCAGTTTACTGTAAATTGCACTTAATTTAACACCAAAAAGTATGTCTAATTTTGTGCTTGATGTTTGTGATAGTTGCTGCTAGGAGTCTGTGTTACTTGGAATTTGAGGGGGGAGAGAGGTTATAGTGAGTAATTGGCATTGGTTGGATGGCTCAAGGCTGAGAGTGCTGTCCTGTTCTTTTACTCTTTACTCCCTTCTCACTCAGGGTCGAGCCCCACATATTTCTGCTGTGCAGTAATACTGATATTTTACTGAAACACAGCAGAACTGAACTGAATTCAATGGATCATCGAAGGGAGGGAGGAGGAGGAGAACCCGACAAGACACATCTCACGTCTCTTTGTCTTTTACTTCGATAGACGCTATTACACAGGTCTTTAAAATGAATCTATTAAATGGACTGTGTTAGTGTATTAGTCTCTGAATGCTAAACTATGTTGGGGTTAGTTAATCTGTGTAATATTCCCAGTGTCACTTTCCTCTTCAGACACTTACTGCTATTTGACCAGCTGTGCCATTTACCTTCAATATTTAATATGAAATGTCAAAATACAACAGTAGTAAGTACTGTCATTTTTAAAGAAAGAATAAGTATTACTCTACAGTAGATTTCACATACATGAAGAAAAAGAAAAGAAAGAAAGAAAAAAACAGTTTGCACTGAAGTTTGTTGTTTTTTTTTTTTTACTGATTTCCTGCAGCGCAGCACATTTTTTGTTTGTTCTGTAACGCGTTTTATAGCATCATGATCCCCATAATCTTATTGTGTATGATACAGTGAATGACGGTCAGGTTAAGATTGATCTTTTCACTGTGGCTGCTTCTCTACGTTGGCCGATCACAGCAGCTGCACCCTCAGTTGCAAAGCCAAAAAAAACTGTGCATGCAACATTTCTTCAGAGATGCCCTCATAGCAAGGCTTTCTAACTGAGCTTTCATACTGTTTTATTTTGTTGGTACATTACTGTGCAGACATTTTTGAGCCACTGGTGATATGAACTAACTGCATCTTTGTTTTTTGTTTTTTTATAAAATGTATACATTTTACATTTGCCCCATCTGACAGTGGGTCGCCTCCAACCAGTGGATTCTGCGCAATCTGCTGGGGCAGTGTCCAACCTGGCACTGCACGTCTGATGTAGCCGGCAAGAAATTTGCAATTTATCACAGTTAATTGCAATATTATTGCAAACAGATTGCATGTAATTGCCAACTTGACCACATTCAATTGAAAACTGATAGCAGACCGACTTCATCTTATTGCCATTTTGATGCCCCAAAGCCAGTTTGGAGACAGCAACTGACTACAAGTGGCCTCAGATCTGGTCCCCATCTTCAAAGCAACATTTTCAAAGGCAGAGAGATCACAAGTTGATTGCAATAATTTTGGTCCATCGCCAACCACTATTTTCCCTAGCGTGACTGCAGCCAAGCTAAAACTGATTCAAACACAAAGCTAAACAAACAAACATCCAAAAAAAAAAACAACCAAAAAAACCCAAAAAAAACACCCAACCTAAAAAACAAAAACAAAAAAAGCAAAGTGTGGTCATACATACATTTGGCTCTATACTGTACATCAACCACTACAGTTTTTTTTTTTAGACACAGCTAAAGTGGTTACCACTTTCTAGTGGGTGAAAGCTTTAAGAGTGAGAGCGCGCGCGCGCGTGTGTGTGTGTTCCTGCAAAGCAAACGGCCATTTGGCAAAGCCAGTAGGGTAATTATTGTTAATTATGCTCTGAAACTAAGAGTACTGCTGAGAGGAAAACAAAGCAAGTGGGCGAGCCTCCGCTCTACTTCATACGAGTCCAGCCTCATTGCTGAACAGACGTCACTTACTGACCCGGGATGCCTGCAACACAAGCAGGCGTACTGGGTCAGGAAGTTGGAGAAAGAGAGATAAATACAGAAGCTGTGCCTACACCTGTCTTTCATATTCTTATTACCCAACATCCTGCCCATTGACATCCTCCACTCCTTTGTTCTTTTCTGTAGAGCTGCTGATGAGTCAGAATGAGGGATGAAGAGGTTCAACTAAGAAAATGGGAGAGAATAGATTGGAGGGTAAAGTGGGAGGAGAAGGAAAGATAGTGAAGATGAAGACAAAGAGGATAAGTGGTAAAAGAGCAAAGACAAAAAAGGGACAACGCTTGATGCATCCCACCACACGGATCAACATCAATGCTTACTTATTCCAGCAAAAGACGCAAAACCCCCGAAAAAAAAAACAAACAAAATAAAAACAAGATAAATGTATTATTATTATTCTGCTTGTAGCCTATATTTAAATAGTGTACTTGTCACTACCCTAAATTCAAGTACAGATGAACAAATCTGGCAAACGACGCACAGAGCTAGCACTCTCTCAGGAGACTACAGAATCAAGCAAGTTCATGAAACACTGTGCGCAGCCGGTAAAGCAAACTCTGATGAACTCAGGCCTACGCAGCATTCCCAAGAGCCTGCACTGATAGTAAGGACAGGATGCAGAGCAAAACGAGGAAGAAAGGGCAGAGTCAGGATCAGGACTTGAAGACTGGGAAAAGAGACACACAAGAGCCCTCTTTATCCGAGGGAGGTCGGGGGTGGGGGGTGGAGCGGGGGGGGGGTGGGGGGTTGACAGGAGTCGAAGGCTGTCATTTTGGGATCTGGGTCCTCAGCAGGGGGTATATCCATAATACAACATAAGCTTATGATCAGATGAGCCCTGTACCTAATTGAATCTTAGATATGAAACACAACTCCTTCTGCCCCTTCTATTTTCTGTGTTTTTGCATATTCATGTGTTATGCAATACAGGCCTAGGAAAAAAAATGTTTCTGTTTTATTTTCTTTTGAGTTTTTAAGGAGAATTGTGCAAATATTATTTTTGCATACTTAATCTATTCTATATTGCATTTGTATGTTGAACAGTACTTTTGATCAATGGTTTGTTAATAAAATGTTTTCCTGTCAATCTATGACCATTTTTTTCCCCCTGTTTTGTGGTTAGTGAGGTCTGTTTTTGGCTTTCGGGTCATGTGATGACTTAGTGACATCCATCAGCAAAGATTGTACAGAAAATTTAAGGGGGGGTTGCCGAGACTCTGCAGAACTATACTACTGCTGCAACACTGCTTCTGGATTCCTTAACAAAAATTTACTTTGCTAAAACCAACAACATTCCTCTAAAAGTGAATTTTAAACAACAAACCCAGTAACATTTAGTCCAAAAAGATCTGTTTTAAAGCTTTTCAGTACTCCTTCACACCATCTTTAAACACAAATTCAAGCAAACAGATTAATAAAAGTGGATTCCAGATGTAAGGGTTAGAAGCAGGGATTAGGGGTGTGCTCAAGCTCCAACTCCCCTGGCTTGAAGCTGAAGCCAAAGTGGAAGTGCAATGCCTAGCCGCTTGATGTTGACTCCAGTTGTCTCCCACTGAAAAAGTGTTACCTTTTCTCTAAATCTACTAAATCATTATTTAAAAAAAAGAAGTCATTTGGGTCATCTACTAAGTGTGCTGGTGGTCATTTTGGAAATTATTTCTACCTTAATAAGATTTAAAGACTTACAGAAAGGCTTTAGTGTCCTGTGACAGCTGTGACCGACCGGCTCATCTGCTGCTCTCACAGGCTCCTGAATTTTGGAGCTTCTCTTTAAATAAAAAAAATAAATAAATAAAATTTTTTTAAAAAGGGATTTTTCTCTAGGTGATAATATAGATAAGCAGTCACAGTAGCATGACTATAATAAAACCCTCAGTGCTGTCTGGATGTTAAAAGCATGTCAGCAATACCTATTACACAGTAAACTTCTTTACTGTCAGAATTCTTTCAAAAATCTTTAAATATTATGTTTTACTCTTACTAAAGCATAAAAAAAAAATCTGAACGCTTTTATCCATTTAAAATATTGTAAAAAAAAAAAAAAAAAATTCTGTAATACTTAGCCACTCACCACACTGAGTAGATGTTAGATTTTGGTGTACTTTGTTGAATAAGTATCCATCCATCCATCTTCTGCCACTTATCTGGGTCTAGGTCATAGGGGTAGCAGTCTAAGCAGAAACACTCAAACCTCCCTCTCCCTGGCCAACTCCTCCAGCTCTTCTGGGGGACACCTGGGTGTTCCAAAGCCAGCTGAGACGTAATCTCTCCAGTGTGTCTTGGATCTGCCCTGGGGCCTACTCCCGGTAGGACATGCCTGAAGAACCCCACCCAGGATGTGTCCTGGATGCCCAGACTACCTCAACCAGCTCTTTTGGATGCGGAGGAATAGCGACTCCACTCTGAATCTCTCTCGAATGACTGAGCTGAGACACCCTTCGGAGGAAACTCATTTCTGCTGCGTGTATCTCTGATCTCATTCTTTCAGTCACTACCCATAGCTCATGACCTTAGGTGAAGTTAGGAACGTAGATCGACCTGTAACTTGGCAGCTTTGCTTTCCCTTTTCGCTCCCGCTTCACCACCACAGTCTGTACAGAATCCTCACCACTGCAGATGCCGCACTGATCCATCTGTCAGTCTTCCACTCCCTCTCTTCCCTCACTCAAGATACTTAAAATCCCGAGATACTTAAAACTCCTCCACCTGAGGTAAAGCAACTTACTTCCAACCCTTAGTGGGTACTGCACCCTTTTCTGCCTGAGGACCATGGCCTCAGACATGGAGGTGCTCAGTCCCATCTGAACTGCTTCGCACTCAACTGCAAAATCGAAATTTTATCGAAATTCAGTTGATAAAAATTACAGACAGAATAGGTGACAAAGGACAGCTCTGGCAGAGTCCAACACCCACCACGAAGTGGTCCAACTTACTGGATAGTTCTCATTATTGGATGGATTGATAACTAGCCACAGCTCTCAGTTTGTAAATCAAATGGTTGATGCAGCTAAAGCCAGAAAATAATGACTAAATTTGTTATTTAAATAAAATGAATATTTTAGCCAATCTGTTTTTCAAATTGTTTACTGCTACATAATCAGTGTATCAGCATAATTTCTTAGCTCATAAGCATGCACAGAATTTCTTTGAATAATCAAACAACTGTTTTTTTTTTTAAAAAGGCATCAAACCTCTGCAAACTACAGTTCTGTCCTCTGCAGATGAATGCATTACATGTCCTGAGCTGAGTGCGCAGAATTAATGTAATTCATATATTATAATGAAAGCATTAACAATTGTTTATTGTTTATTATCAAGATCACAGCTGACAAATTGCAACCATGTACTGTAAACCACCTCATTTGGAAACACTGTTAAAGCAGACAACAAAATAGTCAATAATGTGATTTTCAAATCAGGCACTATGAGTTGAATATCTGACACTATCTTGACCGATCAAAGAGGCCTCCACACTGTGCTATTATATCACACCAAATCCAATCTTCTAAAAATGTGAAGAGAGATGAAATAGAAATCTGGGGGTGGGTGTGGTGGTGTGGGGCTGAGCTGAGAGGGGTAAGAGGATATGAGAGATCTTACAGATGCTGTTATGAGATTTTCAGCGAGAAGTCGGCGCTCTCCTGCCACTGGAACATCACTCTGGGTGGGTGTTTAAGTGCAGATGTGTGTCCTGTGCTGTAGCACAGAGGTCACAGTGACTGAAGGGGGAAAAAGGGCTCTTTGTTTAATAAAGGGGTCTCTCAAGCGTTCTTTTCTGTCTCTTTCTGTCATTCGTGTTCAGGCTCTGTCCCATTTTTCTCCACAATTTTCTCCCCACTCAAGCTTTTCCCCCATCTACGCACCGCCACCTTCCATCTACCCCCCCACCCCCCACCCCACACACACACACACACTTCCCACCACACTATCTGGTGAGTTCCTTTTTGTTAGACAAGTTGCTTGTCAGCACCTAATTATCACTTATTTTCTGGTTTTTTTGTTGTTGTTTTTTTGGGGTTTTTTTCCAGCCAACTTTCTTCTCCAGCTCATCTTTTTCATGCTCATCTTAGAAAACAGGAAGACATCTTGATCCCACTTTAATATGTGGTGTAAAAATGTGTTAATCAGTTGCATTTTTTTTATTATGTGTATCTTGAACTAGTTAATGAGTGGCATCCTCTCAGTATGACACTGTGTGGAAGAGTTGAAGAAGGAAAAACAGAGCTAAGCCCCCGCGGCTATTACAGCTCATTATACCTAAAGGTGGAGGAACAGGCACATCATAAGATGGGCAGTCTCTCTCTGACTCTGTCCCTCTCTTACAAACTCACCTAAATACACAGATAGTCAAGCCTGAGGGAACAGCTGCTCTCTGACACACACAGATGAGGATAAGTGACTGAGGTATTCCCCTCTGTGTGCCCAAACATTTCCTCCAGAGCGGTGACTCAGCGGTGATGGGTCACTGAATCACACACAGCACTAACGGACATAATGCTTATCAGCATAAAAATTTTGAACATGTAGGTTAATAGCAAAATGAATCTCCTGCCATCTGTGCTACAACAACAGGGGTTCTGATACCAATAATTTGTAATGCAAGCGTCCACGGTCTTGTGTGAGGTGCAGTCAGCCAGTGTTGTGATAACCCTCTCCCTGCACCTCTGCCCCTGCTGGTGTGTATTTGTGGCACGCTAATAAGGCACATGCAGACAGCCAACCAGGTCCCGCCTTTGCCATTTAGCATTTAGAATATGAATGTATATTAACCTCCATTTTGAAACACAGTATGTCCAGGAATGACTAAACTGGCTTCAGTTTGTATTCAATATGACCCAAAATGAGTGAGTGAGCCCAAAAACTTAGCAAGAAAGATTTTACAGAGGTCAAGGCAGAAAGAGGTTTTCCCATAGACCTCTATAGCACCAGAATCACAGATTTTGCCACCTGGTGTCCTTCAGTAAGAATGCAGCTTTAAGGCACTTCCTTTTTGGCTTAATTGCTCCAACCTGGAAGCTACATCCATGTTTTATACCGTCTATGAAAGGAACGCATCATTAATGCCCAGTTAAAAGTATTTTCAGATAAAGAGTGAACTAGAAATACATCAGAATTATGAAGCTAAATTTACAATCAAGGAATGATTAAGTGATTATGCCTGGGGTAAAAAAGATTTTTTAATTTCTTTTTCCTTTCTTTCTTTCTTTTTTTTTTTTTTTTAAATAAATGAACTGAAACGGTGGCCCAAAACATCCAAGCAGTCTAGGATTGCTACACCCCAACCCAACAGTCAGCCTTCTTTCAAAGTCACTTAGATCTTTTCCTCAGAACCAACAAGGCACGCTCGGCATTATTATATGTGTCACAGAGCATGAATTAATGTTAACTGCTTAATTGTACCATGCGGGCTCCTGTGTGGACTCATCTGCATTCATTTTCTCTCTCTACTCATTTAAGTTCTTTCTTCAAAATTTTCCTGGTATAAATCTGCCAGCGTTTTTTCACTAGTTTGCTTTCATGAGCTTTATGTGAATTTGTTCAGTTTTTTTTTTTTAAGCTATAGAGCATGGGTATAGAGGGAGGGGAGTAACAAAAGGAGAAAGTGGGAGAAGAAAAGAAAGACGGGCAGTGAGTGAAGGAGTGGGCTTTGTTATTGTAGCAAGAGAATGGTGACGTAGAGTTAAAAGGCTGAATTTTGCGATAAGAAAGGGATCCGTGGTGAGCGAAGCTTTCAAATATGAAACGGTGTTTACACAAAGGCAGAAGAGGAGGATTTAAGACTAACTAAGATGCGCAGAAACGTGCACGGGCACACGAGCGCATACATATGCACAAATATGACACTACCTCTTACTGAGGACCAGCCAGGAAATGAGCCTGAGTGAGTGAGTGAGTTGGGAAGATGGAAAGTAAGCAAGAGATTAAAAGGCAAGGCGTGAGAGGAGGGGTAGTCTGAAGAGAGGTGGGAGTATGAAAGACAAATCTTCCTAAGAGCGTTTGAGAAGAGCTGTGTGCAAAGCTATCGTTGACTGAAATCCTTTAGAGCATCAAAGATTTACTCATCATGCCTAAACACATGAAATATTCCTTCTACCCCACCCCTCCCAGATTCGGTATCAGCCTCCCCCCCCCTCTCTATGTTTCTCTTCTTCATCAGCTAAAGACCAACTTTATCTGTCTTTCCATCTGTCATACGTTTCCTTTAATATCTTCCATCTGCCCGTGTATTCGAATAACACGAATTACAGCAAACACTCTGCACTCGGAGAGAAATGTAAACACACACCACCCCAGCGAGGGTTTGTTAGTTTTTATCCATTGCTACTGTCCTGAAGGTTGTTAGCACATGTGCAGGCTTTTGCTTTGACTGCCAATAACAGTGAGGAAAAAAAAAAAAAAAAAACATCCCAGAGTCAAGACCGCTTCTACACACAAACACACAGATGCTGCCATGCAATACTCCACCTACAGGCACACACGAGTGCACCTGGGCAGAGGAATACAACATGTACTATTATTCATGCACCTTTTCCTCTTGCACACTACAAGCAGCTTTCAAGTATGTTATGATTGCAATATTACTGAAGGTGGAAGTATTAAAACTAATAGACCCCATCCCTGTCCTGCACTTGCTGTCTTTTCTACTTCTGCCTTACAGGAGCTCCCACCATTTTCCTTCATCGTCACTCCAGCCCCAGATGGTAAAGCACTGTGACCAATTAAAGACTTCCCTGAGGACAGAACCAGTTATAGCCCCAGCCATCTGACCATTTCTGTTTTTTAGTGTGTGTATGTGCATGTATAAGCCTCGCAAAAGATATCAGTGCGTTTTAATCAGACTACAAAGCCTTGTTTTTTGGCCAGTTCCATACACATCCTCCCTTAAAAAGCATATACTGGCATACAAGTCCAGAAATAGTCATCTAAAGGCTTTGCTTTGTGCATAAATATGCAATGACAAGGTCTTAAAATCAAGTGAAAGAGAGGTAGGGTGTACTAGTGGTGCAAAGTCTTAGCATCTGTGTATGTGTTGTGTTACCATTTGAGAAATAGTGTCACTGAAGGAGAGATGAGTGACAAAGGGAGGTGGGCAGTGCTCAATCACCAGGCACCCATCCAGCAGGGCAGCAGATGAGGGAGCAACTGTCTGTATGAGCTGCCAGCACTGAGGGAAATTAGGCATATGCCAGTCCTGCCCCTCTCTCTCACATGCAACACACCCACACACTCACACCCACTTCTTTCCGCACACATCCCAAGGTGGTCACCCTGGCACCGGGGCACAGGTGGCAGCATATGTTCGTCGTCTGCTCTGCAGTCGACTGAGAGGGAGGAACCGGCCATGCCTCTGTCTGTTTGTGTGTGAAGCATTAGTCAGTACTTACAAAAGCTTTTAGATACTTGCAAGTGTGTGTGTAAGTGTGTGCATTGTTAGAATCTGTACAGCAGATTTCAGATAGTGGTCTGTCCCTGAGTTGGAATTTGAAGCCAATCAGCTTGCTTGCCTCTGTGCCGCTTCACCAAATTGAGTTTAGCCTCCCGGGCTTCTCTACTTTTATTTTTCACTTCTACACCAGCACTTAAAAAATAGCCCCTGGCATTCATCCTACACTCAAATCCATTACATCGGACATTTTAACTAAATCTGTTTCCCATTGCAAATAATGAGGCTGCGATTAGCATGCTAATGAGGTGGGTGTGATGCTAATCTTTAAACCGGTATCAGTAGAGTCCCCACCCCCTTGTGCCTTTCTTTGCACATGCCTGTCAACAAGGACTGCTAAAACCATGCAGCATTATAAACAACTGGCTTACCCATGAAAACTTAAAGTGCTGCACAATCCCTGTCAACTTGCTGTATGCAGATAATATTCAAGCTAGAGCCATGTGATTAAGTTGATACTGAACATAATCTATAGCTGCTTAACTTGCTTGGTCTTTCTTTCTCATGCTTGATACTGTGTATGACCCATCAGTCTGCAGGCACAGTCAAATGAAGTGCAGTTTTTAAGTGTTTTTTCCCGTAGTCAGTTGTGCTGCCATTTGTGCAGCACAACTGACTAGCTGGCAACACAACACTAGCTGGCATTGAACGAAAAATAAATTTGTATGGGTGGAGTAAAGAGTAACTCAACAATGCCAGTATTCTACTACTGCACACACAGGATACGTCACTGTAAAGACATTAAGTCTTTGCATTTTTAATTTAAGTGCCATGAAAAACAGTATTTGTGCATGCTCTTGTACATAAAAACAAAGTGTAAATACATTCCAATGGTGGTGCATGTCCCTATTAAAAGGATTTATCTGATACTGAAGTGGGAAAAGCCCCCCTTTATTCTCAGATGAGGCTTCAAAACAACCGCCAACTTCAAACAATGGAGAAAAAGCACTCCGAACCGTGTGACTGCTCGAGGATATTACACTAGAAGTTCCACTCTTTACCAACACATTTTAACAACATGAATGCAACCACTCGTTAGCAAATTCATTCACATCCATATTCATGGTGAATTCATATTCAAACGGTGGCTGTGCTCCGTTAATCTCACAGAGGAGGCAGCAGGCCCCTGAGGGTTAGCGCTTAGCTAAGCTAATCAAATCAACCAGAGGAACGGTGGAGTATCTTCAGCCCATTACATAAACATTAATACACACATCCGCCTTAATGCGCACATGTGCGCATGCATTTCACTGCATACAAACATGCAGTTTGAAGTTTTCTAATTTGTTGACACATGAAATCCTCTTTCATTTGCCAAACTCAGCAGCATGGCCAATGAGCTAAGTGCAGAGCATCAATGACATTAATATTTTTGTAAGCCTAACAGTCAAAATTTGCAAGGCATTGAATGTCTCAAAGTGTGTCTGTAGGGATTGATGGTTTTCAGCTTTGTAACAGCAATAGCTGGCTCATCATACACTTTAGTAGTTTTCACAGGTACAGCAAGTCCCCTACAAGATCCAGGACCTGATTTGGTCCAAATCTTACTCACTGTAATAGGGTAGAGTGGTGTGAACAGAGCCCAGCTATCATAATGATCTCCATATAAAAATGCTGCTTCAAGTGCAAACTGACTACAGAAAAACGGATATGTTTTTCCTTTTTTTAAATTGTTATTATCTCCTTGTTTGTTTGTCAAATACTATTTTGGGTCAGGGTTGTTAATCACATTCACTTAGACCATACCATTTCATGGAAGTCAGTTTCCAGTGCTCGATCCACTTGGATCCGAGTCTAAAATGTTGGACCTGTTAATATTTTTAACCTCATTAGTTTGGTCTTCTTTGATTTTGGCAATGTATGCAATGAATTTGTCCAATATCTAAATTACCTTCTAGCTGAACGTGTCTGTTTAGTGTTTCAAAGTCAATCACAAGGCATACAGTTGGCAAGACTTGGAGTGGTACCTAGAATCAGAAAGACGTGTGATCTTGACCCTTTGCGAAAAGTCTGAAGCTAAAATTAAAATGTAGCTGCTTCTCTAAAGCCAGTTAAACTGGCAGTTTTAAAGAGCCATAGGTTGGTGGAAAAAATACCATTTTGGAATACATTTCTATCTACCCACTACACAGTTTGTACATGTACATACAATACTGTACAACCTGTCTTACAGGACTACAGAGAATCAAGGTATCCTGTTCAGCACGATTATATTCAGTGCTACATGTTCTATTCAGCAGTTGTATTGTCTAACACAGTGATCCACTGGGTTGTTAAAGCCCTCTTCAGTGATGTTCAGAGGAAAGTGTGTGCTCCAATGGGAGCACTACAGCACCATCCCTCTCAGACTCAATTATGGGTGCGACATCTGTCCTGACTGACAGCTCACTACAGTGTGTGACTGTGGCTGTGTTTGTGTATCCAGCGTGCATATATAAATGTGTCTGCGTATGGTGGGTAAGAGCGGCAGTAATGTTATCGAGCAGGAAACCCCGTCTGCTAAAGTGGATGAGATGTGCAAGAAAATGGCAAGCCAGACATAGTGATAAAATCTCTTTCCATCTGGAGTCCTGCCTAGTCCACGGCTTAGAGCCAGTTTGTGCATGCATACGCACACGTGTATTTGTGAGGGCACTTAGTGATAACACATTGACTAGGTCCTTACTCTTGATTTTTTTAGCCACACCCCAACTCTCTGACAGCCTTTGCACTTTCCTAAACCTAACTATACCTTTAACCCTGAAAACCAAATTTAACTCTCAAAAAAAGCCATCTGAAGTCACGATGGCAATGTCAAAAGGAATGCCGAATGCCGTAAGGAATACTGCGATGGTTCACTCACACAAAGACAGGAAGTCTCTATGTGCACACACGCACAAATGTCAGAAAAGGAAATCTAATTATGAAAAGAAACAGAGACGTGTTAAGGCCGACGTGAGGGGAAGCAAAGAGATTTAGGTGTCACTGCAAGGAGAGACAAAAGAGATAAAAAGCTTCAGTCACATACGGGCCTGTGCTCCCGATCAATACCAAGAGAGACAGAGATACAGCTTCCCCTGTCTATTCATCTACACTCTCGTTCCCTTACTTGCAGTTTCCCCAAGCAGTCAACATCTTAGTTGTCTTTTTTTATTTTCAGCAGAGCTTCATCCTTATGTCTTCCCTTAAAAAGGGAAAAAAAAAAAAAAAATTCCTATCTGCATATCTTCCTCTCATTTTTCCTCATCAGTCTTTATTCAATCACGGATTTCCTCCACAATCTTGCACTTCAATCACCCTTACAGCTTTCTCCTGTGATAAAGCTCAGCGAACAGCTGTATTGACAAAACCATATACCTGCATGACAAACATGGGGGGGTGGGGGTGTTGCTAGAGTCTAGAATAGGAATTGACTCTGTGGATTGATGGAGCAAGCAAGAGTCAGATGGGGGGACGGCATGGAAAATAGGTCTGCAAAAGATAGTGAGATGACATTTTCCTGTTCTGTCTATTCCATTAAGTGAAGCAGAGGAGTGCAGCTTGGCAGCATCAAGTCCCTTGTGAAGAGAAAGGCAGGGGAGACGCACAAATCAGACACACACACTCTCGCAATGCTGAGCTCAGCAGAGGCATGATCCCGCCACTCTTGCTGCGTATGTACGTTGAGCAGTGCACAGTCTCAGCTATGCTTAGAAAAATCCACACTCCTCTTTGCCCTCTTCACAAAAACTTACACACGAAGGTTACACACATACAAAAACACATAGACCGAAAAGATAGCTGCATTCTGACTTTGGTTAGGCATCATTTTACAACACAAGAACATTTTTTAACTAACAGTAGGTTAACAAGATGGAAGAAGCAACCCCCTCCAGACTCTCCATCCACTGGAACTGACATGTTTGGGTTTTTATCTCTAAACCAAAAATAATTGCATACTTTCATTATTTGAACTGTTAGATCAGTGCTCACTAATTATTAATTATCTCGTACTTGTACTTGTCAAGGTTTAGGAAACCTCAGGCAGCAAGTTAACAGTTTCTGAAGGAGGACTGTGAGGGACATTTGGCTGGTTGTGGCTAGACAAGTATGTCAAAGCATCTCCAAACAGCAGGTTTTGGTAACTTGGGTTAGCACCTACCAAAAAAATAGTCCAAAGAAGGAACCAGTAAATTGGTGACCATGACTTAGTAGCACAGGGTGCCACAGAAGAGCTACTACATGAAAAACGTGGCTGTAAGAGAAAGGTTGCAGAGCACACAGAGCCTGCTGGAAATGACACTTAATGAGCGAAAGACTGATCAGAGTAACTGTGCTGACCGATGTCCACTGCTACAATGCTTACAATGGTGCACACGCATCAGAACGGGACCATCTGCTGCCACTGCCATGGTGTCTGCGATCACAGGGCATCTTCAGAGGTCTCTTGAAGTCCACGCTGCGACAGATGAGCTGTTTATTGTGGCCGCTTGGTGTAGAGAGAATTATGGTAAATAGAAACAGGCTACCAGATTAATTATGGTGAGTGTAACATTCATCTGTGCTTTGTACCACGCTAAAAATAGTTTTGATGAAGCTCAAAGTAGAAAAAAATATAAGATGCTCCTGCAATGTTCAGTCTTTTTACAGTTTGTTTGTTCGCGTCCTTTGTATTGTCATTAATTTTGCTTTAAAACATTAGTTGCAGTTAGTATTTTAGTTAGTTTTGGTTTAATTAGTATGTTTAATAAGGCTCATGTCTATGCTAGAGAATAGAATATGAGCACAGCAGAAAAAAATTATTGAAATTAAATGAATGAAATATGGACCGTAAAAATGACCAAAATGAAGTGTGACTGGAAAAATGTGGTACTCTGCTGCAGTTTGTTCTGAATTTGTTTTTTTGCCCAGCAGTATGTGAATAATGGGAATCTCCTAGGTCTCAGCTCTAGTCTTTTACTTCTTCCTCTTTCCTTCTCAGATGCCTCAATTTGTGCTGGCTAATTGCATTTAGAAGTTGCCATGCGGTTGGTAACTGCATTAACCTCGGGAGTCACATCAGGCAGAGACTATTTAAAAACGCACCCCTATAGCGCCAGTTGTATTGTGGGTAATGCCTCGAGGAGGTGTAACCAATCACACTGGAGTGAGACGAAGAGCTCGTCATTTATTGGTCACACACTCTTTCAGTATTGCTCCACTACCTATTTCCAGTACTGCCCGCTTCTGTCCCTATCCTGCTCTTTCCCCATCTTTGCTTTTTTATACCACACATCTTTCTCTTCCCCAAACTGCTTCCTGCCAAACGTGTTTTTCTGATGTCACATCTCAAGATGGACATTTTCTTCTTTTCTCTCATTCAGAGGCAGCGAATAACAGGAAGGCATTTGTTCATAAATGTACCATGGCTTTGATTATCCATCTTTTTTACTCTGTTACTACAGTCCTAGATGACTGCTGCCAAACATGGAGGGTAGAATCTGTATATGTGCCAGCACAATGACTCTTATGTGTTCTATGGCAGTGAGGGTATATGGAGATCAGCGTGTCTCAGCAAGGGCTTGTTGTTCTGCTAGCTGTTGGACAAGCTCACACACAGGCTGGTGCGTAGGATAAGGACAACCGTGACGGCCATGTCAGGCTGTTGTCCTTTTCTTCTGCAATCTGATGTGTAGGAGGGAGTCAAACAGGCACATGCACACACACACACACACGTGCATAGAGGAAGAAAAGAAAAAAAACCAAAACACATACACACAAAAGCATACATCCAAGTGCAACAGACTGAGCTTCGTCAAGTCATCTTTGACTTTAAAAAGCTTCACATCACTCAGGTTAAATGCACGCCTTATGTAATACTTGCAAATGACAGTGGAGCATAAACAACAACAAATACAACTATTACAGTAAAACCACATGATTTGTGTGTGTGTGTGTGTGTGTGGGGGGGTGCATTTATGAGACATACACCCTTCATTATGATGACTGTAGCAAATTGTGGTTCACTCGACCCAGTTTGCTAATCTAGTAAGGCAATGTGAATCATAATTATCCCAGTGTCAAATAGTCAAGTAGCAGTTTTCATCGTTGTTTTCCACACTTCACATCAGAACTGCCCGCTGAAAGCTGAAGGTTCAAAGAAGCAGTCGAGCATTCAAGATACAACAGCACGCCCAGCGCTCCCGTTTAACTGATGAGAGAAACTCAGGTCTGAGTAAAACTCATTTTCTCATCACAGGCCAGGCCCGTTCCCTGTAAGGAACCCATGTATGATATGGATACCTTGTTGAGGTAACAAAATGTGTGAGAAGCTGTAGCAACTGAAGTGCATGCAGACAGCTGTGATTAAGCTCCAGCAATAAACCCTTAAATCTCTGGATGTACTTAAGTTTAACACTAAAGGCCAGGCTAGAGTAAAAACACAGAAGCGTGTTGTTTTGAAGAACCTTTATGAATTTATACATTTTTCAAAAGGCCATAAAATTATGCTACAACACGCTTTATTAGAACAGACATATGTAGAGGGTGAAAATATTTCCAATATTGAATATTTGAACTACTAAATTTGATTTCGCTAACATCGTTCTAAAAGTCTGGGGGAAACCCTACTGCACAAATATTTTCAACCCCGCAGCGCAAAAAATCTACACTATCCACACAGTTTCAAGTTGGGTACCTAAGATGAGCGTCACCAGGTCAGTATATAAACAAATGTGAAACGTGATCACAATCCCCCTCCGCTCATATGTTATACTCTTTAATAAAGGCCAGTTAAGTTTTTAGCTCGTTTTCACACCTATAATTCATTTACTCTGGTTCAAATCAGCTGATGAATTTGTAAACTTTAGCTTTTCCCCCCATGGTTTGGTTTCTTTTCACCACCCAAAGTGAACTTCAAGAGAACAAATGTGCTGTGGTGGGAGCAACAAAAAGTAAATACAGGAAGAAGGTGTTGTTTTCCGGACTAGTGGACAACATGGAGAATCTACATTCATTTTACGACCAGCTGCTACAGTTTGTGTACTCTGTGTGCGTTTGTGGAACTCTGCCACAACCTAGAATGCAAAGCAGACCTGAGCTTGGTTGGATCAAGGTTGGATCACGAGCTTGTTTAGAACCGGACCGAGCTGACCTTTGACCTTTAGGATAAAAAAAATATATATCAATTTGTCCTACTGCATTTGCATAAAATGTTACAATTAGCATATAATTCTAAACTTATAGCCCAAAAGATGTTTTGTGAGTCTGTAGTGACTTTGCCATTTGACAAGCAAATTCCGATGAAGTCATCCATATGAACCCCCCCCACACTCCAATTTCTTTCCACAGAAACCTGGTGATAATACAAATTTGTTAGCAGATGTTTTCTAATTTACACATTCAACCAACATGAATATTTACATTAAGCTACATTTCTTGTCACTGGATGAATTAAACTCCAATGTTCAATGCTCTGTTTTGGCTTCCACATCTCCCCAGGGACGTTAACCTCTGCTTTAGCATCTATGTGCTCCTTGAATTTAAATTTTAAGCTGCTAAACATGTGTGTTTGGTGTTGCGTCAACAGCTTGCCTCGCGACACTGGAAACCATCCTGCCCTTCCCAATCCAAATATCTTGAAGAAAATTATAAAATGTCAAATCTAACCTTTTCTCCTTACTGTTTTGGAGCCACTCCGTGATTTAGTGGACATAATGTAGAATTTGTGCTGTGGTGACTAATTATCTTTTGAACAGGTGAAATATTGGTCCTCTGGGACCAAGCAGAGAAACCTTTTCAGTTGATTAATGACTTTAGTATCATAGAGGACATAAAAGTCAAACTTTGTGTCTACTCACTCCCCTAAGGAGAAAAAAAGAGGCAGCTATAACATTTCAAGTAGTCAACAAAACACAGGTTTGGTGTGTCTAAACAAAAGTCACATAATTGTGCAGAATGGTGTCCAGGTTCATGACTGAAACTTTGCTTCTCCTTAGGCAGCAGGTATTAAGTTTCCATTCCCTTTTCTTTGTACAGAAGGATGACAGTGACTGAAACATATCACCTTGAGTCAGACTTAATGCAGTACTCAGGGCACAGATCACTGTGCAGCCCTTTCCCCCTACAATTAACCCAGCCACCCCACTAGCAGACACTCACACAGACATATCCCTTCTGTGTGCCCTTCTATCTCATTTCCTACATGCCCATATGTCTTTTAGAATACTCCCTGCTTACGATTGTCCTTTGACACTACCCTTGAAACACAATTCCTCAAAGGCAGCATCAGCAAAGGAGTTTTTAATACATCAGAGGGAGAGCAAATTAGAGAAAGGGGCCGGGGCTGATAATGAATAGAAACAGACACGTGACAGTATGAAAGCCAGAAGAATGTGCTAGAGAAGAGGAATAGGAGGGTAAGAGGAGGGAGAACAAGGTATTGTTTGTTCACAGCGGTCCAGGGAGGCAAGCAGCTGCCAGGGGATCACAGACGGACTCAAATGCACAGCAGAGGAGGGGGGGGGGATAAAAAAAAAAATGTGGAGACCCTGCTGTGTACCCCTGACCCTAGAAACTGGGTTAAGAGGTTAGAGACACAGAAAGAGGCTCAGATAACAGTCCCTCAACACCTCCGTTCACATACTCTGTCTAGCGCTCTCTCACAAACTGATCTATAAATACTGTGCGCTATCAGCACTGCTGTTTCACAGTGCCCTGCAAAAGAGCCCTGCCCCACATTCAGATCATACTGCTCATGCTAGAAAATACAACTACTAAAGTCCTAATAATAACTCTTATTTGGTGGAAAAAACAAAACAAAAAAAAAACAACAACAAAAAATATTGATCTTCTAGGCACACAATTTCGTTGCGGTGGTGACTCAAAGTATGCAAATACTTTGTATTTGTATTTGCCAGCTCACAGTGATACTGTGCTTTCATCCCATTGGAATCTGCTTTAAGCTTTGACCTTAAAAGGAAGGTCAGTCATGAGAGAAATAAAGGCATGAAGTTATGGAGGGAATGGAGTGACAGCTGTGTCTTCAGTACTGCCTTTTGGGTAGATCTGTGTATGACTCTGGAACATAAGGAGTGGAAGAGGGGAAACCACTGACTGCAACAGTCACTTCCTGCCAGTACACTAAAAGAGCCCACGGCAATATACAGTTGGGTGGTGTGGATGTGTCTGGGTTTTCCCCATTCAAAACAGGTGGGATTATGTGACAATGTAGTGGAGGTGAAACTCTTTCCAAAGTGTGCACAGATACTTTCCTAGTCTTTCATTTTTACAATTATGATTGTCCTAACTGTCAATCAAACTATTATATGAATTACACCAAATGGTTAGTATTCCATTTTTTAGCCAATTTGGAAAAAAAAAATTTTTAAAAATGAAAGTGGTCAAGTTCCTGCTAGCACGCAAGTCTGTCCTTAAAATTGATGGGAACACCACATGCAGTATTGTGCAAAAGTCTTGAGTCACTCCACATTTCTTTATATTTTGCTTCCAAGGAGTCAAACTTACCATCTGAATGTCACAGCAGACTCATCAGATGAGGAAATGTTTTTCCAATCTTCTGTTGCCCACTTTTGGGGAGCCTGTGTGAACTGTAGCATCAGTTTCCTGCTCTTAGCCGACAGGAGTGGCAACTGCTGTGGTCTTCTGCTGCTGTAGCCCATCTGTTTCAAGGTCTGGCATGTTGTGCATTCATGCTCTTATGCATACCTTGGTTGTAATGAATGGTTCAGATCAGCTCAAAACAGCCTGGCCATTCTCCTCTGAGTTCTAGGATCAACAAGGCACTTTTCACCCCAGAGAACTTCTGCTCACTGGATATTTTCTCTTTTTTGGATTCTCTGTAAATCCTAGAGATGATTGTGCGGGAAATTTCCAGCAGATCAGCAGTTTGTGAAACACTTAGACCAACCTGTCTGGCACCAATGTTATGCAAATCATGTTTTCCCCCATTCTGATTCTTTGTTTGAACAAAGAGACAAACTTCCTTGTAAATTTTTTAAAGTGAACTCGAGCATCATTTCTGAAGGTCTTTCAAAGTTTCTCTTTGAAAAAAGGAGCTAATGTCCATTCATTTTCAGTCCCGTCTTTGTACCTGACCATTTTCAGAGTATTTTTTTGTTGTTGTTGTTAAGCCACTCAAGACTGACCTATGAATCATTCAAGCATAATAATCATTCAGTCACCTAATCAGGGAATGAACCAGTGTTGTGTTTGCACATAAACAACTTAGCAAAGAACCAACTTGTGACAAAACACACAATTTACTCCCATTTATTTTGTTGAATCTACTCAAAATGCCATACAATTTGACAGGCATCAAATAGCATTTTTGTACCAATAGGATGATTATCAAATAGCTATTAGCTCAAAACCCGGAATATCAGCATAGCGTGCATGTGTCCTTATAAAAATAATCTGAGTTTCCTCAGATTTTTCAAAAAGAAGAAGTGGCAGCCCATAGATCTGCCTACAGCAGATGAACAGAATCTGAAAGACCTTAAGGAAAAAAATAATCCATCAAAGACCTGACATGGGACCTGAGAGATGCATCTGACTCTTCAGCTGATTAATCTACTGTTCACTGAAGCCTCATCAGAAATGGTCTCAGTGGAAGGGTGGCTGTCAAGAAGCCTTCTTAAGTAAGGAAAATAAGAAGAAAAAGGCTGAGGTAAGCCACATTACACAAGAACTGGACTGAAAGTCAGTTGCAACAGGTCTGATGGAGTGATGAAATTTTTGGTTCAAATCATCATCAGTATGTACAGAGGTGGTCAGGTGAGAGGTCTAACAGTGAGTGTCTACATCCATTAGTAAAACACGGTGGAGGCTCCGTCAGGGTTTGGGGCATCATTTCAACCAAATTAGATTAGAGAGATTAAACTTTATAAATCCCTTTAGAAAGATTCTGTCAGAGAAATTAAAGTTCCAGTAGCACCTTTTTACAGATAAAAAAGGTGGTGTTGGGGATCTGTGTGAAGCTGTGTGGGGTCATCTTGTCAGAGAATGGAACAAAAGGCAGCCAACAGCTAAACAAGAGTTGAATGTCCTTCAAGAAGCCTGGAGAACTATATCTGAAGACTACTTAAAGAAATTATAAGAAAGCTGCCTCAGAGTTAAGGCTGTTTTGAAGAGTAAAGGTAGTCTTTCAAGCTTGTTAGAATTGTACAAATTGTTTTGTTTTTTTTCTTCTATTCTGTATTACGTCTCAATAAATCACTGCACCTAGTTCCCATTTTTTCAAGCTAAATATTAAAAAAAAAAAAAAAAGAGGAATGAGAACACTTATTCACAGTACTGTTTATCTGTGAAGTAGTACATAAACTGCACTGCTGCAAAGGTTAGATTAGTGGTAATGAACCTCTGTTTGAAAGGTGCACAGCAAACCTCCTCTGCCTAAGCTGAATGCTAATTCACTATAAAATCTTCCAATTATGTTTCTGTGTGTGTATCACAGATGTCACATTAGCTGCATGCTCATGCTCAGCTATACACAGTTTTAATATCTCTGAGTTTGAGTGTGCGTGCGCGTATATAAACATGTTTCTGTGTGTACGTGTGCACTCTTAGGAGACTCACCAGTGAGGTTGGTGCGTGCACTGTAGGATCCCAGGTATCGCCCGTCTGTGTTGGGTGTGTAACACTCAAACAGACCTTGGTCCTTGGCCTGCACCTTGGTGATGTGCAGCAACGCTGAGTCACTGCTCAGCTTCTCCACAAAGATTTCCCCACTATTCACCCTCTGGGAATACACAGCATAGGCATAGTTTTTCGTGGATGTGCTCACAATGCGAATCTCCCGGTCGGGCGCTGAAGGGAGGTACATGGACCACTCGAAGTTCTGCTCTGTCCCCTCTTTGTAGCCTGTCACGTTGCACCAGATGGTCACATGTGAGCCTTCAGTCCGTATGAGCGGTCCACTTTCCACAATTACCACTCTCTGCGCCACAGCAGCACTGGCTAAAGACAGGGGTGGGAGAAAGAGAGAGAGAAAAAAAAAAAAAGTGGACAGGGTGAAGGCAGGGAGAGAGGAAAGAGAGAACACGGATTACAAAACTGCAGTTTAAATATTTAGCATTAGCAGAGTTTATGCCCCCACATCTCCCAGGAAATACAGAAACAGTGTGACATGTGCAACTAAGCATTCATGGGAGGCTTACCAAGGTTGAGGGGTGCACACACTCAAACAGGTTACTAACAGCTATCATCTAATCACACTCACTGCAAATCACACACACTCACATGTTAACCCTTCTCCACAAGGACAGCACTGCAGCTGTACTATACTGTGGTGAGAGGCAGCCATCTGGGAGTCAGGACAGAGGTCAGCATGAGCTGGTAAAATGCAAGCCTGTAGGGCATATTAAGTCTGTCAAGCTGTACAGACTACAGCTGTGGTTGAAATGGATAATAAACACTGGTTTGCCTCATGCACCCTTAATCTTTAGTCCACATCATAAGTAAAGGCGTGAACTGATAAAGCGTTAGGAATCAAACTAATATATCAGCTGGGCTTGGGTGCCCGGGTGGCTTAGTGGTGAAGCCGGTGACCACATACATATGCTGCATTGCGGTGCGGGCAGCGCGGGTTCGAGTCCCAGCCTGTCGCCAATTTGCCCGCGTGTCTTTCACTGTATCTTTCCCCCATTTTTTGTCTCCCTTCACTGATGTTAAAAGCCGCTGTGGCCAAAAAATGCAAAAATCAGCTGGGCTTATTTGCTGTCTTTATTATGGATAACATTTTGGTATAAAGGGTGGCAGCAGGAAGGCTCAGCATAGAAATATTTAAAAGAAACTCTGTGGTCTTTAAACTATCTGTGAGCAATTAAGCATATTATAGGCTGCAGAATATATATATATATATATATATATATATATATATATCATTAGTTTAATTCATGAACATTTTCATTGACATTAATTAAATGTCACAAGGTGCAGTTTAATCACACACATTAACATGGCACTGTCAGCGGTCAAAACTCCTACCAGTCAAATCAAAATACGGATTTATTCAGCACCAACATTGTTCATACTGTTATTTTTTTTTAATCTACCAGTGTGACATTTGCTAAGAAGGTAGCTTTAAAACATCTTTCCCGCTGGCTATACACTGTTCTCATTTAAAACAAAAATAATTAGTGAACTAAACCATCACCGATGCACCGAGGACAGCAACAAACTGCGAGTAAACCAAGCCCTTGTCAAGACTGATTATCATTACTCTTTGTAGCCTATATTTAGGCATATAGCATATGTGAAGCTTGCCTTTACTCCTTATACATGCACGCGCGCACACACACACACACACACACACACACACACACACTGAACAGTCACCATTCAGGGAACAACTACAAACATCCCTCTCATTGGGGCCAGAGACAACAGAGCATTTACACATACCCCCAAATCCAGACAGAGTGACAAGTACGCGGTTTCCTGTCTGCACAAGCAACTGGGGATTGCAGCTGTGTTTTTGTGTGTGCGCGCATGTGTGTGTGTAAGAACGAAAGTCTGTAAGAAGCTGTGTCTGTAGGCACAATGCTCAGCATTAATAATTCACCAGAACAGCTTTTTAACTTTAACATCCTCTCTTACCATAGTAACTTTCTCTCACACTTCTACTACACCCGTCCTTTCATTCACTGTTCGCGCGCGTTCATTAACACCCATGTTTGCCTATCCAAGTGAGCCTCTGTGTGCGCCTTGCGATAAAAAGGTCGATCTTGTAGAAAAACAAGACACTTTGTGCTCGCTAAGTCTGCAAAACGTACGGGAACGAGAGGAAGAGTCAGTGATTTTTGTTGTATGAGAATACATTCACGAGAGTCTGGGCCAGCATCTCTGTCTGTGTGAGGAGCTCATGTGTGCCATTTCATTTTCCATGGTTCCTGAGATTCCTGAGCACATTCCACAATTGAACAATTTTTACAAATCTATTGTAGTGAGTTTCTCACTTTAATACTCCATGAAATCAGTTAGACTGAAGTGAAAACTGATTAAAATAGTCATTCCTTATGGCAAGGATAGAAACTGTATGCCTTCATAATCATGAAAGCAGCGACTTTAGATTTATTGACCTTTTCCTTAAAGAAAACAAAAGGCAAAGAATGTTAAATGTGTTCAGGCAGCACAAATTATGTTGTGATATTATTGTATTACTGTAGAAACAACATGAAAAACTGGAATCTCATTTTAGCTCCCTGTAAAATCAGCAAGCCCTGCTACACTCCTGTATGAATATTAAAGGAAAACTATACGTGGTTTGAAATGACAAACAAGTGTTCCAATTGCATTCTTAATACTTCTGTACTTCTGTAGCAATGTGTGGGGCCATAATAATATTAACACACGTCAACAATGCTTTATTTACAAATGTAAATCGATAACACACTAGCCTTTTAAGCAAGTCATCTTTTGTTTGCACATGGAAATGGAATGGAATAAAAAAATAGGCACTTAGGAAAATATTTAGCCCTGGTTTTCTGTGGAACCCCCCCGGGGGTCATGTGGTAGAAGAAAAATAATTAGATGAGGATCCACGGGAATGGATTAATAAACTGTGCACAGCACTCAGATTGGGAATTCAACATGTTTTCATTTATTATTTAATATATTTTTGTTGATAAACTTGCATGTTTGTCAATTTGTATGCAATCTGCATCCTCTTTTTTTTTTCTTCAAACTAATCTGCCAGCTTTGCACATCTCTTTGGAACTGTACATATTGCTGTACCAGACTGCAATTAATATAGGGGACATAACCTAAAAATTTGGCAACTGGCATTCACTTAAAAATAAAAATCCTTCCACAAAGAGCGAGCACTCTAGACTTAAAACCAGACAGAAGGCCTGCAATAAAAAAGAGCTAACAAAATCTGGCTGACCACAGCGTGGAATGCAGTAGGTAAGAGAAGGAGCGAGCAATAATGACTCAGACCTTTGTTCCCCAATCTTTCTTTGCTGTGATGTCAGTGTGCTAATCTGGCGGCACCCGGTCTACCCACATCCAACTCTGTACTGCTGCATCACTGCTCCCCACATTGCAGCTTCTCATCTAGAAATGCTAGAAACATATTACTCATACATTCAAAACCATACTACTCATACTGTGTTGGTGCACTAAGAGCTTTCCTCCACTTGCCTGTCTCCTGTCATCCTCATGAAACAAGCCTCTCCTCATTTCTGATTACTCTCACTCCCTTCCTCCATGTTTCACCAATCATCAATCCTCCCCTTCGTCCTGCTCCTGCAGTCTCTCTTTCTCTGGATATTCCTGTCTCTTTTCTGTGCCTCACGCTTCTCTGCATCTTTTCAAGCAGGATTTAAGCAGCTCTGTGAAACTTCAAAGTGCCCATCGCTCTGCAGGCTGTTTAGAAAGGATGACAATGACAAACCAAACCCTCCAGACCTTCGACTGATCGCTCTATTCCACCACCCTTCCACAGTAATCCTGAGCCCGTAACCCCACCCCCCACTTTTTCACCTCTGGCTGCGCTGCCTTGTGCCCATATTTGTTCAACAAGGCCTCAGATATTCTATTATTAAAACTCCTCTCCATCTCTACAAACCGCAGATGTCTTGCTTTGATACCCCTCTCTTTCTCCTACCCTAGCTCTCTCTGGCGTTCCTCTCCTGTGTCTCATCCCTCATTGCAGCTGCCAGTTGCTTCCCACACAACTTCGGTGCAAGCAGGAAGCATGCATCCCATGTCAGATGATGGAGAATGACCACAAGCAAGCTGACCTTGCTGTTGATCGGTTGGAGCATATAGCAAATGATTCCACACACACACACACACACACACACACACACACACACACACACACACACACACACACACACACACACACACACACACACACAAAGCTGCAAAGAGGATTAAGCTAAGAGGAAGGGGGGGTTAAACACTAATCCAATCATTCGTGGCCAGTGTCTTATTCTCAGCGGAAACAGCAGCAAGGCCACTCACATTCATTCATACCTACACCTCACATCATCACTCTTCTATGACACATGATAATTATACACCTTGAAAGGTGTATAATAAAAAACACTCTAGGGTGTAAGTAATATGGAGGACATTCACAGCAGTGTGAACACATGCTAATGCAGAGAACAGAGCTGTCCATCAACTCATACCCATATGTATATATAAAGATCGTACTGTATGTTAACACACACACACACACACACACCCCTCTTACAAAAGTTGAAGCAACCTAACGATGGGCTGAAGGTGAGGCTTCAACCTTGCTTTTGTAATACATCATATCACCTAAGTGCAAATGTAGATACTGTCATACTGAATGATTGAGGAGCATTTGAGAACGATAGAAACATTTTTTTATGTTTAGCACATAATTTAATCCATTAGTACATAAATTTAATTAACATTTAGGAAAGGAGGCAAAAAAACTGTCAAATCATGTAATAAATCATAATATGCGGCTCTAATAAATAATAGTAGATTTGTCTCCTTTTAAACAAATTTTATTAAGTCATCTTATTCTGAATGAGTAGGTACTATCAAAAATTCAAAGCTGGAACAACAGCCATGGGTGTTTCACATTAGAAGTTTTCATATTTCTGTGGTGTTTTTTTGTTTTGTTGTTTGGGGTTTATTTCAGAGGTTTATTTAAAGTAGTGAAAAAAGGTGATCACAGCTCCAAACATCCATCAGTCCATTTTCTTAACCGCTTATCCAATTCTGGGTCACATGGTTGCCTAGCTGTCACTGTCTGTAAGGCAGAATACACCCTGGACAGGCTGCTGATCCACTGCAGGGCCAACAAACACAGAAAGACGAGCCTTCACGCTCACATTTGCACCTACGGCCAATTTAGAATCGTCACCTCTTAACCTAACATGCATGTCTTTGGACTGTGGGAGGAAGCCGAATTACTCAGAGAGAACGCACACAGGCACAGGGAGAACATGCAAAGTCCACAGAAAGGCCCCAGCTGACCAGTAGACCCAAACCCAGAACATTTGTGCTGTGAGCCAACACTGCTAAATACTGTACCACAATGCTGCCATAGCTTCAAAGACTAAAATTAATTTAGGAACAATTTAATTTAATAATTTGAAGCACATGTAAGAATTTTTTGTTGTTGTTCTGCAGTAGAGATGGGAAACACGTATAACAACATGGTTATGATAGGTTGGCTGTGATATCAATGGCATCACAATACAGCAATTCTGTAATACTGTATTGTAAGACAATCACCTATGATATTTCACAATCACTTTGTAATCAAAGGAGCATTAAAACAGCCCCCCAAAAAGGCAAAAAGCAATTTTTGTCCCCCTTCGCTGCACTGTGGTGTCAGTGAGTGTACATGTAATTATTATTCAATTTTAATAATGTCACTTTAACTTCTCAGTTGTCTGATTAGCTTCCCCCCACTGACTGCTGTTTCCGCCCTGTGAGTTCCTGCTTTTTCTTCACAGCAAGCTGGTTAACTTCTGTTTATTTCACCTCCAATCATTTGGTAATCTCCACCACCAAGCAATCATGAAATATTGACTAATACAGTTGCAATTTTGCCATGAATATTTAATATTACAGAGATACCCAGTGCATAAACCTAAATAAGCTGCGTGTTTATTTTAGTTTAGCACACACTGCTTTGAATCTTAAACTTTGATTATAGCCCATGTTTGAGGTTTTGCCAGCGCCTAATAGTATAAATGAACAGCAATCGTTAATCTTAAAGCTTTTTAGCAAAAAAGGAAAAAAAAAACTATTGAGGAAAACAGAATAGAGAGGGCAGTCAAATTACTCAACAAAATCTGAAAACATATTAAACATACAAACATGCTACATGCTATACATAAACGCTCAAAATTATCCACCAGAGAAAGGTAGCAATAACGAGAGCAAAGGATTACACAGGGGGCAAAGAAGAAAAAGAGGAAACAAGTAAGAAAGAGCTGCCTCCAGGTTGCAGAACATTACAAAATGCACAGAGATATTTGAATACAGACTTTATTATCAGGTACACCTTGGGCTTTAATGCTTATTGCCTTCAGAACTGCCTTAATTCTTCATGGCAGAGATTCAATAAGGTGCTGGAAACATTCCTCAAAGATTTTGGTCCATATTAACATGATAGCATCACACAGTTGCTGCAGATTTGTTGGCTGCACATCCATGATTTGACTCTCCAATTCCATCAGATCCCAAAGGTGCTCAATTGGATTGAGATCTGGTGACTGTGGAGGCCATTTGAGTACAATGAACTCACTGTGATATTCATGAGATGATTTGAGCTTTGTGACCTGGAACATTATCCTGCTAGAAGCAGCCATCAGAAGATGGGTACACTGTGGTCATAAAGCGATGGACATGCTCAGCAACAATACTCAGATGGGCTGTGGCACTTGCCCCACACCATTGCACCACCAGCAGCAGCCTCAACTGTTGATACAAGGTAGGATGGATCAATGATTTCATGTTGTTGATGCCAAATTCTGACCCTACCATTCAAATGTTGCAGTAGATGTTTTCCAGTTTTCTATTGTCCAATATTGGTGAGCCCATGCAAATTGTAGCCTTGTTTCCTGTTCTTAGCTGACAGGAGTTGCACCCAGTGTGGTCTTCTGCTGCTGTAGCCCGTCTGTGTCAAGGTTCATCATATTGTGTGTTCAAAGATGCTCTTCTGCATACCTTGGTTTTAACAAGTGGATGAGTTACTTTTGCCTTCCTATCTGCTTGAAGCATTCTGGCCATCCTACTCTGGCCTCAACAAGGCATTTTCACCCAGAAAACTGCCCCAGGAGAGGAGGGAAAATTTCAAATGAGCAGCTTGAGATTTTCTCTTTTTCCAGACCATTCTCTGTAAACCCTAGAGATGCAGGAAATCGCATCAGATCAGCAGTTTCTGAAATACTCAGTCCAGCCCATCTGATACCACGCTACGTTCGAGGTTACTTAAATCCCCTTTCTGATGCGCAGATTAAACTTCAGCAGGTCCCCTTGATCACATCTATGTGCTTAAATACATTGCCTAAATGCTGCCATCCGATTGGCTACCTAGATATTTGTGTTATTGTGCAGCTGAAGAGGTGTACCTATCAAAGTGACCAGCGAGTGTATAAGCATGCCGCTGAATTATGCGCTTCCATTTGTGTTACGCATAGAAATAAAGACCAAAGAGAGATGAAGAATATTTTCCTGTCCACTCTTCGTTGCACTCATTAACCATTCTCCAAAATCACTCTGTCTTTCTCCCTCTAGGCCCCTGAAAGCATTTGACCCCGTTAACATCATTACCAGAGACATGAGGAGTGCCAAAGATACAGAGAGATTCCAAGATGAGGCAAAACAGAAGGAAAGAAGATCAATGAAGAGAGATTTTTTTTTTTTTTGGTAAGGGGGTGCATTAACAGTCAGTGACGGTATGATCACGTTACAATACAAACTCTGTCTCTTTCCAAAAACTGTCTAACAAAATAAACCTTTACATGCTTAATCATACTGTGCGCTGCAAAAGCAGGAATTGTGTTTTTGTAATGCATCTTATGTGAGAGTGCCTGTGCAAAAGATTGTGATTTAACAGACTAAAAATCTTCATGTTGCCTCTGCAGAAGAAATTTAATATTCGGCTTGTCAGGCTTTTCACAAGGCGCTATGTAATCATCCTAATGTAAATTGAGTAATAGATTGATGACAATACCAGACTCTTTCCTATAGCTTTCTCACCGTATTGGAGAGGCTCTAGACAGAATCAAATATTGCAATTCAGGCCTCATCCTCTTACACCTCTTGCCAGCCGTGTCCTTCCTGCAGTGATAATCATCATGTGTGTCAGATTGTAGAAAATGCTGCAGCAGGGCTGTTATTAACAACCCCTGACTCTTGTTTCAGCTTCAGAATCTTTAATATTGACAGCCTCATTTATTAAGTGGGATTTTTAATGACAGAAAAAGGAGGGTCTTTTCTTCTGTACTTAAGAGAAAAACTGAAGGTTTTCCCCCCTCAAGGCTCTGTCAGCTAAACAGGTGTGTGAATGCCAGGGAGAAATGGCATTTAAAAAAAAAAGAAAAAGAAAGAAAGAAAGAGCAAGTGTTGTACGTTCCATGAGAGGTCAGTTAGATAGGCCAGCTGGTCACTTTAACAGCTGACAAACATTTACAACAACTGCCCATTACACCCACACACTTCGAATCACGGCAAGAACAACAGAGTACACAATGTTCACAGGGTGAGTATAATCGCAGTTCAACTGTACATCACCATCTTGTCTTTGTATGTGTCGGGTAAAGAGACATAGGTGATGTTAGTAGTAAATGGGAAATGATTACAAGATTTGAAAAAAAAAAGAAGAAAAAAAAACAGTTACACGCACAGGAACAAATTCACTGAGGGGAGGAGGTGTTAAACTGAAGCAAACAAAGCCAGAGGGCAAGAAGAGGATCAGACAAAGACTTCACAGGCGAATATCGTTTAGTCTTGTTTAGTTCTGGCCTTAGCATTTTTTTTTTTTTTTTTTTAAACACAACCGAGACAGAGCCAATTTTCAGAGAAGTTGTTTGACATTCTGTGAAATTACAATGTGTGTCTGTGTGTGGATGAACACTTATTTGCTTTCCTGCCCTTTTAGGAGACCTGAAGTAAATGTGGTAAGCATAAGTTTGCAGGCAGCAGCCGGTCAGCTTAGTCTGACCGTCCAGCTGCAACAACATCAACCAGCAAGTAATTTTAAAGCTCACAAATAAGCAATGTACATCCCTCAGATCAGAATGTCAGAAAACAAGATCAAGCTGCAGTTTTCCAGAAAGTTGTGTTACAGCAAACACTAGCTTTCTTAAATATTTGGCAGTTAACCTCACAGTGATTTCCACACCTGACATTATTATTGTTACATTTAGTTTAAAGATAGATTTGTTACCAATGAACTATGTGAGGGTTGCCTACTTTTTAAGTCTACAAACTCTTCATTGCTAAGACGACCAGCTGCTTTATCAGTCTAGTCTTCAGAATCAAAGACAACATTAGATTTTTATACAGTTAACTCAAGTCTTACTCCATTCAAATGAATCAAGTCATATTCTCCATTTCTGTGACCCAAATCCAAATCTCAAATTTCAGTCTGAACTAGGACTCCTGCTTTGAATCACACCTGGGTCATGCTGTTCTCGGTTCTCACTATGCTAACTAGTTCTAATTTATGGGCCTCCTGGGCTGTAACGGTCATGACCCCACCTGTCCTGTTGCTCGTAACAGCTGGTGAGACCAGGATGGAAGCAGTTGGGGGGGGGGTTTCAAGGCTAATTCCTACTTCTGCATCAATATGTTACTGAATACTCCAAGTGCGAGTGGCCACCACACTATAAATGTAACCAAGCATTAGGGATATGCCTGCTTAGCTGAAATGTAATTTTTCAGTGTGTGGGCTGATTCATATTTTCTCCTCTCCATTTCCGGTGCTGGCAGTATTCATCAGTAGTGTCAACAGCTCAGAGCAGATCATAATCTATCCTTCTTTGCAGAACAGCTGCCTCTTCATCCTCCCTCCTACACCCTCAGCTGCTTCGCCTTCTTGTTGGACCACGTCGGAAAAAAGCTTTTAAGTTTTATTGTTTCATGCAGAGAGATCATACAAAATGGATAATCAGCATATGGTCACTCCTGCGACATACGCAGCTAGAGCAGTACCTTGACACATAAATTTAATTAAAACCTTAAACGTGTGTGCGAAGGCCAACGGTGCATAGTGATTAAAACAGAGAGAGACCATCAGAAATTGAGGCTGCTATTAATGCACCCGCTTCCACTCTCCATCCAAGGCTACAATAAAATATTGAAAGGAATCCATTATGCGTTTCCTTAATTTCTGTCATATACCTTTACAATTGTGGCTGCTCACATTAAGACTCTCCCTGCCAGAGTATTGTTTTAAAAGTACCAGTGAACTGCTAAACAGTCTCTTTGTACCATGATTTTAGTTTACATGTCACAAAAGAAAGAGCTGAAAATTTGACTGTTAATACTATAGCATGATCTAAAAACACTGTAATGTTTCATCATTGAAGGAGACAGAATTTAATATGGCCAAAGTATCAATTACTGACACCAGCATATGCATAAGTGATCCCTGTGAGCCAAAAGCCCAGTGATCAGACCACTCTAAAAGCTCAGTTTGCCTCATTTGTTTTTACTCTTGGCTCTGTATGATGTCACAGAGAGTGATATTCTTAACTTGGTCACCTCAAGCACTGGCAGAAGCCCCACTGACATGCTGTTCAAATCTTTTGTTTATGAGGGGAAGCCAATCAGAAGATGGTTAACTTAAAGGGAGGGTGAAAGTAAATAAAAAGACTTATTTTAAGCAGTGGATGTACTGAGGGGCTGCAGCAAGACCCAGAATGGGATACATATAAATGTTTTATTCTAACTCTAGTAAAGTAGCTTCACATGATTCATGAGTCCAATAATAAAAATATGTAGCTAGAAATTACATTAATATAAGAGGCTCATTTCAACTGTTTGAAATTATCTCCTGGAAATGTGTAACTCCTGAATTATGGAGTTTGAATTACTCAAAGTGTGGTAAACATCTACAGTGTAGCAGATGGCTACAGTCAGAGTATATTGATGAACAGGACTTGAAGCAGGACTGGCTCTGCCACATGGAAGTGTCTAAATTAATAACTGAAAATGACAAGTTTTCCATAGCAAATATAGCCATAATTCCAACTACTGTTTATCACTGTGAGGAAGACAAAAGGTGTCTGGACAGGGAACTGAGGAAGTCTGTCTGGTCCATTTATAGCTACACATACATACACACCTCCAGTACACTAAGTGCCTCCATCTACACCCCACCCAAAATGCATTAACTCTATGTGGACACCTGCTACCACACTAACCTCCTCTTCCCCAACCCCCCAGTCATAACCAACCTGATTCCCTCCTCCCAAACACACACACATACACATCCCCCACCCTGTCTGAATGACAAAGCATTGTGGTCTCAAACCTACAGCCAAACAAAGCTTTATACCCACAGATAAGACTAAAAGGAAAAATAATAATAAAATAAAGCTGTACACAATATATTCTATCGTGACTAACCGTTATAGAAAGTCAAATGTTTGCGTTAATTGTTGTAACAGAAAATGGAGCTATTAAAAACACTCAGCTATCTCTGGTCATTATCCATCTTGTACTTGTGTACAATTATGCCTGACAGCTGTGTCTACTTTATGTACATTGGTTAGTTTTTGTATGACTGGCAACTTGCTATCAGTTCCCACGTTTGTGCATTAAGCTGCAGATTGGAAAGAAAACTAATTAACTATTAATTACTCTACTTCAAACAGACTTTTTTCTGCCATTGTCAGTCATTTTGCCTCTCAGGCAATGAAAGACATGCGCTTGTAAATTCATGCATTTATGCATAAGCAATTAGACACACAAACACACACACACATGCGCCTCTTTGGTTTTATGTGTAAAAGCAAGTGCAGTAACAGCACAGAGCGGCAAAGTGAGTCAAGCGCTCTTCATTATTACGCAAGAGGAATCTTGAAGGCAAAGAAACGCTCACACAGACATTTATCTATGTGCACGTGCATCTCTGAATGTGCGCACAGACATGAGTGTGTGTCAGACGATGAGGACTGGGGGTGTGCATGGGGAGCGGTCGCCATAGTAACAGCGCCTGGTGTGCATCCCACCCGCGTGGGATCTGCTCGGGTGGAGGATCAAGCAGGGAGCAGGGGAGTGTAGCAGCATGGAAGGACAGCAACTCAGAGCAATGTGGGTGCTTTTGTGTGTGTGTGTGTGTGTGTGTGTATGTGTGTGTGTGGAGGAGTGAAGTGGAATCCTCTTGTTAACCAGTCATCATGACTCCTAGCACAGAATCGCAAGACGGGAGGAGTTGACAAAACCCCCAGAGTGAAGAGGGGGGTTCATTGGTCTTTTAACTCAGCGAGGATAGGGCAGTAAACAGGCCCAAGTAAATGTGATTGTTAAACATAGTACCTTCCCCAGAAACTCCAAAGATAAATATCTGGTTTAGATCAGACTTGAGGGCAGTTTCTAATTAGCGCTCTTTGAAGAAGAGGTGGGCTGGGCACAGTTTTGTTTAGAATAGAGTGGGGGAGGGAGGTCAGGGGCTATTCAATGGAGGAGGAGGAAGAGGGGGAGGTAGCTAGAGTACCTTTTAAGTGTGTGAATGAGGAGCAGCAGAGATGCATGCATGCAAATCATCCCAGAAAGAAAAAAAACAAAAAAAAAAAAACACTTAAACAGTTTAGAGACTGATGGCTAAAAGGGTTGTTGCTGGGATGTTATCACAAAACACGAGATTGGATCTGAGGTGTGAAGAAATGAGCAGGTCTGGCTATGAGAATGTGGGAGAGACTTCTGATGTGGGGAAAGGCCTGACAGTTTACCGGAGATACCGCAGCAGAGTTAAGATCAGACACAAAGCAGACGCTGCCTCTGCTGTGTCTCCAGCTCCAGCCACACTTCCTCATTCACTGTGGCAGGCAGGACGTCTCCCACAAGAACTTTGGTTCTCTTCAGTCACTTATCTCCCCATGTGGACCGGAGAGACAACTCAGATGTGGGTCATGGGAGGGGGAGGAGGGGGCTTTACATATAGTGAGCTTTTGTTTTATATGTATTGTGAGGAAGTGCTAAAGTTTAGTCAGCTTCCTGATGACTTCTACATGTTCCATTAAAGGAAAAGTTACTTTAATTGCAACTTTCCACCACTGAGATGCTGCAGAGAGAGGAGGAAGAATGTTAACAGACAACAGTGATCTTGTACTAAAACTTGCGGCAGCAATTAGGTATGAGAGTCTGTAGCAGACTGTGGAGTCTCTATTACAGGACAATTACTTGCCTCGAGGACACACACATACACCAGCCAGTATTTAACTTTTCTTTTTAGGTATACACATGACACAGGAAGTTCCACAAACACAAAAGATTTTCCATACTGACACAATCAGAAACACATCTCATGTAGTTCTATTGATCCATGACTAATGAGACATCTCAGTCATGAGGCTGACCAACAAATGGCTTGTGTTTTCGTTATACATCCCAACTTTAATGAATATTTACTGGGAACTTATCAGACAGTTGGTGGATGATAGCCAAGCTGTCAGTCTTGTTTCTGCTTTGGTTGTTTGTCCCCCCCCCAGTCAAGTCAACAATGTTATGATATGAAAAAACAATAGCACAAAAGGCATCCTGTCATGGGTATACACAAAGAGATGGGTCTGGTGTTTATGATGCAAACAAGCGTGTGTGCAACTACAGAATGCAGCAGGCACAGAAAACAACAAGGGAAGCAAACAGCGCTGAAATCAGACAGCTGCACAAGCTTGTATTCCCCCTAACAGAGAGAAATAGGTCCTCTGACTCTGGTGACAATAGCAGGAAAAAAAAATAATGAGGAACAAATCTTGGGACTCCACTGAAATTCCCATACCATAAGCATAGATCAGCTATACAAACAGCTAGCCGGTGAGTTATTGCATTCTGCCTCAGTGTCTAGACAACACACTTTCTCCTGTGTCAGCTGAGGCTTAAACACACATGAAACGCACCCCCCCCATGCTGTAACAGCTGACTCAAGGTGCTCAGCAAGAGGACGTACTGGCTTGACCACACGCAAACTGCAATGTGTGCAATTTTCGGGTGGGAGCTTTCAGCTGTTATTCTTATTTGGGACAGAGGAGAGGCGGGGTGGGCATCAGGGAGTGCCACGGCAAACTTTGAATTCCAACAAAGTTTGAAATGCCCGAGTCGGTATCAGTCACATTACTGTGGCCCTTATAATGCGAAATAACTGACATGTGTGTAGGGTTGGGTCATAATTCAGATTATATGTAATTCATTCATGATTAATGAGACAGGATTTGCAAATATGTGTAATTAAAATATAGTTATATGGTAAAGAATTACTTTCAAATATGTCAGTTTTTCATGGTAAGCGATAATATTAGTGGATGAACGAGTATCTGGCAAATGGTTTGTATGTAACAAAATAATTTCTGCAAGAATACTTTAATTTAAACAAAAAAAAAAAAAAAAAAGAATATCCAAATGTTTTTTTTCTTTTTGCCCTGAAAGACCTTCAGAAAACCTGGAGAACTATTACTCTAGACCACCTTAAAAATTTAAAAGCAAGTCTGGCTGCTTGGCAGCAAAATATAGAGAAATGAATGGTGGCTCAAGACTTTGGCACAGTACTGTTTCTGTTGTTGAAACCCTCTTTTTGCAAAAGGCAGCCAATCAGAATAAAGTTGGCTTAAAGGGAGGGTCACTTTGAAGACAGTGGAGATAAAATGACTTATTCCACAGCGGACGAACTGAAGGCCTGCATCAAGGCCAAGCGTACAATAAATAAAGATGATTTTGAACTGTGAATAATTCAAAGCTCCTCTTGTATTCTGGAAAAGAACATAATGGGTCCCCTTTAAACCTGTATCATAATATCACTCATAGCAGTTATGCGCAATTGTCTTGATGAGTCAATTTCATATGCAAGATTTCTAATTTCTTTCTCTGTTAATTATACAGTTTGCTCACATTAAGAAATGCAAACATTGTAATGAGCTTGTCTCAAATGAAAAATGAGATCAAAGTATAACTACTTTCAAGCATTTGCGACAATTGTCACGGCGCCATATGGACAATCAAATCTACACTTGAAAGGCTTTCAGTACTGCCCTTCTATTACTGTAAAACAGCTCTGAGAAAAAAAAAGAATATATATTATACACATCAGACACGCCTAAACTGAAAATGAGCTTATAAGTACCTTTGTGTTCTGTGATTGGGCCACTTATAGAGGGCCAGCTTTATAAAGAGTCAGCTGATAAGCACAAAGTTTCATGGTGTTACAACAAGTACTTAAAACTTTTTTCTTTTCAATCAATAGCACTGTAATGAGCCCGGATAACAGGCTATGGTTTCAGTTTCTCTAATGACTTGAAACGAGTGATCAAAAGTAGCATCAAAATTCTCCCAAGAAAAAGAGAGATGGCTCAAAGAAAAAAAAAAAAAAAAAAAGGAAAACAGCCGCCACACACTAACATCATACCATCAGTTTTGAAAGTTTTACTTTCTCGAGTAAAACTTTATATTTCTGCTGACCTTTTTCCCAAAGGATTGAATTTATTTTCCCTACGATCCTAATAGTGAAGGGAAGTGAGTGTTGAGTGAAGCTCCATTATTATTGTGCAGTAAGGAAGTTTTACTGTAGTCAGACCTGAAAAATTACTTCACAGTGTTTAAAAATGAATGCAGACAAGACATGTTTAGCATGCCGATGTCTTTTGGGGAAAAAAAAAAAAGGAAGAAAAAGATGGAAAAATACCAAAGTTATAAAACGGTGACGCTACAGCAGGGTTATGTGTTTCACGGTTTGTAGCAAGCTACGTTCAGCTGCTCCCTTACAAGGGCGCAGCATGTAGATTCGAATTATGCATACATACATACATGCATGCTAGGCCAATGTATAAACCACTACACCATAGAGCCACTTATTCATAGTTTGTTGCAATGAGCTACAACAGAAATCATTGGTATGGACCTTGTATTGCCTGATATGCTGAAAATTAAGACCTAATTCTATGTTATGTAGCTATATTATAAATACTACACATTAAAAAAAAGAAGAATGTTTCACTCCCATCCCTGTAACCAACCTTCTAATGCAGGCTTGTGTAAATTTATAAATACCATGTTTACACATCATGTGAACATGATAAAAATAGATCTTGTTATGCAAGATGGAAGAGATAGTCTGTAAATATATATAGATATAAAATGTGAGACATACGTAGGCTTCAGGAGTTTGCTCTGAACAGTCTGAAGCTGCTCTTAGACAAGCTGATAAACAGGACCAAGGGCAGCTCGTCAGAACCTGGGCATCCATTGGCCGCTCTTCTGTCATCCTACCAAATGGAAACCACTGATGCATTTCACAGTTAAACTAGCCGGCCTCACACATATTACACTTTCAATGTAGTTACATAAACTGGGACATCTTGCATACCAAGTTGGCTACACATTTCATAGTCATACAAACAGTATACATACTCACACAAACAGAAGAACGCCCGCACAAAGCACACACTCTTACCCCACACCAAAAGCATGACATCTTTCTCACTCTCTGTAGGAGAGAAGGAAGACATTCTGTTTGTAAAGCTAATAAATATTCGTTCCTTCAGGCGACTCCTTTTATAAGCTTTATATCATATACCCTGGTGCCACAAATAAACACACACACACACACACACACACACACACACCTGGTTGCAAACTCAGCAGCATAACTAAGTTCAATATAAGATTTGCCTGCCAAAAAAAAAAAAAAATTGTTTAAGTGGCACCTCTGTCTTTAATAATGACTGATACGGCCTCCATCTATCACAGCTGTCACCCACCTTTATTATGTTCCTCTACAACACACACACACACACACACACACACACACACACACACACACACACACACACACACACACACACACACAAAAACTAAGTGCAAACATGTGCTTGCTGACACGCTGCGGATGAATCATACAGCTGATCACACACCGACAGACAAGTACCTTTAACCTACCGCAGCTGCTTGTGTATGCAACTAGATGACAGATAAACAAATATGAAAGTTTTTGGCAGGGCAGACTCTAGTGATGCATTATTAATACAGCAATACCAGTATTACCACCTTAATGATTTTTATCCTCCAAGTAGACTTAAAGGCTGTTTTCAATATCCGTTGCCGTAAAGTTATGGTACCGGTGGCTCTCAAAGTGCAGGGCAGGCATATAATTTGAAACAATGATGAACAAAGACAATTCATGTAAGAAAAAGAGTCGATGATGCCGCCATGCTGACTTGAATTACTAGCTCTATTTTGGATTAATTGAACTTTACTTGTCAGTTGGCCGCTACCCCAATATTTTTTTTGTCTTCTCCTGGGGGATTGATTTATAATGTCAGCTAACAGTGAAAAATACCAATCACAAGTTACCGAAAGACTAATGACATGCCTTCTTTTGTTTGAATAGCAGTCTAATCCCACAGACATTGTTTACAGAACAATCAGAACAGTCTGAAAAGACTCACATTTAAAGAGCCAGAGCAGAGAATTTGCACTTTTGTTAACAAATTGCTTCCAGCTGATTTACTGAGTCTATGATTTTACAGTTCTGGAGATTTCTCTGTTGCCAATTGTCAGGTTAACATTACTGATAATGTTGGCAATAACAGCATTAGTATCAGTGTTATTTCAGCCCACGATCCACACAGTCATTGCATTTAACACAGTCTCCTTCCCTGCACCCAAAAGGTTCTTCACCACCTCAAAGAGCTTCCAAATTGATTCATGATTATGTAAAATGGAAACCCCGCTTATCCTGCTTTACCACAGATCTGATCTGATCTGTACTGTGACCACGTGAAGGCCAGTACATCTCGCATTTGCACTGGGAAAACCTGTGCAGAGCGCTCATCCCAGTGAAAGTGACTCACTACGTGCTGAAAGGGGATGAGAAGCAAGGCACAAGCTGGTAATCCTCTTGGCCAAGTGGGGGCCTCCAGCAGGCCGACTTCCACTCCCGCCCCCCCCACCTCTGTCCCCCAGCAGCGCTGACAGGCCACCCAGTCCAGGAACAGAAAAGCCATCTGGTGTTTGTTTGGGACAGTTCACAGGCAGGATGAAATGTATACTTGTGTGTCAGCAATGATGCCTGCATGAATGTTTGTATTACTGCGTGTGAGTGTGTGAGATAGTGTGTAATCAATGTGCCTAAACTTGCATTTGCCTCTGCGGCCTCATAAATTACAGATAAGTGACAAATGTGTTGATGATGATGACTTACTGTACAGCAAAGCAGGTACTCAATAACACATTTACACGATGTATGTGTGAGATCCAGGTGTGTCTATAATGTGTGCGTCTATACAGGATGTATTGATACGAATGCGTGTGGCTTAATTGTGAACAACAGCTTGTTGCCTATATGATCAATCCCTTTAACACAGGAGATCAGACTGTATAGGCTTAGTCTGTAACTAAAGACCAAATATCACATTAACCTAGTTCACCACACACACACACACACACACACACACACACACACACACACACACACACACACACACACAGCTGTTCACGGGAATCTGTTATTATTGCAGTGATTTAACCGATGTAGTCCACTTCCACCTGACTCAGAATGACTAGTAGCCCAGTTCCTCTGCCTGCTAAGCCGTTTGACTCACATGTCTCATACAGGTGTGCCGTGACGCTGATTTTACCTCGGAAATCTGCGCACGGAGGAAAAATTCAGAAAACAAACGAGACCTGAAAGCTTTTTTTTTTTTTTTTCTTCAGATGACTTACCAAGCAGCGCACAGACTAGAAGGAGCGCACCGGTTGCCATTGTGTGTTGCTCCGCTGATACACTTTCAATATCCCCCCTTTAGATGAGGAGCCGGTGCAGTCTGGCAGTGTGGTCAGCTGCTGGTCCTGAATCAGAAAATAAGGAGGTCTGCAAAACCCTAGAGACAAAAAAAAAAAAAAAAAAAAAAAAAAAAAAAAGCTGCCCGAGGTTGCCTTGAGAGTCAAATCCACAGCCGGTGAGTCCGGCGGCTTTCCAAATGTGCGACCCACCTCTCCAATGTCCTCCTGTTTAAAAACCCTCGGGTGTCGTTTCCTCTCGCCTTCACCCTCACCTATCTGTTTTATCGCTGACGACGAAGTGTGCGTATGCCAGCCGCCTAGGCGACCCAACCCACTCACTCCCAGCACCGGTTCACTACGCATCCGAGACTGCGGAGGCGATTCACACTCGCAGCCTCCTCAGTAAAAACCAAAAGTCCAGCGTGACTTCTGCGTATCTGGATAACCGACCGAAGACAGGGGACCTGGAAGTGCTGGCGGTTTGGAGTCAGACTGCAATAAGTCCTGGATAATTTTCTTCTCCTTCACAGATGTGAGCGCAAGATCACGAGCGAGCAGCCCAGGCAGGCTCTGGCTTTTTCTTTTTTTTTTCCACGGTAAAATCCCGTAGACCTGTATTCAATCTCTCCACTATCGCTCCGCAGAAAACCCAATGGGCGGGCGCTCCAGATGAAGCAGACAAGGCTTTGTGCTCCGACAACACAGATCAGACTGAGCAATTAATACTTTGACTCAAAACACTTGATTTGCAGTTATATTACTAATTCACGTGGCCATTGTGTCCTAATTTGAGAGACTGCGTGTCTAAATCTTGACAAGATTATTTATAGCTGCTAAATTACAGTCTGTCTAACAAATAGTGAAATTTATCCCCAGAAAGAAACGACCCGACGCGTTACCTCTCCCAAGGTTATTTCCTTGTTTCCTGCTTGGCCAAGCACTTTGGCAGTTTGAAAACTTGGAAGCGTGCTACCACAGCTCCACCCCAGACCACGCCCCGGCCGTGTGGGTCCGGCTGCTGCTGCCGTGGGAGAGGACCCATTTGCATTTGTTTATTAAAATTCTAGGGCAGGCCGTTGATAGATTGAATAGGTTAACCGAAGTGGAGTGCAATTAAGCCTCTTAAGCTACCAATTTTCAACGCTTTTTATTTGCGGGGTAGAGTTCAACCACTTTTTGAAGGAGACACGAAATGTTAACACAGAATCTCTGTTTACTGCATATTAAATGCATGATAATCTCTTTAAATATATATATATATCAGGCCTTTCTTTGATGGTGTTTATTTTCTGCAGCTAACAAATGTCGCCTTCTCATGTATAATTTACACATCAGTCTGCGTGTTATAGACAGATTTTATATTCCCCCCCCTCGTTTTTCCCTAAACCACCTGCCTTACGCACAACTGGCAATCAGCATAATGAGGTGCCACTCTGTTTGGGAACTGCAGAAGAATATCAGAACAAACACGCGGTTCACCTTTCAGAGGTTGCAACTTGCAAATTCCATTATAAGAAGCTAAACCACGCATCGCTTTGACATAAGCAGAGATTTATTGATTTTCGTGACTCGGCTGCGTTATTAGCAGGATCTCAAAATAGACAGGGTGATTGGGAGTTTGCGGGGAAACAGAAAATAGCACAAGTGAAATAAAACTGCTTTGGTGCGAGGCTGTGAAGTGAGAGCTGCTTTGTGAAAAAAATTGAATTGAAAATCCAGAAAAGCTCTAACTTAGTAAAACTCGAAGCTCCCCCGTGTAGCACATAAATAAATGAGCAGGCCTTTGCATGTGCATACAAAAAGCAATTGCAATGGACCCATCTGGTATTTTCTTCATCAGCTGGGAATTGCAAGTTCCGAACCGCCTGAATGCAACATGAAATCCTCTTTTTTTGGAAGCAGTAAAAACAATTCTCGTCTCCCTTTGCTTTGCAGTTGGATCTGAGCTCAGATAAAACTCCATGAACAACCGGTGACAGGGGTGTGGGCCCTGAACAACAGGGAGAGATGTTTACAGAACACAGTGCGTCAATAAACCGCAAAATGACATCTTAAAGGCGAGGGTTTAATGGGAAGAATAGATCTGTTTGTCTCTCCTTCTGTCTAGATTGTGTCATGGTATTAACAGGAAAAAAAAGAGACATCTTTTAGAATGCTTATAGAGCAAACAAAGGCTTTAGCAGACACTCCTGCCAAGAAAATGTAAGTGCGAATGGGATTAGACTCTGCTACGAAGCTTGTGGGCTACAGCTTCAGCTTTTCCAAAGGTCTATCCAGGTCCAGTGCTGCTGACTTAATGCACATGCAAACAGAACTGGTTAGGTAGGGCATGTGTGTTACTCCTGGTCTACATTTTGCTCCACACTTAAAATTAGCTCAGTTCTCCGCAGAGCCCTTACTGCACGGCCAAGTGAGGCCACATTGTGCAGAGGCAGGCAGCTAAAAGCCAGAATAACATTGTTTCAGCCCTGCATTAAGTTAGCACCAAAGATGAACTCACCTTTGACCCAATTACACCCATTTTCACAACTATCCCCACATGCTTAGAGAAGGAAAAAAAGCTTTGGGGGCATATTGAGTATAGTGTGTGCTAGGGATCACAATAGGTCTCCATGGAAACAGAAAAGTCTGCATTATGTGTCCATATAGATGCCTTGATAGAAACAGCTTTTCTGTTAGTACCCTTCAGTTGTTGTGGACCATTTGACACTTGTACAGGCCCACTTATTATTATTTTTATAGACTTAATATTTCTGTACCCTGTGGCGCTATCCATTGAGCTGGTGTCAGCAAGGTTACGTTGGATAACTGAGAGGCACAGTGTGGACAAAGATTTCTGTACGCTTATTTCATCATACTCACATTTTCATACTACGTCTCAAAAGTATATGAATGATTTATTAAGTTTCTCTGTGCATTTTCCCACTGCATCATAAGAATGCGTCAGTGTTACACAGAGGATAGCATATAGAGGCAGTTCACTCACACACATGCGGACAAACATTTAGATGCTTTTAACGGAAATGCATGAATGCAGATGCTGGTGTCGCTTTAAATTAGAGGAGAAAGCTGCTTTTTGAGATAATAAACTTACATTTTAAAAGAAGAGTCCCAGACTAGATGTGCACCCACCAACTGGCTGATGAATCCTGACTGTAATATGGGGTACGCAGAGGATACACAGAGTACGGTTACTTAAATGAACTTTGACACAAATGGGAAGGAGTAGAAAAAGTGCTGATGGAGTCAGAAAGCATGTGCAGAAAACTTTAGAAGCTACTTCTACTCATAATTATTTTGAGAGGCTTCCCTGAGAGGAGTGAGGCAGAGACAACGAGCAAGGCAGAAGGGGAATGGGGAAATAATCCAGATGGGTTCAGATGGAGGGAAAGATAAACAGAGTGTTCGCTAACATTTCATTGGCAAAAAGAAACAAAAAAAAAAAAAATAAACAAACATATTTTGTAATATCTGGCTCCCAGGTTCAAGAGAGTAAAGGAGGTTAAACTCTCTAGCTTGGTCCAAACAGTTATATTCAAGTGCCACTCTTCCATGTGGGATTTAATGTGAGCTGAGTCACTGCGCAGTCAAAGTAATACCCAATTTCTCATGCCACACTTCACATCAGCTTGAAAGATTACATACTGCTTTGTCAGATAACCTGTTATTATACTGCACAGTGACTGGTGCGGTTAAATATGTAATTTTACCTTTGCATTGTAAACCAAATGTAATGCACATCTTTGTTTTTTCATATATATCAAGCTAAGGTCTGTAAACATACTGTCTCATACACCATACTCATCAAACTTATTCTGTATGCATTTATAGACTCATTCACAGGGCTTCATTTTACATTGCATTAGCCTGCCAGGAGCACAAATCACTACATTTTCCAGCAGCTGAATTATTCATCATAAGGTCTCTTAATGTAGAGTATTAATATGAAATGACTGTCAAGCTTCCAATTTTTTTGGTCTTCTGTGTGTGTCTCCTTCTCCATCCCTCAGCTGTCTTGGTTGATTTCTCTCCCTTGCTGCAATCTAGTTGTGGCACTTTATGTCTTTACTTCTTTACACTTGATTTGATTGCCATGATTGCTCAATAATTATATATACTGGTGCTTATATGTGTGTCTGAATGCGTGTTCATTTTGGTACATGCATGCTTGGGTGAACACAGGTTCACAGAGGCACGCGGGTTTTGTAGTAATTACTATAATAAAGTGAAACCATCCACTCTTTACCTTTGCAGGTGGTTCTAACTACACAAGTATATGTTTCTTTAAATCCCCTTTGTTTTCAAATTATTGCATAGCTGGCACTGCAGCAAAAACCACATGTAATTTCCATTACCATTAACTGACAGGTGGGTACAAAACATATCCTATATATATATAGTTAATTGCAAATGATTAAATCTTGATTCTTGCTTTTGAACGAAGCAAACAAATCCTTGGACACCGAAGCAACAGTAGATGCTTTCTCCCAGCCTGGCTAGACTTACTGTAGGTAAAATTACACAGTGTTACACCAGGTGTTCACATACACACATTGTCAGCAGCAGAACAAGTCAAATACAATTATGGTAGTTTCTGGCAGCAGTGTGGATATATAAAAAAAATAAATAAATAAATAAAAAATTCTCCTGCGTCTCAATGAAGGACAGCTGTGTACACTCATTCTTCAATGCAGGCAGCAGAACTCATTTTCCCGGATCTTCATTAAAAGTAATTTTAGTAGGCTCCATGCATTTGTGTTGCATTCATCTCTCCTCTTCTCTCCGTCTGTCTGTCTTTGTCTTTCTTTCTCTTCTTGATTATGTGGGTGTTGCCCAACATGCAAACACAGATGAATGTCATGCATTATTCATGGGTTCATGCCCGTCTCTCACACACACACACACACACACACACACACACACACACACACACACACACACACACACACACACACAGGCGAGATATTCTCGGGGAATAGCTCACGGAGGCAGGAGCATCAAGGTGAGCTCGGGAAAATCATTCGACTTTATGCCCCAAAACACCAACGACATTACACAACAACACACGCGTTTCATCATCATCATCATCCCTCGCAGGTACAGACGTGTCCTCTTTGCTGTTGGAAAACAGCAACAAAGCAGATGCTATCTATCAACTCCAGGCTACAAAACATTATTTGCTCGTCATGGTCACATTTACTGGAGCATTTGCTTTGCAGAGCAAGGTAACTCATTCACACCGCACACCCATGTGAAACTGACATGACTCATGGCTGGAAGAGAAAGTATGTGGGCAATAAAGGCTTTTGGAGGCAGAGTTAATACAGCACCAGATTACTGAATCACATCATTATCCAAGCTGGTAACAAAGGAGCAGCACTCCATGTAAAATGCTATTAATTTTTATAGACAACGTGCATCATCCCGAGAGTTCTATTCACTTGTATCCTTTACCTTCACTGTTCATTGTGTGTTTTACTACCTAATTTCAATACAAACTGAGCAATATGTTTTTAGCATATACACTGCAGGTTATTCTTCTGAGTTGTTAGGGAAGTAGCAGTTGAATTTATGAAGTCAGATTCTTGATTTCTAAGAATATCTGAATGTGTCTCACTCCAATTTTTGCCTGACACAACTCAACCACATAACCTACTAAGTGCTGAGCACATTTGACACAGTTTTACTTTTGGGTGCAAACACATGTTCCAGCAATAATTATAGGAGTACTACATGTTTATCAGAGAAGTGCTTCTACCTTCAGGGTAGTGTACTGCTGGCCCTCTAAACCACTATTTTTGCTGTCCTGTTGACTGTTTTGACAGGTTTTTAGAGTGCATATTTAAACAGATGAACAGGAGAAAATAATTCTTAAAAATATCACAAGAAAATTGCAGCAATCAGGATTAATTGGCGGAACACTTTGGTATAGGTATGGGAATTCTGTGTGATTATCTGTATGGAACAATGTTAGGCATTAGACTAATGTCGCCAACCTTTGGCAGCAGTTTCATTGGTAAATTGGTCAAAATGGTTTCAAATAATCCTGTGTCAAATAAATGGCCTGCGCATGAAGGTGGTTTAGAGTAAGAAAAGAGGGGTTAATTTGACAGCAGGGACATTAAGTGCTAATTATGTCATAGCAAGCTGGCACATAATTGGTGAGTGTGAAATGGCGATTACTTCTGTCTCAAACAGCATGCTTTCAGGTCAGTATCCTTATTTAACCACCTGTTTAATACTTGTCTGTATCATAAGGGAAATGCAATCAATCCTAGCATTCATTGTGATCTCTTCTTTTTCCTGTGTGTTGGATTTCCAGTCAAATTGTCAGTCCATCAAAGTACTAAAAGAGGCTGGCAATCAAACACCCTGCATTTAAAAGATGCTTATAGCCACTGGGAAGAGAACCCATTGTTTTGTGAAATTCTGTTCTGAAGCATCAGTTTTAACATTTTGCCCACTGCCATGCTTTTTTTTTTTTAGGTGCCTTAAGTGACCGTGTTTTGATTAGCAGTGATTCAGTTTAATTCAACTGAATTAATTTCAGTTCAACTAATTTTCAGTTTTATTTTTGATTTATATAGTGTGAGTGCATGTTGTAAATTAAAGGCAATACTAAAGAGGGAACCCCAATCAAACTGGGAACATGGTGTGGAGGAAGAACTTCCCTGGCATAACCGTGCCCAGAGAGAAACAGCCATTAAAGGCCTCAGTCACACTAAAGCAAAAATAGACCAGAAACTTCAGTGTGATCAGGAAAAACCTGGTGGTTGGAGAGCGATTGCATTTAATTTTTTGTTGTCTGGGACTGATCGCAAGTAGTTGGTCACCCAAAGGTTGAGCATGCAGCACCCTCAACCTCTGGGCGACCACTTTTGGTGGCAAGGTGATCACATACGGAGTTGCACTGCACTCTCCAACTATTGTTTTCCCTTGTGTGACTGTAGCCTAATGCAACTGACAATGAACGCATCAAAACACAAACTGTGTGAGAGATAGAAGGCAAAATTGAATAGCATGCAATGGTAGCATATAATGACTGGGGAGTGGAAAAGAGGAAGAGAAGTGTTTAGTGCTTCATGGGAGGTCCCCCATCAACCTGGGCCTATAGCAGCATAATTAAAGGGTGGTTCAAGGCCACCTAATCCAGCCCTAGCTATAAACCTTGTCAACAATGAATGTTTTAAGCCTGAGGTGGCTCAATTTATAAAAACCAACAATAGCAAGCTTTTTAGAGAGGAGCATGGCTCAGACACAGATACCTGCTAATTAGTGCTTAGTATAAATACTTCCCAAAACTAAAGTAGACTTTTTAGGTGGGCTGTTATTTCAGTGTTCAATGATTGTATTAAAATGCTCCAACACCACAGAAAAGTCATGTTTACTTCTGCTGTAAAGTTTGTGTTTTACAGTAAAATGACATTGGATAGGGATTGTTGTCAGCCTCAAGTGCACAATTGAGGAATTGCAGCTTTCTGGTACTTTAGCTTTGGCTCTTTTTGGCAGCCCTGCAGGTTCCTCTTGAGCAAACATGTCTTCTGAAATCAAGAAGACTAATGCCTGCAGGGAGTTAGCTTAACTTGGCATAAACACTGAATAAGTTAAAAAAAAAAAAAAAGCCTGACTCTGTCTGAAAGGTAAAAAAAAAAAAAAATCATCCTAATAGCATGCTGAGCAGACTAAGTAACACATGATTTAGTCCTTAAAGCAAACAAGCCATAATGCGCTAGCTAATTAGTGAACTTTTGCTGAGCTGTTTCTCCCTGCTTGTGGTTGATATATTAAGCAAAGCAAACTGCCTGTTGCCTGTAGCTTGATGTTTAGCATGCAAAGATGACAGCAGCATCAAATACTGCCTTAAATTGTCAAGCTATTAAGGTGACAGCGTGTTTATCACTGAGCTACTAAAGTTGCATCAATTATCCACACATCAACTCAGCGGACAAAAGGTAAGAGACAAAGACACAGAATACAAACTGCAGAGGTTATGTGTCAGCTGTAACAGAGCTGACACATACAAACACACAACCTCCAGCACCTACAGGCAATTTTGAGTCACCAATTGACGTCTCTATATACGCCACCCAGCCTCCAGCCAGCAGGTTCAAACTTGATTTGAGCAGCATGTCTATGTCATTCTTGTATCATCCAGATAAGCCAAATAATATTCAGTCATTATAATATTTATACAAACAAACAAACAAACAAACAAGCAAACAAAAGAGGAACTATTTATTTAAAAAAAATGTTCTGTACAAACTACAAACAATAAAGTGCATGTAGAAGGTTAAAAATTCAAACAGCTTTTAGTTTATTAGCCATTCTTTAACTTGTAAGTGAAGCTCTTGTAGATTCAAAAACTCTCTTGAAAGAGTTCCCTGGGCTCAGATAGGCAGCATTAACCAAGTTGGTTTTTCAGGGGAAACCAGCTTCCAGTAATGGATTCAGGCCCAGTTTCTGTCTGAGTTTCCTTGAACTTAAAACAAAAAATTGCAGGATCATGAACAGGGATGGTTGTGTTAGCCAGAAAGCATTGTGACATCATCACCAATGGTGAAACCCAAGTTGGTACACTGATGACAGTGCCACTGTCTCACTCCTTGAAACATCTATCTATCTATCTGGTTGAGTTCAATGGAATCTGTGAACCGATACTTAATCAAACCAGTCACATGGGAGTTAAGCATTTTAAGATAAGGATTTCTGAGTCTGTTGTGTTTGTTGTTTAGCAGAGGTAAAGCCCAGGGCTTCTTAAATGGTCAGGTCAGTTCGATCTTATCTGTGCTGCCTGCCAAGCAGAAGAAACATGAGCTGCCTGCCTACCTCAGGCTGAGTCATGCACTTCATTCTCTTAAACAAACACACTTGCATATTTATCTGCGTGGACAGTGACAAAGAAACTCATGGTGCATAGACGTTTTAGGGATACGCGTACATCAGCTATGAAAAACAAGCATTATCTCATGCTATCAGCCTGCTCTCCTTTTTCATCGTTCCAGCATCGATTAGTCACGTTCATATGTGCTTTTCATGTCCCTCCACAACCATAAACAGATTCACACAGTGTTGTATTTTTGCTCCCGGTGAAATACTGTTCTCCAGGGAGAGAAAGGGTGTAAAATATGAACTTGGAACCGTCATGTGCAGACCTACAAACAGTCATGCATGGCTACATACAGGCTCATACAAGTATGTGTTGACTGTGCTCAAAATCTGATCTTGTCCAAACACACCTAAATATTCAGAGCCTTCTTACTGTAAGCACTTGTGTAACAGGGACCCTTAATCCGATGAAGCATAAACATAAAACATTTTGCACGCCTTGACATTTTCTGTTTGCAACTCGATTTGTTAGCCTTTTGCACTGAATGTTTGATCTCAAAGAAGATAATGACAGTTTATCTTAGTTAAAGGTAATTATAGGTAAGGATTTTATTAGCAAATATGATTTTAAATCAGCAGAAGGAAAGCATGATAATAGTATAAGCATATTAAATGTTCCAGGGGATATTAGTTCAAGGACTTGTAAATGGTAGAGGAAGTTCAGAGGAGTAATTAATCAGATTGTCATTGAAAAGATTTGGCTTGGATTGCACAAGTGATCAGCATTAGCTGTAACAATCAACGGTGGATTAAGCCTAAAATCCCCTTACCCTTTCAGCTTTTGTCTGAGCTAATGACCGTAAATTGACTTTGATCCCTGTGGCAACAACAAACTTAGAAAAAGGCTCTTAACATTGGTGAAAACTGCAAAAAAATAAAAAATAAATAAATAAATACAAATAAGGAGTAGGGCTATATATCAGCTCATGTCTCATACATGCATGCTTTACTGTAAGCAAACTACACACATGAAGGAAAAGTGATGTTGCCGCCGAGGGGACCCTGGGGACTCCACATCTCTTCTCTTCTTGGTCTACATTTTTCAAATGACCGAGTGTGTTTGTGAGAAAGAGGCAGAGAGAGAGAGAAGAGTGAGAGAATTAGTTTCCCCTCCTTTTGAACCAGGCAGGGCTGTTAGCAAAAGGGTTTTAATTGATTTTGAAGTAGTAGCTGTTGGGAATGCCTCTCGCCATTTAAAACATGCTTGACACACAGAAATCAAAACAGCATATTACCACATCAAAGGGGCAACCACCCTTGTGCCATTTGTCTAACCTGAGCGGCCAATTTTGATAACATGGAGCATTAAAAAAATGAATTTATAAACTTCCCTTTAGCTTTGTTAGGGTCATTTTATTAACCGTGCTCATAATATCCAACAGCCGTTATCTTTTGAGGAGGATCCCATTGCAGGATGTGGAGAGAAAACAAACCAATAAAATGATTGAATTTTGTTAGTAAAGTATTGGAGTCTCTCTTTAACAAAAAAAAAAAAAAAAAAAACCTGGAAGGTGTTTATCAGAGTGATATGTTGCTCACTGTAAAGGTTCAATCATCTGTTCTCTGCAGCTCTGATATCAGGCTGTCTCCAGCACAGCATGAGGCACAGCTCTGGGATAAGGAAGCTGCTTACCAACAGAAATACCAATTACTGCACACTGCATCATGACGCCTAATGGGCCTGCTGTGGCAGAGAGATGCTCAGGATGAAAGGCTTCTAAGTTCTCTTACGGTAAAACCTGTATTTCAGCCCTCAGCGTGTTGTTTAAAGACTATTGGCATTATGGTTTTGAAGAATCTAATGTTCACACTAGGTTATGATACTGTATATCATAATCATTGTGTGGCACTTTGTTCAGCACAAATACAACCCTAATGTACTGCAGATGCTTCATTTAAACCACAGCATTTGGTGTTAAACAAGGATTTAAACTCAGATGAGCTTTGTCGGTTTAATACTTCCACCCAGAAAAGCGAGGCTAAGCGTGACAAACGCGCTATGGGGCCGTATCTCCTGTTTGAGATTTGCCAGGCGTAAGCTGTTTATGTTAGCTGTGTCTGTGGAAGATCTGGCTATTTCCACTGTACACAGGTTATCAACGATAGCCACAGCGGCAAAGTAAAATAAAAATGTGATTATATTCATACACTCTCACTAAAGTCAACAACACAAAACTTCAGGTGTGTGTTTATCCCACATGATTCTCATATTTAGGGTGATTTTCTTTGCAGTAGACGTGGTCAAGACGACCTGCTGATGTTCAAATGGAACATATGATTGGTGCGAGATGGGCTGCTCAGACTATTTCAGAAAGTGCTGATCTACAGGGATTTTCCCACAAAACCATGTGTAGGGTTTACAGAGAATGGTTCTCTGGACAAATATACCTTGTTGATGGAAGAGGATGTACATACTGCTTTGAGTTAATGGGAAGGCACCAGTGGCTTAAATAACAACTCATTAAAACCAAGGCATGCAGAAGAGCTTCTCTGAATGCAAAACCTGTCCAACCTTGAAGCAAATGGGCTTCAGCAGCAGTAGACCACACCAGGTCCCACTCCTGGAACTGGAAACTGAAGCTATTGTTCACACAGGCTCACCAACACTGGACAATAGAAGATTGGAAAGACATTGCCTCGTCCGATGAGTCTCAAATTCTGCTGCAACATTCAGATGATAGGGTCAGAAACTGGTGTAAAGAACATGAAAGCATGAAGGCACGGCTCCATCCTGCCTCGTATCAGGCTGCTGCTGGTGGTGTAATGGTGTGGGGGATGTTTTCTTGGCACACATTGGGTCCCTTAGTACCAACTGAACATCATTTAAATGCCACAGCCTACCTGAGGATTGTTACTGACCATGTCCATCCCTTTATGACCACAGTGTACCCACATGATGTACCATGCCACAAAGCTCCAATCATCTCAAACTGGTTTCTTGAACATGACATTTGTCCTCAAATGACCTCCACAGCAACCAGATCTCAATCCAATAGAGCACCTTTGGGATGTGGTGAAATGGGAGGTTTGCATCATGGATGTGCAGCCCACAAATGTGTTGCAATTGCATAATGCTATTGTGTCAATATGGACCAAAATCTGTGAGGAATGTTTCCAGCGCTTTGTTGAATCAATGCCACAAAGAACGAAGGGAGTTCTGAAGGTAAAAGGGGGTCGAGCTCAGTACTACCAAGGTGTGCCTAATAAAATGTCAGGTGACATTTTATTTTGTCAGTAATTCAGGTAACTTGCATTAACATATTTGTCAGTGTCTTTGAGTATCTGCTGCCCCACTTCTTTCAGGTTTGGCAAAAGGATTGCCTGAAAATGGAGTCTTAAAATACAGCAGCGTACCTACAGCCTTGTTGTTTACTTCATTGCTGTGTGATGATGTGATCCACCAACATGTAAGATTTTGCTAGCTTGGTTTGTTCACTTCAAGTTTGAAGTTGTTTTGTTAGCAGCATTTCTGAGCAGCATTCAGTGTATTTTATCCCTTTAAGGGTCCAGCTTTTTGTTGAAATTGCTTATATTCATTCCTTTGTATTTTTCTAAAATTCCTTTTATTCCTCTGAGGATTTGGAGTAAAATAAAAAACCCTCTTATGTAAGCTGTAAATACCTAAATAGTCAGCATATTCACATATCGAATTCTAATTAGGAGAAAAGAAAGACTAAAGGATGACAACATTTATTGTTGTGTAGCTTGTTCAGGACAGGTGTCCTTGGTGATATTGATCTCTAAAGAATAAAACTTGGTTTAGAAACGTGCACTAAATGAGACAGAGTAGCAACTGCTGCTGAAATGCTCTCTATGGGCTAAACTGTCAAGCTGCTACACTCTTGGCCATATCCCAAACAGAAATGTTTTCAATTAGCAGTGAAAAAGAAAATCAGTTGCATTTACATTCCTAATTGCAGTTTGGCTAGAAATGCAAACTGATGCAAACTTTCCCTGTACTGCCAGCCTCCAGCCCGGTGTGAATCAGCATGGATTGTGATCACGATAAAGAGAGAAAATATAGACCTACAAATGTACTCATGACAAAGTATGACAGCTCATTCTCACCTCCTATTAAGCATGGTAAGTCAATACATAAACACCGCCACACAAACTCATTTTGAGTTGCTTTCCAAATTAAGATAGCACATAATTAGCCAGAAACTAGCTCATAATAAATGAGTATATTGCATACAAGTAGTACAAGTATCATGGGACCTTTTGTTAGCTCCATTATGACTTTGAATCTCCCTGTGCTATAAACTGGGGAAATATGATATACCTACATGTGGACTTGGACCAGATCATCTCTCTGCCCTGAAGCCCTACTGTGCTGCTCTTTTAGACCTTTATGATGTTTGACAGGCCTGCCTGCCTCATTGTCACATCAACCTGCAGCTCAGAACGTGAGTGCAAGCGAAAGAGACGGTTGGAGAAACATTAAAAGATATCAGGGTTTTTTTTTTCTCCATTTATTTGACCAGCAGGCCAAGGTATAAACAAATGTCACAGGAATTGTAGATTAGATAATATAGAGATGAATGTCACTCATATCTGGTTAATTTACTTTTAGATTTTTTTTTTTCACATTTACTCTTAATATTCTCAAGGAGTGGGTTACCATAGTAGCCACAGGGTGATTTAAAATGGGGGATGGTAATGAGATTCTCCATCTCAGAAGAGATGATCAAGTGCACACACTGAATATCAAAGAACAATATGCTACAGCATATATAGTTTTTGAGGAATAACCTTTAATCACTGCAGCAGGGGTACACAAACAAACATATAAGTAAAAATATTTGCATTTATGTAAATGTATGTTACCTATTATGGCAATGCAAAAGTGACTCTGCATAGAGTGTGTTTTAGAAGTAAGTGCCCATTTTGAATATTCGCATGTGGTTGCTGATGTATACAAATATGTGTGGTAAGATGCCAGCCCCTCCATGGAACTGCACACTGTTTGTCAGCTAATTAGCAACATGAGTTAGTGCTACAGCAGTTGGGGGAGTGCCTCACATGGAGAGAAAGGCTGATGGGAGCTGATGGGCGCAGCGGAGCATCATTTCTGGTGACTTGGGAGGAGGGGGGGGGGGGGGGTAATGCATCTAAACCACTGCTAATGAAGACATCAGCTTACTGGCACGGCCATCTTAGTCACAGGCAAGGCAGCCGTCAAAACTGCCATTATGGCGTAAATAAATTGCGAGACAGTGCAGGAGAATCGTCAGATGTTCAACATGCCAGTGAAGAGGACAAAAAAAAAAAAAAAAAAAATTGCGCCTCTGAGCACACAGTTGTCCCACTCCAGCAGGGGTGTTGATGTCCTGATGGCAATGCACAGCTACTCAAATGTTCGAAACTAAAGTAAAGAAAAAAGTAAATACAATCAGATTGGCCCTGTTTACTTGATGGATCTCCGTGATTTGAGCTTTGAGCTGATTTGTGTCATCTCAGTCTTCGCTGCATAATTTGGATACACAAGTAAATACAATAATCCACCAAGGCTGGAATAGAGTGGGTTCTAAGCAGCAAAGGCAACTGAAAGTTTCTTTCTTTCTTTTTTTTTTTTTTTTTTAAGTTTCAGGTGGCTCTCATGCTTATCTTTTACAGTGCCTGCATCTCTTAGGTGTGAGTTTCAGCTTGATGTAGGTGTACATAATGGTAAAAGAAAAAAATAATTATACATGCCTTAAGAGGGAGAAAACAGGGTTTGGGATGAAAAATAAGGGGGAAATAAAAAAAAATTATTAGGTAAAATAGAAATAAGCAAACAAACAAACAAACAAAAACCAGACAGGCCTCACATATAACGTTTGGTGGAAGGTGACAAACGCTACAGGGTCCTCAGCCAGATTTTCTTAGCAACTAACAGCAAAACAGGTGTCAATCTCATTCTCATTCCTCTAACAAAATTTGTAGCAAGAGCATGTAGTTGAAGTCAAACTGACCATGACATTTCTCCCCTTGCTACCTTTCAGGGAAACATTTTGGATGTGAGACCCTGTTGGACACCGGCCATGAGCAAAGCCTGAGTGCCACAGGGTGATGTATTGGCTGATTAGCAGCTTGGAAGGCCGCTGCTGATAGGTTTCCCTGATAGCTGTATTCGTTGCCCTGCTCTGAGATACCAGTAAACGAATGTTTTGGAAGCAGCTGACATTTTTCTCTGCTCTCATCCCTTATAGCTAAGAGCCCTTTTCTCTGTAACACTGTTGTCAGTATTGAAATCAGATAAACTGCAAACAGACAGTGTTGAACCAGCTTAGCTGCTTTCCCATTTTCTCACTGAGGAGTTCTCATTCAGTCGCTTCAGTCAGAATCCAACTGTGTGTCATTATTTTGGCTTTTGCTAAATATTTGGGTTTTGCTAAGAGTTTAACTGCCTCTTTGTATTTCACTGATCTTCTTACATACTTTTCTACTCAGTTCAATTTTATTTATGTCATCTAAAGGTGCTTTATATTGTTTTCTATGTTCTGAAGATGTCACAATCCATAGAGAAGAAGACCCAAATATAGGACATCAGGAAGCAGAGTAAAATCCTAAATCCAAATCAGGCAGTCAGTAAGCCAAACTGTTCCAGCAAGAAGCAGGCAAAATGCAATGTCCAAAAAGGTCAGACACCAGGAGAACTACTCTAGGAAGACAAGGAAATGAAAAGACACAAGGAAAATCAGAACTATGAAAAAAAAAGTGGGAAACTGGCTAAAAATCTTTATTCATCGGACTAATGAGCTGGCAGGTGACAAGGAGAAATGAGGGACCATGCATGTATACTGAGACTATATACGGTATATGGTGAGTGATTAGATAATTGATGACAGGTGAAACAAATTTAACACAGGTGATGCATTTGTTTTTTTTTTGTTTTTTTGCTATCTATAACCTTACCTTAAATTAAAATGTTTTTCTGTAGATGACACCTCAAGTCATAACTTATTTCGACTTGAATAGTCTCTGTTACGTCTTTCTAACAAAAGCCTTCAGGGGTATCACTCTATCCAGTTAGGCAGCATAAGAACCATGAATCCATTTCTCCTGCTTTTGGTGCATGTGCCTGACCAAGCTGTCACAAACAGATTGCATGACGGTGGCATGATGTCCAAACGTCCTTTCTGTGCTCACAGTCCAGCACTGTCCAGCTCGACTGGCAGTTGCCGGAGACCACTGGAACTGGCAGGCCTGCCATTGGCACCTTATTCTCTTCACAGGTGAGAGCAGGTTCACACTGAACACATGTGATAGATGAGGAAAAAAATCTGGAGATGCCATGGTATCTCTACACGAGCAACCCGCTGGAGGTCATTTTTTTGGATCTGGCAGTGCTCCTCCTGTTCTTCCTCACATAAAGCAGCAGATACCAGTCCCGCTGCTGGCCTGACATCCTTCCGCAACCTTGCTCCGCTCTCCTTGTGTAATGGCACATATCCTGGGATGCCCTCCACACTCGTAAGACTGTGCCGGGAGACACAGCGAACTGTCTTGTGACGGCAGGTTTGGATGTGCCATCCTGCTCCACCTGTGGAACCTGAATGAACTGCAGTTACTGTCTCATGCTATCAGTAGTGAAAAAAAAAAAAAAAAAATGAAACAAAAAGCAGAACAAGAGAAAAATCATCCAGGAAGGGTAAGAAGAGAACAACAGTCTGTGGTTACCACCTGCAAAACCATTTGCTTTTTGGTGGGTGTCTTGTTGTTGCTGCTTCTCTAGTGCCACTTTCATTTGCATCAAAGCAGGTGAAATTGATTCACAGTGGTTTATGCTTCCTAACTGGTGAGACTGATAGCTCTGAAATGTAACTACTGTGATGATCGCGCGTCTGTTAACATTTTTTTTCCATTTTTGAGGAGTGTATTTTGTAGCATGAAAGCTGATAGTCACAATAACAACCATGAGTGACTGCAAGGCTTGCACCAGAGGAAAAAAAAAAAACCTCCAGTCCTATAAAGATGCAACGACAGGGCAAGTGTTACCATTTTATCAGCGCTGGAGAGTAGGTTACACATAAAAGCAAATCTATTTCTTGTTTGTCAGTGGGATGGAAATGTCTGATTTAGTGAAGTGGTCTATAGAGAGTAGGCGAGATGGAGTGATAAAGAACAAAAATGCTCTATCAAGAGTCAGTTAAGATTCCTTGTTTTATTCATGCACCAATGGCACAAGAAAAGAAGCAACAACAAAAATAAATAAATATTAAAAAAATAAGCCAAGAAAAAGAAGAAGCAAACTTGAGTTCATTTTGACACATAAATCAATGCTTCGTGCTGCAGTTATAATTACATTAGAATTTGCTGGATCTATTTCTTTTTTATTCATTTTTTTTTTATATTGTTATATCTACTGTCAGGGGAGGCTCAGCTATTTCTAGCATAATTAGAGGTTTCACTGACAGCACATGCACATACATGTAAACAGGCACGCCTACAAACATGACAGACACATGCTGGTAAGTTACACTGTAATAACAGGCGGCACGCAGATAAAGCAGTTTTGGGATATTCATTCATGCAGTTCCAGTATGCAAGAGTACAGCTATGAAAGGGAAAAAAGTGAGTTCTGGGTTTGTTGAGAGCTCCCTTGACAGGGAGCAGAACAGGCTATTACTTCATATTGCACCATTTAAGCTGTTTTTATTTTGGACTCTCCAGCTCCTTCTACCAGCCGGCACAGTCTCCAGGGATAATAATCAGGCCTCAACAAGAAAAAGCAGACAGCTCTTAACAGTTTAGAGAGTTGTATATAGTTTGTGTGCCCACATATCAGTGTGTTGTGGTGGGGCTGGATAAATGAGGTAATACTCCGTGTGCTTGCGTGAAGAGACCTGTCACTCATGCTCAGTTTGCTAGTACTTTCCTAAATGCTGTTTTAGAAGACAAATGTACAGCCTGAAGTGACATCACACCCTCAGACCCATAAGCCATTTTCACACGTGAACATCAGACTATGCTGGGGGTGAAAGAGGTCATTTTCCAAATTCCTAACCCTGTTTCTTATGTAGCACACAACATGAGATACTCAGCTTCAGATACATTCTCACCATTGGAAGTCCACCAGTTTGGTTTAGGTGAGGGTGCTGACTGGGTGGTGTGTGCTGGAGGCATGACATAGAAAAATAACTCAGCGTAAATACACAGAACTATTACCTTCACTATGCTCACAATGGAGTGGGGAGCTGACAGGTTAAATACCTTTAATGTCCTTTCCAACAGAATCTCTGGCATTCTCTCACACACATCCATTGGGTAGAAAAGTTCAGCACTGCAGTGCATGTGTGAAAACAGCTCGAGAGACTATAAGCCTCTGCCTTCATGTCTTCCAACTTTGTAGACATTTTTCCTCCGTTCTCTCATATATACAGACAAAAAACTTGCACATAAAGCTCTTAGCACCAAGAGATCTCAAATCAACAAGTGAAAGGAGAGAAAGTACTTGACAGTTTCAAAGTCTTGGATTTTCAGATTGGTGTTACAATGACAAGCTGGGCAGCACTTCACTTCTATGGTAACGGGTAACGGGATGACTGCTGTGGGTCTCTGTCATTTTGGGTGACAATAGCTCCCTCTGGTGCTGACAAACAAGACTGTGAGAGAGTGTGGCGGGGTGGTGGTTGGGGGGGGGGGGGGGGGGGGGGGGGGGGGGGGAGAAAGGGAGAGGGAGAAAGCTTTTGGTTCAGACTGGGAACAGAAGGCAACTCTGTCAGGCTGTGTCCTCTTCTTGTGAGAAAAGGGAATATCAAAGGCAAGACAGGAGTCATGAGGGAGTAGAGTGGAGTTGAGGGTATAAGCAAAGAGATTCACTGAGATGAGGTGAAAGGAGGCAGTGCTTCAGAGAAGACTTTCAGATTCTAGGAGAGGCGTTACGTAATTCGTGCAGATGGCATTTTGAGTGTCTCTCTCTCCTCCCCATGTTATATCCCTACCTCTGCCAGGACACATTATCCTCTCATTCAGGAGGGTGTTTCAGGGCTAACTTTGATCATTTGTGCTGTTTACAGTGTGTGTGTGTGTGTGTGTGTGTGTGTGTGTGTGCGTGCGTGCGTGCATGTGTGTGTCTTGGTGTGTATTTGACAGGACACAAATGAATTCACACAGACACCACGTCATACACGACTACTGGGAGCCTGGTTCAGGTGAGGAAATCTAAACTAAACTGCCATCAGTGCCTGCATGCTGTTGTTTTAGCAGATAAAATGTTTAACATGTTCACTGTCTAACTCTTAGTGAATTAGCTGTTATTTGTATTTAGCACTAATGGGGATGTGTTTTCTTGCAGGTTTAAAGTTTTGAACTCTGGATTCTTGACCTGATGATAGACATAAAGGAGAGGTCACAGGATCAAGAAAAGCACAAGTGAAAATAACATTAATTCTGGCACTGTGCTACTAGTGTTGGAAATTAGACAGTCAGCACAACTGTCTTATGAAATGTGCTCGTATGCATGTAGGTTCTTTTGTTCATTCCCGTAACCACATTGCTGGTGTAGGGAGGCATGGAGTTGCTGATATAGCTGTCTATGTCACGACAGATGCTGTCATTACTGTCTTTCTCCACTTTGGCCTGTCCCTGACTTCACACAGCAGGCTGTTCATACCCAGACCAGTCCAAGCCTTATCATTGCCCAGCGATTTTGTGATCAGTCTCATTGTCTTCCTTCTTCGACTGTTCCCTGGAGGATTGTTTTGGACAAGGAGTCAAGTCTTGCAATGTGTCTTGCAAACCACTGAAGCTTCCGTCTTTTCACCATTGAGAGCAGGTGTTTTGGGGGTCCCGCTAAGGCGGTGACTTGTCCTCATCCTTATCCTTGATAGTCTCATTGGTCTTATGGGCCATCAATAAGATGCCAAGGAGCCTGCGGTAGCTCTTCATTTCGAATGCTTGTATACACATCTCCAGCTTGACTATCAGAGTCCAGCTTTCACACCCATACAGGAAGATGGACAAGACTAGAGACTTATAGAGCTTGAGTTTGGCCTTGAAGCTTAGTTCTTTACCTTGCCATATTTTCCCGAGGCCTGACATGACTGATGTGGCGATTGTGATCCTGATTTTTATCTCTGCAGCACAACTGCCATCTCTGGTTAGAGTGGAACTGAGGTACTTGAATCCCTCAACTTCTTCTAGCTGTTTTCCATTCATTGTAACACTGTAACTGCTGTTGTTGTTGCTGTTCACCATTACTTTGATTTTGTCTGAGCTTATCTCCATTCCACATGCTTCTGCTTTGTCTACCAGTTTGTCTGTTAGCATCTGGTGTTCTTGGATGCTGCCTCCCATCAAGTCAATGTCATCTGCAAAGCGGAGGTTGCAAAGTGGACGATGGAGATGGATGTGTGGTGCCCCCCTCAAGTGCCTCTCTCATGATGTTCTCAAGGTATAGATTGAAGAGCACTGGAGATAGCAAGCCTTGTCTGACACCTACTGTGGTCTTGAAGAATTCTCCTACTTGGCTATTGAGTAGAACAGCACTGTTTTCATTGTGGTATAGCATCTGGATCACCTGGACTAGCTCTTCCTCAATTGAGAATTCATGGAGGACTTTTCACAGGTCTTTGTGCCAGACTCAATCAAAAGCTTTCTTGAAATCTCTGAAGTTGTGGTAGTTGTGGTCCTTTTGATGGTCAAGGTGTTTTTCAATGAGCAGTCTGCAGTTGAAGACCTGTTCCACTGTACTGCATCCAGCTCGAAAGCCAGCTTGTTCTTCGGCCAGGATGCCCACAGCGTGACTCATACGTCTCTGCAGGATTACCCTGAGCATGACCTTGCTTGGATGGCTAATGAGGCTTATTGTCCTGTAGTTCTGGCATTGATGAAGATTACCTTTCTTTGGCAGTGGAATGATGAGGGGCTGGGTCCATTTTTCTGACCATTCTTTGGACTCCCAAATCCTCTGACATATTGTAGTGAGGATCCTGACTCTCTCCTCTCCACCATACTTTAGAAGTTCAGCTGGAATATTATCTGGCCCTGGTGACTTCCCCTGTTTCAGACCATGTACTGCATGTTCCACTTCTTCTTTCAGAACTGGTAAATCTTCTGCCTCTCTCGTGCTTCTATCCTTGTCTAGCAGTGTGGTGTCTGGGTAGTTGTACAGGTCTTTGCAGTACTCGGGCCATCTCTCTAAGACTGCTGCTCGTTCTGTCAGGGGAACAGACATTTGGTTCCGACTTGACTTCATTAGGGTCTTTAATGTACTGTAGGCTTCTTTGCTGCTGCCTTCTTTCATACCCTTTTTGATCCTCTCACACTGTTGGGAAATCCAGTGTTCCTTTGTTTCTTTCATTTTTGATTGGACCATTCTCTGTGCACATCAGTACTTCTCTGCTGCCTCTGGGCTTGTGTGTTTGGTCCCTTTTAGAGCCCTGCGTCTATCACAGAGGTCTAGAATGGCATTGGAGACCCAGGGAAGACTCTTCTTCCTCTCTCTTCCCAGCACTTCAGCTGTCTCCAGAATGGGATCTTTAAAGCCTCCAACAAATTTATTGATGTCACTGTCCATGAGGATCAGTGCTGCAAATCCAACTGGACTTGGAATGCTGAAGCTACCTTGGAGTCCTGTAGCTTTTCTAGGTCTAGGTTAATCTGAGGGTTTGCGGTGGGCGTTGTTTTCTGAGCTTCATTTTTCATGATTAGGAGAACTAGGTCATGGTTACTGACTATGTCTGTGCCAGGATATGCCCGAGTACGTGCTTTGTTGATGCTAGATTTGAACTGGCAGGGAGTCAGAATAAAGTCAATTTGGTTATGGATCTGGCCATTTGGTGTATGCCAAGTTGTTCTCCTGGATAGTTTGCAGGGGAAGAGGGTGCTGGCCAATGTGAGCCAATGACTGTGTGTGAATTCTTGCAGTCTTAGGTCCCATTTGTTTGTTTCTCCTGTGCTGAACATTCCAACTTTTCCAGTCCAGTGTTCATAGGAGTCAGGACCAACTTTGGCATTCCAGTCACCTTGCACTACGAGGGTGTCTTTCTTGGGACATTTTTTGATTGCATCCTCCAGTTGTTCGTAGAACTCTTCAACCGCTTCATCGCTGTAGTCAGCTGTAGGTGTGTATACCTCAATGAACGAGATGCTCTTGGGCTTGGCAGCTATTCTTATTGTGATGATTCTGCTGGTTATGGGTGTCCGGCTGACAACGCTACTAAGGATTCCCTTGCATATCATGAATGCAACACCCTGTTAATAATTCTTTTCATTCCCACTATACCACAATTTGTGACCTTCTTCTGTTGTTGTTTCCCCAAAGCCTGTCCATCGCACCTCACATAAGCCTATAATATCCCATCGGTAGGTTGACAGGGCATGCTCCAGTTCCTTTAACTTCCCACAGACGTACAGGGCGAAGACATTCCATGTCCGACTTGATCTATAGTTAATCTTAGAGTCTTGGTTTTGGTTCCAGTAACATACTTGGCACCCATCTCCTCTCCAAGAATGACCACAGCCAAACTCCTCCTACATAACAACCTCTTCCACTCTGGCTTCCAATCTGGAAGTCACACATATGGAGGTGCTGTGCTATCACCCCCTCATGTGGCAGGTAGTACTGGGTTACATGGTACCAGTAGCAGGGAGGAGGCCCTGACCCGACACACATACAAGTGTAGGTAAGCACAGGGATATTGTTTTTTTTGTAAGAATAGTTTTCTTTCAGTTTAATTTCCCATGGAGAAGAAGCATGCCAGACACTGTATGCCCACTGCTGTAATATCACTGTTTTACACTTGTGTGGCATACCCTTCAAAGCAGTGTATGTATGACTGTAGGTTCACAACAGTGCTGTTGTTCCTGTATGTAGAGAAATTGTAGTACAAAAATGGTTGCACAATTCTCACAAATCAAGTCCTTTCATGGCACATGAAGACCAGAGCATCAATCTGATGCCAAATTAGATAAGAATGAAACTGCTGCAATAGAGATAACCAGCTCAATGTATTCAGCTACATGTAGGCAAAAAGTACAAGTTCAGGAAAGAGTGAGACTGTACGGTAGACATGTCCTTTAAAATCCACTGTTTTATTCCACATTGCCTGCAACAGCACTGTTATGAAAAGCCCTGATGAAATGACTGTTTAATATGCTAATGTTTGAGACTTTATTACAGCAAAGAGCATGAAGAGGGAGATCTAATGGCTGCTGCTGTGGATGCTATTTTGCCTCTGCTAGTCTTTGCTGCATAGTTACAAGCATTGATTTGCCTCCCAAATTCAGTGTTTCTTTGTTTGCTCTGACAGGCATTGCCATGGAAACACAAGGGAGAGAAATTACAGTAAAGTTAAGAGGGAAGCCGTACCGAGGAGCCAGTCCACCAGACTGTGAAGGGCTGGTTAAATTCAAGACCAAAGGCAGCACTACATCATCTCTCTGGGGCTGAGAGAACTACAGCCAGCCATAAAGTTCCTGAGTGTTTCTGAGTCTCTTATATGTCTCAGAGAAACACTCCAAGTTTCATCTTAACTTGTGCATAACTTGTGTACAATCACCAGACAGGAGTCTTCCTCAATATGACAGTAATCAGATATCAGTGGCTGTTTCCTCAAACGTAAAAGCAATAAGTAGATTCTATTCCCGTCTGTTACACAGATGGGGTGTTAAACATTTATAGGGCTGATGAAGGAAAAAGTGGAGTCAGGAAAGGGGAGGAGAGAAAGAAGGATAGAGAGTGTGAGACAGATGGAGGAAAAAAGTGAAAATCTTGATTTGATATATTTAACTTTGCTCAAACACAGCAGCTTCATGGCAAGTGATGGCAGAGATTCAATATCTTACTAGGACTTGGGGGCAAACATATATAGTACATTACAGTCTGTGAGTGTTTGCACAGCAACACATTTTTATTTTTGCATATTGGTTTACCAAAGAACAGATTTTATTCTTCAAAATCATTGCAACCTGCACTGAAAGTAAACCAGAAGAGTTATTTCATGGACTGCTGTAAACAGATGTATTGAAACAAGAATGGAATGGAAAATATGAGTATAAAGTGGGTACAGTGCAACTGTTAAAAACTTTTGCATATATTGCATCATATGTTAATGATGTCTCTGATGTTCAGTCGTCTTCACCGTGATTCACCCTGGAGAAATGGAACTGACTTCATGTCTCCTGAGCCCTTAATTCTGCATATCTTGAGCATCAGTAGCAATTTGACCAAGGCTAAGATGATGACAACAACTACAATAATGATTATATATTGAGTTGCATTCAGAGATGACTTTAGCATTGCCCGCAAAGAAGAAGACAAAGGAAAGTATTTCCACATGATCTTCTTTTAATATTTGCTGAGATAAATTACTAATTGCATTAAGATGTGCCTACTGTTAGTACGTGTGTTTTGCTTGTGAAGGAATGAGTCATAAACACTTTAGTTCTCATGCAAAAGATTTTATATATTGAAGAATCAGAAATTATCACATGTACATGTGGGCAAATCTTGTGGGAGAGTCAGGCATCTCAGCAGCTGCCTGTGGCTCTCTCCCCAGAAGAGCACTGCTCTAAACTAACCATAACAATTTATACTGCCATTATCTAAACAGATTCTGGGTGCTGTGAGTTGACCTTTGTCTTCGGTCTTGTTCAAGCTGGTTTTTCATGACCCAGATTCCTCTTCATCAGCAATAAAGCCATAAAGCACACCTTCTTCCTGATGTTTTAATTTGCCATACAGAGCAATCTTGTCCAGATTAATAACAGAACATGGTGACATTGGTGATGTTTTAATTGTACGTACTGTGGCCGAACCTCCAAGATAAGGTGAATTGAGACAGAGAAGTTAGTCTCTCTGTCTAATGTATTATTTAATGGTTTATTATTTGGTTGATCCACTGTTTATTAATTAACTTACTGGAGTTTACTTTTAAATATTTGTCCTTTTAATCACTGAGTAAAAATAATCCCTAACACTACCTTCTATGATGACACTGACAGTCAAATTGACTTTTCCACTGCAACTTTTCTCCACCCATGAGACAGAGAAGGGAGCCACTCCTCTACCGCACAGAAATACAGGCCACTATTTTCAGGACCAGGTTTCAAGAGTGTTAGGCTGAATTGTCTGGGATCAGGGTGGCCAAATCTCAGGTGAACATTCTCCCCAAACCTGTCTTGGAGGGTGGAGTTTCGATAAACTGTGAATACAGGGCGCTGTTTAGTTTTTGTTTCTTTCTGCCAAAACCATGCAACCTGGAACTTGGATTCAAAGCTAGATTGTTTGCTGATGTTACAGGGGGCTTTGACATCCTGGTTTCTGGTTATATTTAACTCTGCTCCCTCATTTGGAATAGACAGATTGTTTTCTGTGAAAAAGCACAAGGGTAAAACTTTAGTTTAACAAGGTAGATCAATCAGTGAGACTTAATGAAATTCCAGGGTATACTGACAGACAAGGGGGAAATCAAGGGCAGCAGACAAAAAAACAATCAGGAAGATTTGCAAGTAGCCACACTGAAAAACAAAAAAAGAGCTGTAAAAATAAGCAGCACACATGCAGCTTGCACACAGAGAGAGCATAAGAGATGAAACCAAACAAGACATGCTAAGACTAAGGTTGATCCAAAGCTACAGAAAGAAGATATTAGATTAAAGATAGACTCTTATGCTCATTTCCGGCTCCGTGTTTATTTATTGATTCTATTAGAGTAGCTTTGCATGCTTCAAAAAAAATCCTGTTTGCACTCGCCTGTGAGTCTTGCTGTTGGGTTTCCACTCAGACACAACACACTGGTACACTCCTGAATCAGACAGTGTGACCTCATCAAGCTCTAAGGTGAAGTTGTCAGTTGCGTTCTCCGTACCACCCTCTACCCTTCACATCGGTGAACGGGGCCATTGCTGCTGATTTGTGTTGCCAGGTGACAGAGAGCTGGCCTTGAACCCCATCCACTTTACAGGCCAACTGTATCCCGCCCCCTTCGGTGGCATTTACAGCCTGCTGCAGTTTGACTATCAGCATATTTTCTGTGAGCAGATGAGGCAACAGACAGATAGCATGGCTGTGTTTGAGAAGGTAATAATTGAAAAAATTATTTTACCAACAGCAAAAAACATAAACAAGCAACAGTAAATAACACTTTATGTAAGCCTTATTAGATAAAAGCAACGAGGTAAAAAAGAAAGTGAATTAAACCCTCAATAACTGACTGTGTTTGTGTTAACTCTGACCAGCTGTGGGCTCGAGTCCTTGGCATCTCCCTGGATAAAGGCATCATCCTGGCTTCTCTCCTGAAGCGACACTCTACAGATATACTCCCCCTGATCCTCAGTTCTCACAGGCTTTAAGATGAGACGGTAATCTTTGTTCCCAGTTCGGGTGGCTCTGAGCTCTCCATTTTTCTCTCGGCCACTGTACTTCGGTGCCACTGGCCTGTGGAGCCAATGCAGGCCAGCTCAACAGTTCCCTTGAGCCATGCTACAGAGAAGAACCTTTTCTCCACGTCTTGCATGTTTATGTTACAGGACAGCAACAGCTCCTGCAGCGTTGCTGGCTGTGCTGAGATTCCCCCTTGTCACCTCTACTCAAGACAAAAACAGCAACATACACGTTGTGTCATGAAGGCAGGTGTGTAGAGGAAAGGCAAACATGAATGTGCTGACCAATATCAAGACATGCTATTTAATAGAGCACGACTGAGTAAAATCAATTAACTGATTGCTGCATCTCACCTGTGGCTTTGACTGTCAAGGTCATTTCCTCAACACTCTTCTCTGTGATGATGTACCAGGAGCCATCAGGATCTTGGATCCACTCCTGAGCCCGGCAGTAGATCTTACCTTGGTCTGATGGCTCAAGTTCAGCCATCTCTAAACTGTAAGTGGCCTCTCCCAATTTATCTAGGTGTATGAGATCTGCTCGGTAACACCCCTCAAACCCCTGACCTGGGATCGGTGTAAAATCTCTGTCCAGAGAAATGATGGGCTGAGCACAGTCCTCCCCATCTTTACGGAGAAACCAGGTAAGAGACAGATGGGTGTGTTGGCTGGTGCTGCTAGAGGCCAGGCATGTTAAAGAGAGAGCTTCACCCTCATTAAAGCTCCATGATGTGGAAGTAGGTGATGAGATACTCAGGGAGTCTTCGATCACTATAACCTGGATCACTGAAACTGATGATTGGGATCTCAAAGTTTGGATTTGAAGGCCTCCATAACAAACAAAACTAAAAAAAAACTAACAAAAAAAAGAAAAAAAGAAGAAGAGATGTTCTCTTTTGGAGTCTGGCTAAGTTTTAACAATAGAAGAAGACTGCAATAGACTCAGACAACATGGTTTTAGATTAAATGTTCGTGATCATCTTCACGCCATCTAAGTAAAAAGAGTGTGTCGGCTCAATCGCTTTATTTTCCCTCCTGCAGGAAATATTTTTTCCCCAAAGAAAGCAAGTGCTTATTGCTACTTTTTCATAAAAGTGATTCATGAAAATAATTTGGAGCTCATTTTACTTTCTTGCAACAATTAAACTGATATTAAAAACAAGGAAACCAAAGGAGAGTTAACATTATGAATCAGTGATTTTAATCACTGACTTTTTTAAATGCAATTTTATAAAATTTGAAAACAATCTGCTCACAACACTAATAATATTTTAGATTTATCACAGACATTAAGCTCAATATGCATATTTATTGATGCTGTTATTTTATTAAAATATTTTAGTTCATTCAAAATGGACGCACAGTATGTTGGCTAAATAGCACCAATGGCATTACTTACTGCTTCCATACTTTACAATTTACTCCACAAAATCTGCTCATTGTTTACTCCTCAAGACCACTGACCAGAATGGTTGCAATGCAACCACAGGAATTCACTCTAATACTTACCACAATGTAAAAGTTGACCCAGACAGAGAAGCAAACTGACCCTCCAAAGGGAGCGCAGGGAGCACCTCATCATGAACCTTCAACTTCAGGCACAACACTGCGTCCTCGGCATAGTAGTAGTTGTAGTAGCCCTTGGTTAATGTAACTGTGTATAAATTGCTCTGTACCTTTTCACACCTTGATTTAGATTTCTGTGTTCAATCCACACCCTAATAATGTTGCCACAGCAAACCTCTGTGAAACCTGACATCGTAATCCAGCTATTGTGACTGGCCTGTTCAGTACCATCGATTTCTCTTGTGCAGGCTACTTTTTTCAAATTTAGCCGTGAGAGAATAACAATTGTTGTCTCAGTATAAGGAATAATAATCATAGCATCAATATAAGGACTCACAGATGTCAGCAAATTCCTGGAGGGATATTGCTGAAATGGAATGGAAGTGAAGGAACGCACAAATAAGTGGAAAAAGTTGATGGATAAATATGTTTATCTTTTTGCATCCAAAGGACGGATGAACAAACAAACAAACAAGCAAACAAACAAACAAAATGTAGGGACCCAGGAGGGAAAGAAGTCCTTGCAATGGGGCTCTTAAGATGTGACACTGAATATAATAAATAAGATAATAAACTTTTTGGATTTATGTAAATCCAAGTCTGACCTCTTTCTGAAAACACTGCAAGTTGGAACTCATTTGTCTGAATGCTGCTGTGAATTAATGAGGCAATAGTGTCACCTGGTGGAGACCATAAAGGCTTGCAGTTCTGCCCATTCCTCCAGTCCTCCCATATCAGCATTTCAATAACCAGACTTTATTTTAAAATATAGAAACATATAAGGCTGTTCATAAGATAACCTTTTTCTCTATTCTTCAGTCTCTCCTCTGGTTGTTTTATTTATTTTAGAGATGTTTGGGAGAGAGCAAAAATGTTACAGGCCTGTAGCTTATTAAAGTCTAAAATATCAATATTGTGCTATAATTTAGTGATATGTCATACACTCGTCCACCACTTCTTAGATACACCTGTTGAGCTACTCGTTAATGTATATCAAATATCTAATCAGCCAATCACATGGCAAGATGTAGTCAATGCTAAAGTTCAAACTGAGCATGAATGAGGAAGAAAGGCAATTTAAATGACTTTGAATGTAGCATGGTGGTTGGTGCCAGGCGGGCTGGTCTGAGTATTTCAGAAATTGCTGATCTACTGAGATTTTCCTACACAGCCATCTCTGGGGTTCACAGAGAATGGTCTGAAGAAGAGAAAATATCCAGCGAGCAGCAGTTCTCTGGGTGAAAATGTCTTGCTGATTGAGGAGAATTGTCAGACTGCTTCAAGCTGATAGAAAAGCAACAGTAGTTCAAATAACCATTCGGTACAACCTACGTACTCAGAAGAGCATCTCTGAACACAACATGTCTGACCTTGAAGCAGATGGGCTACAGCAGCAAAAGACTACACCAGGTACATGTACCAGCTGAGGCTCAACAAAATTGGAAAATAGAAGATGGAAAACACTTTGCCTGTTCTGATGATTCTCAATTTCTGCTGCAACATTTGCACAGTAGGGTCAGAGTTTGGTATAAACAACACAAAGCATTGCTTGGCACACTTTGGGCCCCTTAAGATTTCACTGTGTAGCATTCCTTGTCGTTAACCCCTTTTAAGGGCTCAGCTTTTTGTTGAAATTGTTTATTTTTATTCCTTTGTATTTTTTAAAATTCATTTTATTCCTCTGAGGATTTGGGGTAAACTAAAAAACCCTCTTATATAAGCTGTAAATAGTCAGCACATTCACCATGATTTCTAATTAAAACTAAAGAAAGATTCTAAAGGATGACAACATTTATTCTTGTGTAAATTATTCAGGACACAGGTCTAAAGAATGAAGCTTTGTTTAGAAACGTGCACTAAATGAGACAGAGTAGCAACTGCTGCTGAAATGCTCTCTGTGGGCTAAACTGTCAAGCTGCTACACTCTTGGCCATATCCCAATCAGAAATGTTTTCAATTAGCAGTGAAAAAGAAAATCAGTTGCATTTACATTTCTAATTGCAGTTTGGCTAGAAATGCATACTGATGCAAACTTTCCCTGTACTGCCAGCCTCCAGCCCGGTGTGAATCAGCATGGATTGTGATCACGATAAAGAGAGAAAATATAGACCTACAAATGTACTCATGACAAAGTATGACAGCTCATTCTCACCTCCTATTTAGCATGGTAAGTCAATACATAAACACCGCCACACAGACTCATTTTGAGTTGCTTTCCAATTCAAGATAGCACATAATTAGTCAGAAACTAGCTCATAATAAATGAGTATATTGCATACAAGTAGTACAAGTATCATGGGACCTTTTGTTAGCTCCATTATGACTTTGAATCTCCCTGTGCTATAAACTGGGGAAATATGATATACCTACATGTGGACTTGGACCAGATCATCTCTCTGCCCTGAAGCCCTACTGTGCTGCTCTTTTAGACCTTTATGATGATTGACAGGCCTGCCTCATTGTCACATCAACCTGCAGCTCAGAACACGAGTGCAAGTGAAAGAAATATTAACGACATAAGGGTTTACTTTTTTCACAGTAATCACAGATCAGATAAATAGATGAAAGTCATTTATATCTTCTTAATTTACTGTCAGATATTTTTTTCACATTTACTTGTAATATTCTCAAGGAATGGGTTACTACAGTAGCCACAGGGTGGTTTAAAATGAGATTCTCCATCTCAGAAGAAATGATCCACACACTGAATATCAAAGAACCATGTGGTGCAGAGTATAGTGCTTTTGAGGAATAACATGTAATATTAACCTGTAATTATTGCAGCAATACCAGGTTAATAAGACCTAATATTAATATGATCAAATGTCAGTTTTATATCCTAGATGTGTATGGGTAGTTACAATTTCAATACAGTTGTTATTTTGTATTTGTATTTTTATATTTTGTTTTTGGTGTGTTGTTCCTTTAACAGATTTACCAGATCACTGCAACCACAGCGCCACTCGCTGGTGGAACAACAAACAAACAAACAAACAAACATTAAAAATCAAAGAAACAGCAAGTTGGGAGCAGATGCCTTTTTGGGGCTGAAATCCAATTTGATTGAGTTTGAAGGATTTGATCTTTTTTTTCTTTTGGCTGAGTGGACATCTTAGTTGTGAACCTGAGACTGTTGAACCGCAATGGCAAGCCACCCATAAGGACCAATGAACTTCCCTGGACATCTTCTGTTCCTTCTGGGTCAAATCACACTCCAGAGATAAGGAAACTGGGTCACATTTCTGAACTGTGGTAGGACTAAACCATAATTCCTGTTACTGCAACACGCAGAGGACTTAATCCAAGGACTGATTACACACCAAGCTGTGAATTTAAATGGTTTTCTGCAAATCTGTGGACAAGCAATTTTGTGTTTTCAGCATTGTAATTCCAACCGTTCTGTTGGTGTTGCATTGGTGACTCATCATGGTGTTACTGTATATCCCCAGCCAGTCAGTTTAGTGGTGTGATGAATTTGAATCAGGTCTAATTAAACTGAGATGCTTGAACTGAGTGGACTCATATTGAGCAGAGTTTGAACGACAGCTAAAAAGAATCTAAGTTAACTTAAAAAGAACCACTGCAAATGACAGATAAGGGTTAAAACAAAACTTGAATTGAACAGGGAGATATACTTTTTTTGTTTATTATTTTCTCCTGTATTTATTTTATGATTTTATGATTTTTTTATGTGGATTGTGAAGACCAGGAATGAATGGAGAAAATGTATTTCCTGCACTGAGTTCATTCTCTCTCTAACCCTTTACCTGCATGGCCAGAAACTGACTCAGTATTTCACATTCATTAAATACAGGTGGCCTATTGGTTAACAATGTCATGATTTTTTTTGTTTGCTTGTTTTAAATTAATATCTCTGAAACAACAGAAGAAAAGCCAACCAAAACCCAAGACTCAGAGTGAGTACAACATCAAGCCCATGTCAAAATATATGGCACTCATAGCAGTACACAAGTACAATTAAACTTAAGAAAAGTTTCTTCATCCCCTGCTGAGCAGCCCCTGAACCTTGATGTGCTGCTCAGATTTAAAAAAAAATTGGTTAATGTTTTGTTTTTTTATTTTAAAGATGGAGCTTTAGTCTTTCATTTATTTGAATATTTATTTAGAATTATTTGAAAAATAAAACCTAAGAAATTATGTCGGGATGTTGAAGTGGGTGGGGACAGGTCCCTTAGACTCACCCACAATGCAGCGGCAGATGATGGGCAGACCAACATAATCCCTTCATTTAAAGTCCTTACTCAGGTCCCAACAGTATGGAAATCTCATTCTGGAGGATCTGCCTGTCTGATTTGGCAAATATGCCAGAACCCTTCCTGACTCAACCCTCCCCACATTTAAGCAGGCTTAAATTACTTTGTGTGCCATTATGTTGGCTTTTGCTAAGAGTTTCGTTGCCTGTTTTTATTTCACTGATCTCTTTCCACATCTTTCTTCTCAACTGAATTTCATCTGTGTAGCATTTGTTTGCAACAACAGGCGATTTATATTGTCTTTGATGTTCTGAAGATGTAACAATCCACAGAGAAGATGATCCAAATGCAGGACATCAGGAAGCAGACAGTAGTCTGTAAGGCAAAAAGTCCCAGGAAGAAGACAGAAGGCAATGTCCAAAAAGCAGACAAAAGGTCAGACACCAGGAGAACTACTCTAGAAACACAACGAAATGAAGAAACACAAAGAAAATCTGAACTATGAATTTCAATTCAATTCACTTTTATTTATATAGCAACAAACAGTCAGCTCGAGGTGCTTTACATTGTAAGGCAAAGACCCTACAATAATTACAGTGAAAACCCAACAACCCCCTATGAGCAAGCACTTGGTGACAGTGGGAAGGAAAAACTCCCTTTTAGGCTGGGGGGTTTGCTCTTCCTGACTTTAGGATGTATTACTGGGCTGCACACCTATCGGTGCTATCCTGGTGGAGGGTGCCCCTCACCCCCCCTTCACGTTCCTGCCCATCTTGGTTGTGTATGGAACGACGGCTCTATAGGAATACCTCCTTGTTAGCACTGCTTAACAACCCCACTAAAGTACACAAATTGCAATATAGTGACAGCTTTGTAATCAGTAATTCTCTGGGCATACGGGAACAGATTAAACTGTATATTAAAGCACCCAAAATGTACATGGATGCCCCTATCTGTGAAAATCATGCTTTTCAGCCCGGTCTATCTGATGGTGTCTTCTCTGATTGGAGGCAGAAGGGTATCTGTAGCTTACATGATCTTTACTTGAATGGAAATTTTGCTTCATTTTCACAGCTTCAAGCCACATTTAAAATTCCCAGCTCAAGCTTTTTTAGATACTTACAGATTAGAGATTTTACGAAAAAGAACATACCAAATTTTGAATCCCTGATGATACATGACACTCTGGAAAAAATTATTAATATTAATCCGGCCACACGCAGGGCAGTCTCTTCATTTTATCGAATCATCCATAACAATGTTTTATATAATACTGAGAGTTAGAAACAGTCCTGGGCAGATGAGCTTAACATAGAATTGAGTGATGGAATATGGGAAGAATGTTTAAGAAATATTCATACATGTTCTGTTAATGCCAGACATAATCTCATACAATTTAAAACGATCCACAGAATTTACTTTTCACAAGAAAAGCTACATAAACTCTTTCCAGATGTCTCCCAATTATGTGTCCGTTGTAAATCTTTGACAGGTAATCTAGCACATTCCTTTTGGTTTTGCAAAAAAAATTCAACCGTACTGGAAATCTATTTTTCAATGTTTTTCTGATTCTTTTGGTAAAAATGTGTCACCAAACCCTCTGGTAGCAATTTTGGGAGCTGTTAATGCTCTTTCTCTAATTACTAAGTACGAGAAAAGTGCTATTCTTTTTGGGATGGTGATAGCAAAAAAATTAATTTTACGTATGTGGAAGCAGGATTCAGTCCCGACGTTTGATCTGTGGACGGGAGAAATGTTCAACATGTTGCACCTCGAGAGACTGAGACTGTATAATGAAGATAGAGGACCAGAGTTTGATAAGACATGGGACTCTCTTCTGAATTACATTAAAGGTGAGAAATTGTAGCTTTTAGCAACTTTGTGAACTTCACTGTGCCAGGATATGTAAGGTTTTTTTGTAACTGTTAATTATGCCTGTTTATTTTTTTATTGATGTTTATAATCTATGCAGATGTGCTTTGTTTGGTTTGTTTATTTGTTCAGTTGTGTGTTCCTATTCCTTTTTGTATGACCAAAAAAAGTAATAAATAAGTTAATATAAAAAAAAAAAGAAAAACTCCCTTTTAACAGGAAGAAACCTCCAGCAGAACCAGGCTCAGGGAGGGGCAGCCATCTGCTGGGACTGGTTGGGTTTGAGGGGAAAAGTAAATATCAGAAATACAAACCAGGAAACTGGTTAGAAATTGTCATTAATCAGAGTATTGAGCTGGCAGGTGACAAGGAGAAATGAGGGAGTACTTAAACAGAATATATATTCAGAATATATACAGTACATAATGAGGGATTAGATAACTGATCACAAGTGAGACAAATTTAACACAGGTGACACAAATGAGGGCCATTTAGTTTCTTTCTTTCTTTCTTTCTTATGTATAACATCCTCTCTTTCAGGAGGCTGTTTTATGGCCAGTTTTGATAATAACAAATTAACGAACACCACATCGTACACAACTATTGGGAGCCTCATTCAACTGCCATCAGTGCCTGCATGCTGTTGTTGAAGCAGATATAATGTTTAACATGCTCAGTGTCTAAGTCTTAGTGAGTTAGCATGTTGATATTCGTGTTTAGCACTAATGGGGATGTTTTTTCTTGCAGGTTTGTGGTTTGAACCCTGGAATCTTGACCTGATGATAGACATACAAAAGACATAACTGCTGTAGCTGTATCAAAGTTTATGACAAATCATCCAGAGCTTATTATTATTGCCAACCTGACAGTGGTACTAGAAGAAAAACATCAAGGGGTTGATGTCCAACATTGCATTCTGCTGTTGGCACTAGATGAAAAGTCAGTGGCTCATCAAAGCCATAAGTGTTGATTCTCTGCACACCATGAATGTTTGTATTCTAGGACAGTCCCTTCTGAAGTTGTTCACCAAAAAATGACCTCATGGTGGTGCTAGAGAAGAAGTCACACAATCATGAAAAGCATGAGAACAACTGACGTTTATTTTGGCACTGTGCCATTCAGGTGTGTTGGGAAACCAGACAGGCAGCATGCACAAACACATTACAAAATCTGCTCATTGTTTACGTATTCAACTGTAGACAGAGACTTTGTTTTTTTTAAGAGTAGTGTTCCTTAAGTTTCACTTCCCTTAAAGAAGAAGCATTTATCATAATACCAGACATTATATGCTCACTGCTATGATATCACTGATTTACACTTGTGTGGCATACCCTTCAAAGCAGTGTATGTGTGACTGTAGGTTCACAACAGTGCTGTTGTCCCTGTATTTAAAGAAATTGCAGTACAAAATTAGATTAAAATGAAACTGCTGCAATAGAAATAACCAGCTCAATGTATTCAGCTACATGCTGAATACATGAGTTCAGGAAAGAGTGGGACTGTGCTGTAGAATCCACTGTTTTATTCCACATTGCCTGCAACAGCACTGTTATGAAAAGCCCTGATGAAATGACTGTTTAATGTGCTAAAGTTTGAGACTTTATTAAAGCAAAGAGCATGAAGAGGAAGCTCTAATGGCTGCTGCTGTGGATGCTATTTTGCCTCTGCTAGTTTTTGCTGCATAGTTACAAGCATTGATTTGCCTCCCAAATTCAGTGTGCATTTGTTTGCTCTGACAGGCATTGCCATGGAAACACAAGGGAGAGAAATTACAGTAAAGTTAAGAGGGAAGCCGTACCGAGGAGCCAGTCCACCAGACTGTGAAGGGCTGGTTAAATTCAAGACCAAAGGCAGCACTACATCATCTCTCTGGGGCTGAGAGAACTACAGCCAGCCATAAAGTTCCTGAGTGTTTCTGAGTCTCTTATATGTCTCAGAGAAACACTCCAAGTTTCACCTTAACTTGTGCATAACTTGTATGCAATCACCAGACAGGAGCCTTCCTCAATATGACAGTAATCCGATATCAGTGGCTGTTTCCTCAGAAGTAAAAGCAATAAGTAGGTTCTATTCAAGTCTGTTACACAGATGGGGTGTTAAACATTTATAGGGCTGATGAAGGAAAAAGTGGAGTCAGGAAAGGGGAAGAGAGAAAGAAGGATAGAGTGTGAGACAGATGGAGGAAAAAAGTGAAAATCTTGATTCGATATATTTAATTTTACTCAAACACAGCAGCTTCGTGGCAAGTGATGGCAGAATTTCAGAATCTCACTAGGACTTGGGGGCAAACATATATAGTACATCGCAGTCTGTGAGTGTTTGCACAGCAACACATTTTTATTTTTGCATATTGGTTTACCAAAGTGCTGACCTTATTATCACTTCATGCTCTCACCAACATTAGACCAACCATGCAGGGACTGCATGGTTGGTCTAATGTTGGACTGCATGGTTGGACTGCAGCCCTGCCAGAGTACATAATGTTTAGAAAAACAAAATTTATAGAGGAATACAATCAGTAAACAATGAAACTCATCTTACAGCCAGTGGGACAAATACAAGATGAGTGCCCATGAATTACAATGTTTTAAATGGCTCTAGACTTCAACACAGGACTTTGCTTACCAATGCATACGTCCACCATTCATGTGCAGGTTGTGTTTCTGATCCATAGGTATTTAGTTTGCTATATCTAAGGATCTGTCCAGGCCAGCTGTTTAGGTGGGTTTTATCTTCAGTTAAATATTGACTTTCAGAAATATTGTTTAATTTTGAATCTAAAACACTGGAGTCAAGCTACAGCAATGAAAACAATATTTATGACTGTCATGTACACAAACACACACACACACACAGATACATACATATATAACACCGTGCATCATGAATCAGATGCAAATGAGAAATACTGTCGTTATCAAACAATTTGTGCAAGCTTTAGCAAGACAACCGTATAATGATACCCAAAAAAAAGAAAAACAAAAAATTCATTTGCACCAGTATCTCCTGAAAATTCTTAAGAACAATGTGGTCTTCAGTGTCTACATCTAAATGTCTGTCACATGCACAACTCAGCAGATTTGCAGACCACGCAGGCGTTCTGAGCAGAACCACAGCACTTCCCCCCCTTGAGTAATTGCTGAACTGGTTAGACATTCACCACAATTTGTGCTTATAGCTAGTTTGAGACGTGCTACGGGGGAGCAGTTTTGTAGACGTAAAGCCACAGACTGCAGGTTTTATCTGTAAACTGAGAAGTGCGATTCTCAATTTAATTTCATCAGTTCTTAAAGCCAAAAGTTGCTGAAAGTAAACCAGAAGAGTTATTTCATGGAAAGCTGCAAACAGATTAAATGAAACAAGAATGGTTTTAAATGGAAAATTTGAGTAAAAAGTACGTACAGTACAACTGTTAAAAACGTTTGCATATATTGCATCACATGTAAACAACATTTCTGACGTTCAGTCGTCTTCACTGGGTTTGGTGTTTAAAGGGTGTGACTCAGCCCAGAGAGATCCAGCCTTCTTTTCTTCTGAGCCCTTAACTCTGCATATCTTGACCATCAGTAGCAATATGACCAAGACTAAGATGATGAGAACAGCTACAAAAATAAAAATATAGGTACTTGAGTTGCACTCAGAGATGGCTTTAGCATTACCTGCAAAGAAGAAGACAAAAGAATGTATTTCCACATGATCGTCTTTTAATATTTGCTGAGGGAAATTACTAATTGCATTAAGATGTGCCTACCTTCTGTGATGACACTGACAGTCAAATTCCCTGACTTTTCCACTGCAACTTTTCTCCACCCATGAGACAAAGAAGGGAGCCACTCCTCTACCTCACAGAAATACAGGCCACTATTTTCAGGACCAGGTTTCAAGAGTGTTAGGCTGAATTGTCTGGGATCAGGGTGGCCAAATCTCAGGTGAACATTCTCCCCAAACCTGTCTTGGAGGGTGGAGTTTCGATAAACTGTGAATACAGGGCGCAGTTTAGTTTCTGTTTCTTTCTGCCAGAACCATGTGACCTGGAACTTGGATTCAAGGCTGGATTGTTTGCTGATGTCACAGGGGATTGTAAAATCCTGGTTTCTGGTTATATTTAACTCTGCTCCTGCCTTTGGAATAGACAGATTGTTTTCTGTGAAAAAAGCACAAGAGTAAAACTTTAGTTTAACAAGGTAGACCAATCAGTGAGACTTAATGAAACTGACAGAAAGGGAGGAAATTGAGGGCAGGAGCCAAAAAAGAGCAAAGAGCCACACTGTAAAAATAGGTAGAACACATTCAGGTTGCACACAGAACAGAGACAGGACAAGAAATGAAACCATCAATAACAAAACAAGAGGTAGTGCAGATATTAATGGTGCCCAAAAGATGACTAAGAAGGGCAATGTATTTTGCTAAGGTTTGAGGAAATGAGCTTGATTCCTTTTTTTTTTTTTTTACAAAGAGTTAAATCAGATGATTGATGGCTGGTACAAAGTAACAGAAAGAAGATTTTAGATTAAAGATAGCCTCTCACGCTCATTTCCAGCTCTGTGTTTATTTAGTGAGTATACTAGAGTAGTTTTGCATGCTTCACAATGCAAAAAATTCCTAATTTGAGTCATACTGGGCATTTGGGCAGTGCAACTAAGTTCATTTGCCTAAAGCTGTTTCAGCAGCTCTTCCTTTAAAGCCACCTGCCTTAACTAGATGGTTTGAACTGTGGGTGGTTGTGGCTGCCGTGCTCTGTGCATGTAGGTGGTTGCCCTCCATGACATCATACAGACTCAGGAGTAGAAAAAGATAGTCTCAAGCATGAGCTTTTGACTTCAGAGATTACTTAATAACATCCACCATTATAACAGTTTAATAAAAGCTTCTTTTGACTGCGGTTTTATCCACAAATGGTCACCACAGAACGTGGATCCACGTAAGACTTGCAGCTAACAGAAAATAACCTGCCTCTTGAATGGTTTAAAACATGCCTACAAGTACTCTCAATACATACAAAAAAACAATGTTAAAAACATCCATACACCATTAAGATCCCCCCAGAATGCTTTAAAGGGTGTGATCATACCTGTAACATTTACACTGAGTTTGATGGCACCACCAGTGTCTGAGGCCTTCAGCTGCCAGCGGGCTTCATTATCCAGCTGGTATTGCTCCACCTGGCACCAGTAAATCCCACTATCCTCTTCATGAGCCTGCTGAATACTTAGGTAGAAGCTTCTCTGAGTGGGTCTGGAGAGACGTAGCCGCACCTGCAGACCTCTGACCTCTTGGTTCTCTGGGTAACTCACCCGGCCGGTGTGATCAAGCTCAACCAGTGAGGCATTCTTCAAGGAAGAACTCTGTGTAGCATAGTGCCAAAGGACCCTATAGAAAATTGAAGAACCAGAAGCACCTGAGGTAATGTTACAGTTGAGCTCAACTTCCTCTCCTTCTCTGGCACTCAGCTCTTGCTCTTTCTCATCTAAATGAAGGTTGTTGGCTAGAGAATAAGAAAAAGAAGATACATTTTTATAATTTTAAATGGTTCATTTATTTTCTTGTTAATTTTGGATGTGATGTTGACATTTTTGTGTCTTAATTAAAAAGAAATATATTCACCAGGCTCAGTAACTGTTAGCATTGTGCTTTTGGACACTGCTGAGAGCTGATACCATTTACCACGAGGATCTTGAAGCCACTCCGCCACTTTGCATATATACAAGCCTTTGTCTGTGATTTTAGCTTGCCGAATAGTCAGTTCAAAAGCAGGTCCGTTGCTGCGCCTCATGCTAATTCGTGTCTGACTCTGGCCCATCCGAGGCCCGAATGTTACCAGGGAATTCCGGTCCGAGCTTACAAGGATCTCATTTTCTGCCTTTCGCTGGAGCAGCCAGGTGATAGAATAGAGTGAAGATGCAGAGGTTTCTTTCACAATGGAACACCTCACTGTTATGTCAGTGTTGATGTTTTGTGTCAGTTCAGGGCTGGATGACACAACAAGACTGCTCTCTAGAAAAAGGAGACAATATTTTATTTGAGGACAGGAGGGTAAAAATGTACTGTTTTCATTCAACATTGCTCCAAAGATGACTGTAGCTGGCAGTACCTCGGTTCTTTACCATCACAGTTAGCGGATTGGATGCAGGCACCTCCTTGTGCTCATTCTCCAGGAAGATAGACACATTACACTGATAGTTTCCTGCTTCGCTATGGCTGGCACCAAAGATTATCAGATAGTAAACGACTTCTTTCTCTCTGCTTTCTACTCGTAGCTGGTAGTGGTTCTGGTCTGCGGACCAGTGGATGGTACCATCGGGGTGAAGAGTCAGGATGGTGTCTGGTGCTGATACATTATGTTGCACGCTCCAAGTCAGTGTTAGTGGCATGTGTGGGCCTTTGACGCGGCACATCAATTCCACATTTTCTCCAACAGTCACCAAATTCTTACGACTCATGAGAGACACTCCCATCAGCTGGTCTGAGACAAAAAATCCAAAGTAGTCAGTAGTGGCAAGTAAGAAAGGAGAAGCTGGTGGTCATACAATCATGCGTATTCAAAGCAAAAAAAGAGATGTGAACACGCGGTTTTATATAACAAAACCACTACTTGCTTCTTCCTCCACACAATATGCTTAGTGTCATGTCATGTGTCATTTCCTACTTTAAAACAAGAAAAGGTTAACATTACTACAAAAGGATCTTTGTGCTTATTGCTGATTAATGTGCAGTCTGCCTGTTGAGTGCTGAAATGTCTCATGTGGAAAGCTGAAATTTTGAGTAGTGAGTAGCTTCAGAATAAATTACTTAGATTTTAAAACAAATTAGACCACTCAATAAGAAAAAAAATGTTTTTAAGACGTAGGTATTATCATATCATCTTGAATAATTGGTATTACTTAACCATTCGGAGACACATCTTACCTATAGGAATCACTGTCACAGTGGCAGTTTGTGACTGCCTGTGAGTCTTGCTGTTGGGTTTCCACTCAGACACAACACACTGGTACACTCCTGAATCAGACAGTGTGACATCATCAAGCTCCAAGGTGAAGCTGTCAGCTGCTGGACGCATTGCCCTCACTTTGCGACTCACGAAGGCCTCCGCTTTCTGCGTAACACCATCCTGAGTTAGACTGATGACATCGGTGAACGAGGTCCTTGTTGTTAATTTGCGTTTCCAGGTGACAGAGAGCTGACCTTGAACCCCATCCACTTTACAGGCCAGCTGTAGCCCGCCTCCTTCATTGACATTTACAGCCTGCTGCATTTTGACTGACAGCCTATTTTCTATGAGGACATGATTATAACAGAAAATAATATTGTATTAACAGTAAAACCATGAATAAGAAATAATAAGTAGAATACATCAGTGTCTGCAAGCCTTACTAAAAGTAACAAGGTAAAAAAGAAAGAGAATTGAACCCTCAATAACTGACTGTGTTTGTGTTCACTCTGACACACCTGTGGCTGAGATGCTGACCAGCTGTGGGCTGGAGTCCCTGGCTTCTCCCTGGATAAAGGCATCATCTTGGCCTCTGTCCTGAAGTGACACTCTACAGATATACTCCCCCTGATCCTCAGTTCTCACAGGCTTTAAGATGAGATGGTAATCTTTGTTCCCAGTGCGGGTGGCTCTGAGCTCTCCATTTTTCTCTCGGCCACTGTACTTCGGTGCCACACTGAGAACACCTGTGGGACCAATGCGGGCCAACTCAACAGTTCCCTTGAGCCATGCTACAGAGAAGAACCTTTTCTCCACGTCTTGTGTGTTTATGTTACAGGACAGCAACAGCTCCTGCCCCTCCTGCAGCGTTGCTGGCTGTGCTGAGATTCCCACTGCCAGAGACGGCGACGATGGCTCTACCACCTCTACTCGAGATAAAAAATAAAAACAGCAACACACATACATTGTGTCATGAAGGCAGGTGTGTAGAGGAAAAGCGAAGATGAATGAGCAAACTAATATCAAGACATGCTATTTAATAGAGCACGACTGAGTAAAATCAATGAAATGATTGCTGCTTCTCACCTGTGGCTTTGACTGTCAAGGTCATTTCCTCAACACTCTTCTCTGTGATGATGTACCAGGAGCCATCAGGATCTTGGATCCACTCCTGAGCCCGGCAGTAGATCTTACCTTGGTCTGATGGCTCAAGTTCAGTAATCTCTAAACTGTATTCGGCCTCTCCCAGCTTATCTAGGCGTATGAGACGTGCTTGGTAACGCCCCTCAAACCCCTGACCTGGGCTCAGTGTAAAATCTCTGTCCAGAGAAATGATGGGCTGAGCACTGTCCTGCCCATCTTTACGGAGAAACCAGGTAAGAGACAGATGGGTGTGTTGGCTGGTGCTGCTAGAGGCCAGGCATGTTAAAGAGAGAGCTTCACCCTCATTAAAGCTCTGTGATGTGGAAGTAGGTGATGAGATACTCAGGGAGTCTTCAATCACTATGAAACCACACCAGAGATAAAGACATAGAAAATCATGAATGCTCTGACATTTTCTGTACCATACCTAAAGAAGACTCATTAAAGCTTTTTTAAAACTGAGAAGGAGAATGGTTGCTGATTACCTTTGACAACTGTATTAGCAGTATAGGTTCCATGATAACCACTTTCTGAGTTGATTACAGTACATTCATATTCCCCTTCATCGCTTTCCCGCAGGCTTTGTATCTCGAAGCGGACTGAGTTTGGTGAGAGACGTTTCAGAGCAATTTCATTTTTTCTTACACGACTTTGGTGAGAAGAATACCCAAAACCTGGATCACTGGAACTGATGATTTGGATCTCAAAGTCTGGTTTGGAAGGCCTCTTCATACGGATTTCAAAATGTTTGTCAGTGTTTTCGCTTCTGAAGCCGCTCACATTGCAGGAGATGTAGAGCGGAGCGCCCAGCACACGATACAGAGGCCCAGCTTGTACTTCGGTGTGCACTTGGGCCTCTGCTGAGTAAAGCACAGATAAAACACAAATGAAGTCAGCTGAATCCTGCAACTTCAAAGTGTGAGTCATGTGTAGATATATTAGTATCTGACATGTAGGTTATGGCACATTGCAAGAAATGTGTACTTGAACAGCCATTGAAAGGGTTTTTTACAGGTGTGTAAAATGTTCTCAGAGAGGTTCATTTATTTTTTTTCTAAAGTTGTTTCTGTGGAAAAATGTTTCTATGACATTCCAGATAAAAAACAAATGTTTGCAAGTTTTTGTCAAAGATATCATCACCCCATAGCTACATCACACATGCCTGATATGACTATCCGTTTTTTTTTTGTTTTTTTTTCTTTTAGTCTTTTTAAGGAAACTGCGGTTTACCGTCTGGCAGTGTACATGTCTAGATCAAGATTGTGAGGACAGAAGTGATGTTCTCTTTTCGAGTCTGGCTGAAAGGCTTTGTCTTAACAACAGAAGAAGCGGATAAGACTGCGGCAGACACTTATTGTAACGTTTTTCATGAAGTGATTCATGAAAAATAATTTGGAGCTCATTAAGCTTTCCTGCAGCAATTAAACTGATAATAAAATAAAAGAGAATTAACATTTATGACTCGGTGAGTTTAATTAGTGAGGTTTTTCTCAATGCAATGAATAAAATTCGAAAAAAAAAGCTGCACACAACATGGACAACATTTTAGATTTATCACAGACATTAAGCTGAATTTACATATTTACTGATGATGAATATCTGTTGTTAAATGTTTGACTTTATTCAGCACGGACACAGTTTGTTACGACTGCTTCCTAACTTCAAAATAGCTAATTATCTGACATTTCCAATTCCAATTACTCCTCAGGATCATCGACCTGAATCCAGTGCAACTACAGGAATAATACTTACCACAGTTCAAAAGTTGACCCAGACAGAGAAGCAAACTGACCCTCCAAAGGGAGCGCATGGAGCACCTCATCATGACCCTTGAGCTTCAGGCTCAACACTTCGACGTCGGCATAGCTGCTGTGATTAAGCCCTCGGTTAATCTCACTGTGCGAAAATCTGTCTGTGCCTTTTCACATTTACTCAAGCGGTTTATGCTTCCTGTAGATGACCTAGAGCAAGAGGAAGTCTGAGATATTTCCTGCATATTACACAGTAGTCATGACTTGTCTATGAAAAGTGTATGCACGCAGGTGAATTGGTGGAGACGGCATACGTTTTTTTTCTTCTTCTTCTTCTTCTTCGTCTTTCCGTTCTAGACCGATATGAGATTTGGGATGGTTAGAAAAACTTAAGCTGTTCGCGCCCTGGAGTTCTTAAGTAGGTTACCACGAGACTTGACACTAAATATAATAAATTAAATATGAACGCTTTTGGACAGCGAGGCACTCGTTGGATATCACCCACCTCTGAAATCGTGTAAACTGAATTAATGCATTTACTCTGTCTGACATGATTTTGGTAGATGCAGAGGAGCCGCTCCCCGGCACCCCTCTCCTTATCTCAGAGTTTCTACCTTTGTAACTGCTTTCTCTGTGACCGCATTTCAGAATGAAATACATGTAACTTTCAGCTTTCTGGACTCGATTCACTGCCTCAGTTTAAAATATATTTAAATAACATGATCACTTTCCAAATAAACTAATTGCGGTTTCGACTAATTTGCGTTGCTTGGAAACAGCCACCTATCCAAGTTTGATTCCCTTTTTGCAAATATTGAAAGTTTGAATTCATTGGTTTGAATAATGCTGTAGATGAGATGCTTAATGAGGCAATAGTGTCACCTGGTGGAGAGACCGTAAAAAAGTTTTGCCCGGTCCTATTCATATCAACAACCACATTCGGAGTACCCGGAGAAAGCCCACGCAAATATGGGGAGAACATGCAAACTCCACACAGAAAGGCCCAGGCTAAGGTGGATTCGAACCCAGACCTTCTAGCTGTGAGGCAACTGTGCTAACCAAGGAAACACGGAAATCGGTATGGGAAAATATTTTTTGAAGCAAATATAAACAAGAAAACAACATGCATAAAGAAGAAATGCAGAATTTTGGTAGTTTCAGCAGTGTGAACTGTGATAAATGCCGGTTTTATCCAGCCTGTACAAGAAGCCCATAAATTACATTTGAATAAAGAATAATTATTAAGTATTCAACCACAATTGGGAAAAAGATATAATGTGGCGTAAAAACATGTCTTTCACTCATCTGCCACTTTTTAGGTGCAGTACTGTGAAAAAGTCTTGAGTCAACTCTCATGTTTTTCCAAAAGTGGTCAGTGGTATAGTGTTCCAGTTGCTGTGGCATATGCCAGAAAATGGGAAACAAGTGCAACCGTTTAATGAAACATAAATGGAAATACAGCATATGAAGCAAACAGAGTCTGTCCAATTCTAATGAGCTTGAAAGTCAATATTTGGTATGACCACCTTCAACACAGCCTGAACTCTCTGAGGCAGCTTCCTTGTCATTTCTTTGAGTAGTCTTCAGGAATAGTTCTCCAGGTTTCTAAAAGGACGTTCAAAGCTCTTTTTTTGGATGTTGGCTGTTTTTTTGCTCCATCCTCTGTCAAAATGATCCCACGCTGCTTCGAACCTGTCGAAGTGTTCCATTGTGTGTTTTTCTATCCAGGTGTGTTTTTAACTGCATTGGCAGCGTGTCATTATCATGTGCAAAAAATGAAGCTGTTGCCAATCAGAAGCTTTCTAGATGGTATTGCATGGTGGCTCAAAATCTGATGGTACACATCTACATTCATAATTCCATCAATTTTGAGAAGATCTCCAACAGCACTGGCTGAAATGCAGCTCCAAACCATGACAGAGCCTCCACTGTGTTTTACAGATGGCCATAGTGATTGCCAATGTGTGGGCTGGTGGGCTGTGAAGATACTGCAGGTGGGCCACAGTAATAACACACACTACCAGTCAAAAGTTTGGACACGCTCAGTGAGTGTTTCCAAACTTTTGACTGGTACTGTAAATTCAGAAATTACTCACAAGTATGTACGGTTACATATTTATATATATATATATATAAAGTAATTAAAACAAGTATTAGGAGGTCACTTTTCTTTAAGATATTACTTTCAGCTACAGTTCATCTGCTGTAGACAGATTTTTGGCCTTTTCCAGTTTCCTCAAAATTTTAAGCACCCACTGCACACCATTCTGAGATATGCTTTTGGCTAACAGCTCTTTGGGAATCACCTTGTTGGTGCAAAAATACTGTTCTAAACCTGACAAACCCTGTTATCTTCAACTAAAAAAAATGGGGGAAAATTATGTGTTTTCTTGTTTTGTTTTGCAACAGGCTACTAGTAACAAAGTAAAAAAAGATTTTGCTACATTTTCTGTTATGTGCAGACATAAAACTGATTCATCCCTTGAACTGGCTTCCTTTTTAAGATTGAATAATTCCTAGATCAGACAATAAACATTCCTTTGAAAATGGTCGGGTACAAGGACTGGACTAAAAATGAATGAAAAAGGAGTCAATGTCCAAAAAAATAACATCCTTTGAGAAAGACCTTCAGAAAGGCTGGAGATCTATTGCTCAAAACCACTTTAAAAAATGACAAGGAAGTCTGTGTGCTTGTTCAAACAATGAATCAGAATGGGAGGGGGGGGGGGGTGATTTGTATTAATGGCGAACATGGCATGGCTGTTGGTGCCAGAAAGGTTGGTCTTTCACAAACTGCTGATCTGCTGGGATTTTCCCACACAATCATCTGTGGGGTTTACAGAGAATGGCTAAAAAACAGAGAAAAAAGAACATCAGTTCTCTGGGGGGCAAAGCCTTGTTGATACCAGAGCTAAGAGGAGAACGGCCAGACTGCTTTGACCTGGCAGCAACCACTCATTACAGCCAAGATATGCATAAGGGCAGCTCTGAATGAACCTTGAAACAGATGCACTACATCAGCAGAAGACCACACTACTTGCCACTTTGAACAGGAATAGAAAGTACAGGAATCTGAGGGTGCAGTTCACACAGCCTCACAAAAAATGGGCAACAAAAGATGGGAAAAAAAACCCTCATCCGATGAGTCTGCTGTGACATTGAGATGGTTGTGTCAGAATTTACTGTATTAAAATGGCCTCCACATGTCTATCTAACAGAGTACGAAGGGACAGTCTGTAGTCCTCTCTATGATGGGGCAGTAAATTCACATGATCATGCTATCATGGCAGTATGGATCACATTCTCCGAGGAATGTTTCCAGCACCTTGTCGAATCCGTACCACAAAGAATTAAAGCAGTTCAGGAGGCAAAAAGGGGTCCAACCCAAGTACTAGTGAGATCTACCTAATAAAGTGGCCAGTGAGTTTATAAAGCAATACACAAGATATGTTAGATATGTTGCTACTTTACATTGAAATGACTGCAACAATACTAAAACATATGCGATGTATATTGGACACAGGGTCCTGGCTTTTTTGTTGTTAATAGTAATTAAGGACAAAAACTAAGATAAATGTGTTTCCTTTTACGATATTTTCATTATGTTTACTGGGATAGTTTCACCTCCTCAGGCTTGTGAAACTGGAAACTGTAGCAATCTAAGACTCATGTGTGCATGACTCACAAACTTACACAACCACAGAGTGTTCATACGTCAAAATGGTTGTGAACGACTGCCTCTAGGGGTTTGGGGGGGCTTTCTCAAATGCTCCTCAGTAATGGTAAAAATGGGAAGACAAGTACAGCATCTTTCATGTTCTCCCACCATGGTAAAACCTGCCAGTTTAGGTATGAGAAGGTAGCTTTCTAGTCACACTTTAACTTATGGCGCCAGCATCCTGGTGTGATGTGAGACAACTAAAGAAGAAGAGTTCACAGGAGCGTGCCGCTTGTATTTGAGATGAAGAACTTTTATTCCATCTAGGTTAAGCTGCTGAGAAGGCTTTTTTTTTGTAGTCATTACTTTCCTTTTGATAGAGGAGATCTGCTGTCTGTGATATATATATATATATATATATATATATATATATATATATATATATATATATATATATATATATATCTATAAAAAAAGCTAACTCAGAGGGAAATTTACTCAGCATGAGAAGGGGAAGTGTTATACATACGCATGTCCCTTACAGAACAGGAATAGGAAGTATGAAGAGGACAGGAAAAAAACACAAATCCACTTCTCAAAGCAAAAGAAGTGCTGCGAGCGTAAACCACAGATGTTTGTTGACGTCCTATGTAGGCTATGTGTGCAGGTGTTTCTGAAGTTAGCTGCACACTGTTCTTCTGCAGGAAGTGAGTTCTGAAGAACTGCTGGTGTAAAAGATGAGTGACTCACTGGAGAGGACTACAGACTGTCCCTTGTCGCTTCTCAGTGAGGAGTCCAGTGCGAACGAGGAGAAGGGGGATGTGACAGGCACAAGTGAGTTGAGCTGGGAAGATGGAGGTCTCCCCGTGGAGCTGCAGAAAGGGATGGAGACTCTACGAGTGAACAGAGAACTGACTGATGTGACGCTGTGCGTTCAAGGACATGACTTCCCTTGCCATAGAGCGATTCTGGCAGCTGCCAGTCACTACTTCAGGTAAAACATCGTCTAGATTTAACTGTATTGTGATTTGGAGGCCCACTAGTTTTACTGAACGGTGGCTTTTCTGTACAGGGCAATGTTTTGCAGTGGTCTCAAGGAGAGTCATGAAGATCGTGTGGAAATGAAAGGGTTGGACAGCGGGACAATGCACTGTCTCTTGGAGTATACCTACACCAGCCGAGCCCTCCTCACACATTCAAATGTCCAGAGAATACTTGAGGCTGCCAGTCAGTTTCAGGTAAACCAACTCTTTTTATCATTTTAGTTTTTCTTTTAAGTTTCGTAGTCAGCCTGTTTTGCAAAGTCATTGTTTGCAACATGTAGGTTTTGGTTTTTTTGCAAGGTCATTGGCACCTTTTGAACACCAATTATAAAGATTTAGCAGAGCTAACCAGCAGAGACACTAGTTTTAAATACAAATTTAGACTCTAATAACCAAATGAACCATTTTTCAAAAATTCAATGCCAACATATTTTCCACATAATATCACCACAACTTGAATTTAAGCCCCGTACCTTCACAACATAATTTAACAATAAAGATACAAGATTTATTTCAGATCAGTTTGGTTTGAAAGGGTTTTTGGCAGCAGAAACTTTGCAGCTCTTTCACTTTCTGTTCTTCCTGGTAACTCCCTAGAAAGCTAAAAAAAAAAAAAAATTACAGTCATATATTTTAAAATCAACACCACTGGCTATTTTATATTCATTACATTTTTATTCCCTGCATTTAAAGTCAGTTAAAACAAACAGGTCATCATAGGAATGATGACGCCTGATGCTGAATTAGCAGCAAAGGACATATAACCATTCATTTCTCACCAGGGTGATGGATTTGGTGGGGGCTATAATGTGGAACTATAATTAAATTCTTGAAACTGTTATCATCTTCTCACTTCAATTTCCCCCTTGTTTAGATGAACAAACACGTGATTGGATGAGAAATTGGTAGCACTAAGAGGGAAGTGAAAGTTGGTCAGTTGTTTACACTCAGGATCATTTTTCCATACAGGCTTAAATTAACTACACAGCTGTGCCGCACCACAGAGGAGGCAGGTGTTTGTGTTTCTGTGCTTCTGTTTTTGCAAAAACATTTTTAGTGTTAGATTTTGATGATAAGTTCAAACACTTGCTGGTTTTTCTTTTCCACTCGGTATTTTAGTTTTGAAGTTTAGTGCCACTGAGAAGTGGGGCTAAGATCACATTAAGAGTTAGGGTTAAGTCTATCAAGTGTATGGCTAAAAGATTACTTCAGTTTTATATCTTAAAACAGTAATCGGGTACTTGTTTCATAATAGCCGTAAAGAGATTCACGAATGTGTTCACTGCATGTGATAAGTGACAACATCCACGGTAATTCTGTGGAAATTAAAAAGTGGGGTTTTAAAAGCTTATATGAATTAGACATAGCAATTAGACAAGTGAAGTGGGTACATAGCAAAACTGCAGGGCTGTTTAATGCAAATCTTCTTTCTTTTTACCGTTAGATTGATTTTTTTTTTTTTTTTTTTTTGCTGAAAATAAGAAAAATAGTTTGGTCGGATACTCACAGATGTCTGAGGAGTGTTTGATTGTTTTATTCTTTAGGAGGCTTTTTTTTTTTTTTTGCCAAAAAAGTGAACTATAATCAACTATAAATAAGTAACTATAATTTTGTCCCTCATCACTTACAATGGAAGAGCACTGGAACCCAATTTCTTCACAGCCAGTTTAGACACGGGAAATGATCACCAGCAAACAAATCGCATGCCTTTAAAATTCAAGTATATCTAGATCTATCTATCAATCTGGAAGAGCTTAATCAGTTACAAATGCCTATAATCCATGCACTTGTTTTGTCTTTTTGTAGTTCCTGCGTGTGGTGGATGCATGTTCTGGCTTTCTGACCAAGTCTATGCAGCTTGATACCTGTATTGGCATCCTAAATCTGGCTGACAGACATGCCCTGTCAGCCTTGCGCTCCAGGGCTCAGGACTATATCACTACTCAATTCTCTCAAGTGGTCCAGCAGCAGGACTTCCTGGAGCTTCCAGCTGAGTCTCTGGAAACTGTCCTGCAGAGGGACGACCTTGATGTCAAGTGTGAGGAGTGCGTTTTTGAAGCGCTCATGCTCTGGGTGAGAGCCCGGCAGGATGAACGCTATCCTTTACTCGCCAGCTTGCTTTCACATGTGCGATTGCCGTTGTTGGAGCCGGCATACTTTGTTGAGAAAGTGGAGTCAGACGAGCTGATACGCCGCTGCAGTGAGGTTTTTCCTTTGCTGCAAGAGGCCCGCATCTATCACCTCTCTGGCCGGGAGGTCAGTATCAACCAGAAGACATATTACATATTGTGTTTTAGTGTTGTTAATACCCATTTTGTTTGTCTTATCTCAGAGTTTCATGTATCTTTTATGCTTTTTTACAGGTGGTCTCAGAACGAACCAAACCACGTGTGCAGCACTTTCTATCAGAAGTGTTCTTGATCATTGGAGGCTGCACCAAAGATGAGCGCTTCATTTCCACTGTCACCTGTTTGGACCCTCTTAGACGCAGCCGACTGGAGGTCGCCAGGATGCCGATGACAGAGTTAGAGGACGAGTCCCAAAATAAGAAATGGGTGGAATTTGCTTGTATCACTTTCCACAATGAAGTATACATATCAGGTGAGTGAAGAAATTCACATTTTCAGAGAAAGGCTGTACTTGTGAAATTGTTGTCACTGTTATCAGTGAAGCGCAGACTTCACCAGTATTCAAATGTAATGTGAATTTAGGAATTTATAGCATGAACAAAACAACAGGAAGTTGTGACATTATTTCTGCGCTAACAGTCACTGTGGTTTTAGGTGTCTCCCAAGGCAGCAACTGACAGTTCTGTTTAAGTGGAACACGCAAACTTTGACTGCTATGACCGGCACATAGGATTTTTACATGTTTAATAAGAATGATAACATGAGAGTAGAGACCCAGCACAGTCATTACTAAAAACACATCAGTATGTTGGAATGAAAGTGATATCTGTACAGAAGATCACAGTCTTCCCTAATGGTCTTGTTGTTGTAGGAGGTAAAGAGACACAGCATGATGTTTGGAAATACAATGGCGCCTTGGACAAGTGGATCCAAATTGAGGCCCTCTCGACTGGACGCTGGAGACACAAGATGGCAGTGCATTGTGGGAAAGTGTATGCACTGGGGGGCTTTGATGGAGGTCAGAGGCTTTCTAGTGTTGAGGCCTATGATCCGTTTCACAATCGCTGGATGCAGGTAAACATGATGTCTACAGAGTATAACATTACACTACATGTTGCTCAGTGTCTATATTTTCATATTATTTACAACTGTGTGTGTGTGAATGTATGTGAATGTATGTATTCACAGTGTGTATGCATTGCTCTTATTGACTCAGCTCTGTGAAGCACTTTAAGATTTTTGGTTAGTGCTTTAGAATCAGCTATTTCTCATCTACTATGAAGCCATGCTGCAGTATGTGGTATAGCATTGTCTTGCTGATATATGCAAGGCCTTCCCTGTAAAAGAGCATTGCTCTAAAACCTGTCTCTAGCTTTCAGCATTGATGACACCTTTCCAGATATGCAAATTTCCAGTTCCATAGGCACTAATGCACCTCCATACCATCAGAGATGCAGGTTTTTGAACTGGGGACTGATAACAAGCTGGATGGTAAATGGACTGATTCTTATATAGTGCATTTGTACTCTGCTTGAGCACTCAAAGTGTTTTTTTACAACATGTCTCATTTACCTACATCTAAGCACTTTCTGTCTAACATTCAGATTCTGATGCATGCATCAGGAGAAACTCAGAGATACTTTGGTATGCAGACAATAGCAGCCAGGAATCAAACCATCAGGCTTCCAGTTAGTAGATAACCTGCTCTTTTTATACCCAGTTGTGTTACTGAACTGTTGCCAGTTAACCTGATTAGGGGGTAAATGTTCCTCCAGCTGTTTCTTTTTAGTGCCACTTACTTTTCTAGCCTTTTGTTTCCCCCATCCAAGCTTTTTTGAGATGTGTTGCTGCCATCAAACTCAAAATACGCTAATATTTTTTTTTCTTGAAATAGTAAAATCTTGTGAATAATGAGAATTGTAAATCATTGATTTCTGTTTTTATTTACATTTTACTTAGCATCCCAGCTTTTTTGGAATTAGGGCTGTATTATTCCTCCTTTGTCACACATTCCCACTTACTGGATTGTCCTGTTGCTTTCAATAGTCCAGATTTCCAGCCAATTTGCATTCCTTGTGTTTTCTTTTTCTAGTCCAGATATTCTTTGTGTATTTTTGTGTTTCCTCGTGTTCCTCGTTGATATCCTATTGAATGACTTTTTGGACCTTTTGTCTGTCCCTTTCCTACTTTATTTAGCTCACTAACTGACTCATGTATGACCTCCAGCCAGAAAGTAAAGTTTGTGATTTTGAACTTTTACCTGTCTCTGGTGTCAGAGGAAGACACTTTTCTACCATCAATTTCAACTATTACGTTAGCTTCTTTCACTTCATTATTTTAGCTTTATGGACTGCTCCTGTTCCCTTACTGTTTTGATTCATATATACTCTATAAGTATATATATGCCTCTTTTTTTTTTACACCTCTCAGGTGACACCTCTTGCGATAGGTGTGAGCTCCTTTGCTGCTGCAAGCTTTGACAGATGGATCTATGTAATTGGTGGTGGGCCCAATGGAAAGCTGGCCACTGATAAGGTCCAGTGCTGGGAGCCAGGGACAGACTGCTGGGAACTGAAGGCACCCATACCCGTTGAAACTAAATGCACTAATGCTGTTACATTCAAGAACTGCATCTATGTAGTTGGTAAGATGTCAGTGGTGTAGTGCCACTAAGTACATTTACTCAGTTAAAGTCATGGTATTTATACTTGATTTTTAGAATACAGCAGTAACATTCACATGAGACTTTTTATTTCATCATGACTACTTTTGGTTTAGGTATATTTAGAATGCTTTATGAGTTTTGTTTCTAACAAATGTTTTTGATTGCATAAATATGAGTACTGCTATTGTATATTGATTCAGCACCTGTCTGATTCTCTTTGTGGTCTCAGGCGGTGCCATGCATGCCATGTACTGCTACTCCCCTCTGTCTGACTCCTGGACCCTTGTGACTCGTCTGGGGGAGAGGGCAAGCTGTGCCATCGCTGCTTGTAACAACAAACTTTTCATCACTGGGGGAAGGGATAATAAGAACCAAGTCATCTCCACAGTGATGTGCTGGGATGTCGCCCGAGGGGTGTTGACAGAGGAGTGTGTTTTACCGATGGGAGTGTCGCACCACGGTAGTGTGACTCTCATGAAGTCCTACACACATATACACAGAATAACGCCTGCGTCAGAGTGCCAGTGACACAGGCTGTTCTGTGAACAGGACTTTTTTGGAAGGATTATGCATGAAAAGTAAAAACATGTTCGAAGATTTTTTTTTGCATGCATTACAATGTTTACTTTATCACTTTGTGACAAGTTGATTTCTATGTTTAAACTAATGGAGGAACACAAGGATTTTGAAAAAGAAATTATTATTATTTTTTTTAATTTTTTTTTTAGAAATTTCTGGATTACAGTGTCAAAATAATACAAAGGCAACCAGCGAGCTTGAAACACAAATAAGAACATCAAACATCTGCTAAATCATTATCTTGGTCTGTCTTAAGTCTCACCGCCAGAGCAATTTAATACTGCATTACATGAGAAGCTGTTTGAATTACATTTAAAAATGTGTAACAACAATGCAATTAAATTGATTTTTTTGTTTTTTGTTTTTTTACGGTTTTAATTAGAAAATTAACTCTAAACTCTACACTATAATGTTGCCTGAAGAATGCAATAGTATTTGATCGCAGGCTATGTGCGTTTTAACAAATAAACTGACATGTCAAACAGAAGCTTGTGAATGCTGCCATCAAGTGGTGAAAAGTGCCTCATGCCTCATGTTATAAAGCCTTTAAGAGATAAGTACCAACGTTTTTGTGAAGAGCCTCTGTGCAGACTGGCGATTAACTGTTGCTTTTAACGAGCCGCTACTGACAAATCAGGAAAATCACCGTCAACTCGGAAGCTTTTTTTTTTTTTTTTTTTTTTTTTTTTTACTCTCAAAAAAGCAACTGTTTGGTTTTGGGGGAAAATATCAAAGAAATATGTTTTTTTTTTAAAGACGAAGTATAGACTGTTTATTTCCTACTTTATCTTTAGCGGGTCCTGAAAATCAAATTTCGCCGCAGTCCGTCAATCTCGCACACCGGAAACACGCAGGTGAGGTGGTGGTGGCTGAGTCACCTGTACCTTATACCTGCTTTTCGTTTGTGGGACTTTGGCAGCCCATCCGCCAGGACAATTCAGGGTCGACGCAGGTGCTGTTAAGGGGCTGATAAACTGTAGGTCAGTCCAGGCTTGTTCATTTAAACGTCAGTTCAGAGAATGAATTTCTTCGAAGCACCTGAATGAAGAAAGTGAAAGTATCCTGAAAGTCACGGCGGGGGCCATTCTGGACTTTTTTTCTCGTTTAGAAATGATTCTTCGCTGTTTCCTTGCGTGGTGGATCCTTACCTTCAATACAGGTGAGTTTGGTTAGTGTGAACTTTTGAACTTTGACGCTTTTCTGTGTACATGTATGCTACTGTGCGGACGGTCAACAGACTTCGTCCCGGGCGTCGCTGGGACAGGGCAGGGATTTACCCAGGTGTGCCAAGGTTACTTCGTATTTTCGCACCAGCTTCTTGTCTTTTCCAGGTAAAAATAGACAGTTTATGTCCCGAAAAAACACGTTACCCCACAATGTAGCTTACAGAAATCTATAGTGTATATAGGTGTATAATATACATGTATATTAATAGATAAAAACAGAGACCAGCTGCTTGCAAGTTGTGAAAGCACCCTGGCACGAAAGCAGATAAGATAAATACGAAAACAACGTTTAATTTGTATGCAATCTGGAGCTTGTGTATTTGCTGATTTGTTTATTTGAATGCTATATGCTATGTTAAGTATTCAGCGGCATTGATACAAACTTAGTCAGACAAGCGAGACTCGGGTATGTTTGGTATTTCCTGATTTGTTGTATGTTTACCTCATGCCCAGGTGAGTTTATCTTTGCTTTGTGCATGCCCAGGTGCTTGTTAAGCTCGACGTTTCTGTGTATATGAAAGTTATTATGACTGGGGTGCAAGACTTACCTACAGGCCTGATGTGGAACGGCAGTGATGGGTGATTTACGCTATATTGCCAAAAGTATTTTATCGTCTGCCTTCACACGCATATGGACTTGAGTGACATCCCATTCTAAATCCATAGGGTTTAATATGATGATGCCCAAGCCTTTGCAGCTATAACAGCTTCAATTCTTCTGGGAAGGCTTTCCACAAGGTTTAGGAGTGTTTATGGGAATTTTTGACCATTCTTCCAGAAGTGCATTTGTGAGGTCAGACACTGATGTTGGGTGAGAAGGCCTGGCTCACAGTCTCTGCTCTAATTCATCCCAAAGGTGTTCTGTTGGGTTGAAATCAGGACTCTCTGCAGGCCAGTCAAGTTCTTCCACACCAAACTCCCTCATCCATGTCTTTATGGACTTTGCTTTGTGCACTGGTGCACAGTTATTTTGTAGGAAGGGGCCATCCCCAAATTGTTCCCACAAAGTTGGGAGCATGAAATTGGCCAAATTGTCTTGGTATGCTGAAACCTTAAGGGTTCCTTTCATCGGAACTAAGGGGCCAAGCCCAACCCCTGAAAATTAACCCCACACCATAATCCCCCCCTCCACCATATTTTACACTTGACACAATGCAGTCAGACAAGTACCGTTCTCCTGGCAACCACCAAACCCAGACTCATCCATCAGTCCAACAGCTGACTGTGGAATATTTAGTAGCATAGGATGGGTGAGTGAATACTTTTGGCAACATAGTGTATGTAGTTGGAAAAAAAATGTGGGTTTTGTTTCTGGTCTTCTTGAGTGAAAATTGTTTATAGCATAATATGGCAATACATTCAGCACTATGGGAATAACAAGGCCTACACCTGAGAGTGTTTATTATGTTTAGTACATTGATTTTACGCCTGTAGTTACACCAGTGCATCTAGCACCTCAGCAGCACTGCAGTTATTCCACTATTTTTGTGCTAAGATGATAAATGCTCACCATGTGTCAGAGGGTTTGTAGGTAGTACTACTGGAGACTGTAGTTTATCCTTCTTTTTTCTTTTTGATCTTTTCTCTTTCTATTTCAACCACATTTAACATTTTTCATGAGTCGGTTTACATGTATGGATATGATATGGATATTTTTTTTTTGCATTTTATTTCATACACAGATTCCTTTTAAATTTAATGACCTTTTAACCCCTTACCAGCCAGGACTGTGGCTGCTGGTTGAGGACAGTTGAATCCATATTTACACATATCCTGAGAATACTCCTTGCTTTCTTTCACAGCTTTACTTAAGCTCAACAACCACAACAGCCTCTCCTCCCCCAGTGAATGCTAAACTGTCATTAATGAAGCTGAGGTTTTTATGTTTAGCCCTGACAGCTTCTCCAAGGAGATCAGTGATTGAGATCGACCTGCTTGACAGCAGTGTTATAGATTTTGCTAAGACCCTCTGTATTATTTTTGATGAGCATTTGAATTATGAATTTCACATCTCAAAGCTCATCCAGTCTTTGTTTCTTTCTCTAAGAACCATTGCAAAAGTGAAACCTTTACAGGCACCCAGTAATTTTAAACTTTTAGCACACACTTTCATTTTCCCCTGTCTTGATTATTGTAATTCACTTTTCACGTGCACCTCTCAGTCCTCCTCAGTCCATCTTCAGCTGGTCCAAGACACTACAGCTAGGCTGCAAACAAGCACAACCCGGCACACACACATCAACCCTATTCTTGCTTCCTTCATTGGCTTCCAGTGAAATTCAGAATTTATTTACAATTGTTAATAACATATAAAGCCCTGCATGACCAGGCTCCTGCTTGTATAGCACAGCCGCTGAGTAGCAGTCGGCCTCTCCGAGCATCTGAACAGGGTCTTTAACCTGCTCCACACTCTCATGTTAAAACCAGAGGCAATCACACTTTTGAGGTTGTAGCTCCTGAACTTTGGCGCAGCCTTCCTCAGCCCATCAGGTCGGCTCAGTCTGTGGTTTATCTTTAATTAAACAGCTGCTAAAAACTCATTTTTATAGTTTAGCTTTTTATTAATCTTTTGCCCATTATTGTTGTCTTTTGTTCACATCCAATGTCAGTATGGAGGTGTGTGTGTGTAGGAATGTTTGTGTGTCTGCATGCTGGGACATGTACATTTATTTTTTAATAATGTGTGGTTTTATATCTGTGTGTTTTAAAAAGTGCAGTTTAGAGCAGTGTTTGGAGGTTTACTTTTGAAGTGTAATAGAGTGCAGATTACTAGTTGCCCTTTTAAAAAATTGAATGTAACTATTTTAATTTCTCCATCAAAATAATCTAACTTATAAAATTTGATTATTTGTTGATTATTTTTCTGACAACATTAACACATGTAGACGTGCCTCAGGTTTAGACATGAAGCATTTCAGTGTTTGCCTTTTTCACATTCCAGAGGGAAAATATTTTTGGTCTTCTTTCACAGAAACCTGTTCTTGTCTGAGGAGTGTGTTTGGTTGTATCTGGGAATTCTTATAGCAGTGCTCATAGCATAAAACACCTCTGTTCTTTAGATGACACCTTTTTTGTTGAGCCTCCTTGAGTCAAGCTTTTTTAGACCGGCTTCTCTTCCTGACTCATATTCAAAAATGCTAGAAATGTACAGAAATTTATCATCTGAACATATGAGTAAACAAGATGACTGATGGTACTGGACTTTATATTTATGCACTGGGTCCTGTTACAGTAGCTTGTTGGTCCTTATGATCCTGTAGTTTCATACATTAGTGTGATTGAACTTGTGCTTATTTAAAGATGGTGTAATAAAGGGCAGGAGTATGTTGAAGTTGTTTTTTTTTTTTTTTTTTACAATGACATTTGTTTTCTCTGGGGGGAAAAAAGGGTAAAAAAGAAAAACAACACACAAAAAGCAAAATGGCTGACAGTCAGTTAGTTACTGTAAAAAAAAAATCAGTCATCTTTAGTACCAATATGATGCTGTCCATCATGGATGTGACAGATATAAAAGATCCGAACCAATAAAATCAGCTTCATTCAAATTTCTTGTGATTTGGTTTGTGCTGGATAAAATGAGTTAAATTGTATTAGACTGTTACTGGGATCTTGGTGTATACCGCTGAACTCTGGACTGTCACCATAGCTGTGGTGTTCATAATATACAAACGATTTAAGACACTATCTTTCATCTTTCTTGACTTTCTCTTTTCTGCGTCTAGTTTCTCTGCAGTCAAAACAATATGCACTCCCAGGTCAGATGGTCACCTTCGAGCCAGTCATCACAACTCCCCCTGATGAAATTCTGTGGAAACATAATGGGAATAAAGTGGTAGAATTTAATGGCAATGAGGAAACTGTGTACCACCCATTTGAAAAGAGGGCCACTCTTGACTGGCACGCCGCAGTCCTCGAAATAAAGCAACTGAGACATGATGACAGTGGAAAATATGAACTGGATGTACTCACAAATAAAGGGCTCAGTCGTTTTCACTTTGAATTGGAGGTCATAGGTAAGTTTTTTTTGTACTGCAGCTTGAACAATTAACACTGACGCCTGTATTCTGTAATGTTTGTGTTGTCATACAATCTTCTGGTTGCTCCCTTGAAATAATGTTTGTATTTACTGAATGAAACACATAAAATGGAGAATTGCATTACAAAGAAATTACATAATATGCAACTGCAATCAAAATATTTTATTTTTATAAAATATTTTGATATATAAGTATTTTTTATTTATTTTTTTGCAACCTTGTATTACAGTTAATATTTCCTGTAGGACAGTCATGTGTTAATCATTGTCCAAGTCCGGTGCCTGCAGTGGGAGACAGTGTGCATGAAAGTGACAAAGTGTTTATTGGTAAATTGCTCACATATCCTGTGGGCTAGTGTTTGTCAAACAGTGGCTACTATGTGAGAAAATCCTGTTGTAGCCAAAGATCATGTCATAAATGAGCCTTCCTGAGTTCTGGTTTAAAAAACAGTAAAAGATTTTCTGAACAACAAATGAAAATCATCAGCCAAACACTGCACAGGAGTGAAAGCATATCATATGAAGTATAATGGCCTTGGAAGGCTTGTAAAGGTGGAGGCATAGGTGAAGGAACTCTTACTGCAAAAACTTGTCAAAAGTTTTTACTTTCCAGGAATCTAGTTTAAAAGCCTCATTGAATCCTGAGTAAAGGCAATATTCAGATTTGAAACCCAGGTGCTAGCCGCCATGCCACCATGCATCCCTACTGTTTAATTATAACAATTTTGATTATTGTTTAATTTTTGAAATTTAAAGGTTTGCTTTTCATAATTAAAAAAAACCCTCCTAAGTCAGTTATACAGAACAAAACAGGGGTGTGGGGTAATCGCTGATTCCAGACTGCTACTTGTACCTCACTCATTTCTAATAAAAATATTTTTGCGTTTTTCTCATTTAATCTGACAACTTAATTGTTGGATTTATATTTACAGTAAATCATAAGCTTTTTTTTTTTTTCTAAATACATTAAGTTGTGTTTGGCCTGAAGTATAAAAGCTCTTGGTATTTCCACCAGCACATTCCACAGCTCATCATGATAACATCAGCTTATCTCTTAGTATGTTTCTTTGGTATCAGAGAGACTTTGCCCTTCAGAAAGCTGTAGTTGTTTGCCCAGCAGCCTAAGACAGTATACACTTACAGCTGGCACTAAATGGGAAATACCGTTGACTTACACTGGATTAGAAGTGAGAGTATTGACATTGATGCGGTGTCATATACAATTTTCAAACCACAGTGGTACTTTTTTTTGTTAGTCCAGCATTAACTACAATGTTAAAAAAAAATTATAATAATAATTCCCATTAAACAAAATAGTGGTAGATGTGCTTATACCTCAAACACAGGGCCAATGCCAAGGAAGCAAACAAACAAACAAACATTACCTTGAAACAATTTAGATTTTTTTCATTCTGGAATAACTGATAATGACAAAGATTATATTGATTTATGAATGCAGTGTTTACTATATAAGTCCATGTAATATATGGGAATATTTAATTTTTTGTATATTTTAATTTCAGGTTTGCTTATTTTGTATTTGTATTTATGTGTTCAAACAGACAGAGTAGCCAAACCCAGCATTTCCTGTAAGATGAATAATGGCAGCAGCGGCTCTGACAAATCTGTAAACGAAGCCACACTGATGTGCTCTGCAGACTCCAGTGAATCTCAGTCCTTGATGTTTGAGTGGAGCCCACGTGGAAAAATTCATCTCGGCCCAATATTAAAAATACTTGTAGGGAAAGAGTATGACGATGAAGTATACAGCTGTACTGTGAGCAACCGTTTGTCCAAAGAAATGGCAACATTCACTGCAAAGGAATGCTACCTTGGTAAGATTTTACTTAGCCATTAGCTTCACTATATGCTTATAATTTATTTGATGGAATTGGACATTTAACCAGAATGCTTGCTGGAACTGTTTTGTACAAACTACTGTTATAAGCGCTTTACCCCACTGAGAAATGATGAAGAAACAGAACTTGTGCTATTGCACTGATAATAACAGTGACTTTAATCTCAAAGAATGGTGGTGTGTATATATATATATATATATATATATATATATATATATTTTAAACTTTCCCTTAATAAAAGTAAAAATAAAACTAATGATTATGTTTAGGGAACACATCTTCACTCTATTATCAGTCATGTTAATGGAAAAATGTAATTAATTGTGTTTTGTTTTTTATTAATTACATATCCATTTAGCCTTTGATTGTATTAACGAGGGAGACTGCAGAGTTCATGTGGTCTAGTTTTATGTAAATGTAACCATATTGCTGATGTGTATGGCTGCTACATTTAGTGTACTTAGATTTTTGTGCTTCTGTTTTTTTTTTGTTTTTTTTTATGCAGTTAACAGGTCAGCTGGACTGAGTGATGGAGTGAGTGCTACTATTGGCCTGATAGTAGTACTCTGTGTTTTGGGTGCTTTGGGCGTAGTATACTGCAAACTAAAGCATAAAGGTATAGTAAAACAACAATTAATAAAAATTACAACTTCTCCAGAGAAAATGAACCCCAAATTATGAATTAATAAATATTTTGTAATGAAATACAGAAAACAATATATTCAGAGATGTTTTTTAAAGCTGTGGTTAACAGCTGACAGCTAGTATAATAAATTCTCCAGGACTCAATGCTTTTTTCGTGTCTTGGAGATCAAAGGTTTAGTCATACCAACAGTATGTTTATACAGTAAATCCATTTACTGTATGTGCAGTATTATTTAAAAGCTACTGGGTTTTAATGACTCTAACCTTCAGTGTTCAGTAAGAGAGAAATTGCTTCTTTGTTATTATTTCACTTCTCTCTTTATTCCAGCGTGCTTTGCAAAAGAGAAAACGAAGGATGTGGAACAACAATCATCTCAAGCAGACGGTATAACATTGTGTTTTACTGAGTGACAATCCTAAGCAATGAATCAATGAAAAAACATTTCTGGAACTAATCGCCTGATTATGTCACTATTGAGACAAAAAACAAGGAAAATAATTTTTTTTTTTTTGTTTTTGTGTTAGTTGTTAATTACCATTACACACCAAAACCTTTATTCAGCAATGATTTCCTTACTTATCAGTAAGTTATATTTTGTATTTCCATCTATTTCAGATTATACATCAGAGCCTCTTCTTAACACATCATCCACAAATCACGTAGGAATGAGGAAAGGTAACTAAAAGGTTCACAAAAGCAATTCACAAAGACTGATCTTGGACTGCAGTTTAGATATATGGCATTATGTAGATTGATATAGTATGTATATGTTGACATTTAATGTGACTTCATGCACTCCTTGTTCTCTGTGTGTGTTCCTATAATAAACAAAGCAGATCAGAATTAGCATGCGTATACACACACACACACACACACAGAAGTTATTTATAATCACTGATCAAGGGTTCAGTGTTGCTACAAATTTATTTTTCTGTTTGGAATTCATTCCTTACAGGGATTGTTAAGAGTTATGCTGGAATGTTTGAGCAAAAACAACAAAAAAAAGGTAATTTTTCTTTTTCTACTTCTGTTAATTGAGCACAACAGTGAAATATGATCCTCAAATAATCCTGAAACACTAACTTTTCAATCTTTTCATTCATTTTTTTGTATTAAATACAGTATTTTATCTTTAACTTCCTGTTTTGCCATTTTTTTCAAAAGTGGCTTTAAATAGTAATCAGTTCATAAAATGAAATGAAGTTTGTTTTTTTTTTTATTGAACAAACAAATTTTTAGTACTAGTTGTAAATCGCGACAATATGTCTGACTTCCAAATACCAAAGTATCTTTTATATCATATAATCTCCTTTAATTTTCTTTTTTCTGTCTCAGGTTTAGAAAACAGCAAAAACAAGCTTAAGAAAATTCAGTTTCCTGTGGCTAAAAAGCCCACATTTAATGGGAATCTTGCTCGAAACGTTAAAGGAGAAACTAATGCATAGAAAATATGTAAATTCTCCCTCTTTGTGTTATTATTATTATTATTATTATTATTATTATTATTATTATGTTATAGTTGATATCTTGTTAAATAGCATTGTATGTTATTTGGATAACACTGGAGAAGCTATTTTTAATGTTCAGACTATTTATCCAAAATGAATGGTTTACCCTGCTTGTGGGTCAGTCGGAGACCAGAGTGCAGTGTCACTTCTTGTAGATTAAAACAAGACACCGCTGAGGGGTGCCAACGCTTGGCTGTTTTGAGTTCGTAGGGGGGGAATGGGGAGTGGTGTGTCAAAGTGGTGTTATAGTAAAGTCAGTGAAGTGTGTGAAGCTTGATGCATCTATTGTGTGAATTGAACATCCTATGTCAGATCGTTCTCCAGTTATGGCCAACGTTAAAGTTTTTGTGGATAAGGAAAACTGTATTTATACAAGCATTTGAATTGTTTATTTTAATGCAGTCCATTGCTTTCTTGAGAAATTGCTTTTTGACTTTCTTGACCTATTTTTAGCTCGTAGCCTTTGGTAAATAGGTTGTTCACCTAATTTATCTTTTTCTTCTTCCAGCTACTCCATGCAGTGTTTGCCACAGTGGCTAATCTGCTAATGCAAAATCTTATTTTCATTAATAACTTTTTTTTAGTTGAATGCCATATTTGCTTTCAATTTGCAGCTTCATAAAATGTTTTTTGCCTCAAAAATTTTTTTTCAATAGGAATAAGTTTATAAAATTAAACATTAAATTATATCATTATTATATTTTATCATATTTTAACACTTTTTAACTGGTTTTTAAGCACTACTTCTAAATAATGCAAATGTTTCTGACTCCCAGATTTCAAGGTAGTTTTTAAATCATTTAATCTCATAAAGTAATGTTTTTCTGTTTCAGAATTAGGAATCAGCAAAGATGTGCATAAGAAACGTGGACCCCCTGTGGCTATAAAGCCACCTTGTCCTGTGAATTTTGCTAGAAACAATAAAGTCACTGAAATAGAACCACGCCAAGAACCTCTGGAGAAAAAAGGCTTGGAGTGTGGTCAACTGGAAGAACGTAGTGGGACCACAAAGCCTGATCTGCAAACATCCACTGGTTCTGAAAAGCCAGGTTTGAAAACTAAACCAGTTAGTTTCAGAATAGCCTCGAAAAAAAGCAGCGAGCAAGACAAAGCTTGACTTCTGAATGATAATAATTAGTCTGTCAAATGTGTGGCTGTTTTTACTACATTAGGTATTTAATGCTTCAGACATTTTTTTTAAGTGTTTTTTGCATTTTGTGTATTTTATTTATTTATTTATTTTATTATGTGATGGTGTGACAGACTGTACAAAAAGTGCAGCAGCAGTTTCATTTAAGAATGAAAAATAACCTGAACCAGTGGTCATACTTTAAGAATTAGAATTGCATTGCTTAGTTTCAACAGGCAAAACTTTATCTATACAAGCACATGTTTGAGATGAAAGAGTGGCTTCATTTAGTTAAATGTATTATTTATTTTAATGCAGTCTGTTGCTTTCTTGGGAAATGTTTTCTTGACTTTCTTGATACATTTTTAAACTTCAGTGGAGTAATATTAGTTTACTTTAAACCAAGACTCTCTCCAAACCATTTAGCTGTTCTGCCATTTTTAGTGCACTTTTTAAACATAATTTTTTTCTTACTCTTTGTTTCAGAGTCAGAGAAAGAGGAAGATGAAGAAGCACCAAACATGACACCTGCTGATAAACACAAGGGAGAAAAACAAGATGTCATCACAGATCAGGTCACCAGAGAAACTAAAGAGGAAAATGAATCAGATATCTTGACAGAGGAGGAAAAGTTGCCTACCACTGATGAACAGACAGGTGCAGAAACAACAGTAATAAACTACATTTTCCCCCTGGTACAGAAAGAATCACACTTTGGAAAAGACACCAGAAAAATAACGAGCATACACATTTCTAAAGGTAACAATGAATCAGTTAGCGTAGGTGTCCAGGAAGAAATAGATAAGTGAAACAGCCTGCCTTTATATGAAGTAGCTCTGTGCAACCTCAGAGCTCCATAGCATCAAAAATAGTGAACACCTGTACCATTCACTGCTCCTCTCACAGTGTACAGGCTGTCCTTGATACAGTAAGGATAGAAGAGACTCCTACCTCCTTGAGTGTGTTCTTGATTTGGTCAGATGTTGTGAGAGTGTGTTTCTTGACCAAGCAAGGAATTTGAAATCATCCACTTCAGTTTTCTTCCATGGTCTTTCAGGCCTTTTGGTGTTGCCAAGCTGGCCAGTGCATTTTTACCTTTCCTGAATATACTAGATTGTTAATTTGAGCACTCCTGAAACTTTTGCTATCTCACTAATAGGTTTACTTCGATATTTCAGCTTAAGTATGGCCTCCATCGCCTGCAGAAATATCTCTTTAAACCAAATACAAGTTCAAGACTTGGAATCAACTCCAGATCTTTTCTTTGCTTAATTTCGCATGAGATAGCAAGGAAACGCCTCACCTGGTCATGAAACTGCTTGTCAATCAATTTTCCAGTTATTTTGAGCCTCTGAAAACGGAAGACTTCTAGACTTTACTGCAAATGATCACACCAGTGAAAGATGATAATCCTTAAATGTTTTAGACAATCAGTTTTGGTAAATAGGTTGTTCACCTAATTTATCTTTTTCTTCTTCCAGCTACTCCATGCAGTGTTTGCCACAGTGGCTAATCTGCTAATGCAAAATCTTATTTTCGTTAATAACTTTTTTTTAGTTAAATGGAATATTTGTTTTCAATTTGCAGCTTCATAAAATGTTTTTTGCCTCAAAAATTTTTTTCAATAGGAATAAGTTTATAAAATTAAACATTAAATTATATCATTATTATATTTTATCATATTTTAACACTTTTTAACTGGTTTTTAAGCACTACTTCTAAATAATGCAAATGTTTCTGACTCCCAGATTTCAAGGTAGTTTTTAAATCATTTAATCTCATAAAGTAATGTTTTTCTGTTTCAGAATTAGGAATCAGCAAAGATGTGCATAAGAAACGTGGACCCCCTGTGGCTATAAAGCCACCTTGTCCTGTGAATTTTGCTAGAAACAATAAAGTCACTGAAATAGAACCACGCCAAGAACCTCTGGAGAAAAAAGGCTTGGAGTGTGGTCAACTGGAAGAACGTAGTGGGACCACAAAGCCTGATCTGCAAACATCCACTGGTTCTGAAAAGCCAGGTTTGAAAACTAAACCAGTTAGTTTCAGAATAGCCTCGAAAAAAAGCAGCGAGCAAGACAAAGCTTGACTTCTGAATGATAATAATTAGTCTGTCAAATGTGTGGCTGTTTTTACTACATTAGGTATTTAATGCTTCAGACATTTTTTTTAAGTGTTTTTTGCATTTTGTGTATTTTATTTATTTATTTATTTTATTGTTATGTGATTTTGTGACAGACTGTACAAAAAGTGCAGCAGCAGTTTCATTTAAGAATGAAAAATAACCTGAACCAGTGGTCATACTTTAAGAATTAGAATTGCATTGCTTAGTTTCAACAGGCAAAACTTTATCTATACAAGCACATGTTTGAGATGAAAGAGTGGCTTCATTTAGTTAAACGTATTGTTTATTTTAATGCAGTCTGTTGCTTTCTTGGGAAATGTTTTCTTGACTTTCTTGATACATTTTTAAACTTCAGTGGAGTAATATTAGTTTACTTTAAAGCAAGACTCTCTCCAAACCATTTAGCTGTTCTGCCATTTTTAGTGCACTTTTTAAACATAATTTTTTTCTTACTCTTTGTTTCAGAGTCAGAGAAAGAGGAAGATGAAGAAGCACCAAACATGACACCTGCTGATAAACACAAGGGAGAAGATGTCATCACAGATCAGGTCACCAGAGAAACTAAAGAGGAAAATGAATCAGATATCTTGACAGAGGAGGAAAAGTTGCCTACCACTGATGAACAGACAGGTGCAGAAACAACAGTAATAAACTACATTTTTCCCCTGGTACAGAAAGAATCACACTTTGGAAAAAACACTAGAAGAATAACGAGCAAAGAATAGTTTCAGAATAGTCTCGGAAAGACAAAGCCAGACTAGTTTTTCTGAATAATATAATTAATTGTTTAGGGTTAGTTTTTCAAATGTGTGGCTGTTTTTACTACATTAAGTATTGAATCCATCCATTTCCTTCTGCTTATCTGGGGCCGTGTTGGGGGCGGGGGGGCTAGCAGCCCAAGCAGAGAAGCCCAGACCTCCCTCCTTCAGTTCATCCAGGGGGACCTGAAGGCATCCCCAGGCAGGCCTAAAGATATAATCTTTACCACCATCTAACACCTCACCCAAGAGGCACCCAGGAGGCATCCTAGTCAGATGCCCAAACCAACTCAACTGGGCTCCTTTCAATGTGGAGGAGCAGCGGCTTTAAGTCCTTCCCAAATGGCTACACTCTTCACCCTATCTCTAAGGGAGAGGTCAGCCACCTTTCTGAGGAAGCTCTTTTCTGCTGCTTGTATTCGTGATCTCATTCTTTCGGTCACTACCCAAAGCTCATGACCACAGGTGAGATTAGGGACATAGATCGACAGTTTTGCTTTCATGCTCAGCTCCCTCTTTACAATTCAATTCAATTCAATTCAGAGATCTTTATTGTCCCCTAAAGGCATTTTCCCCATAGCCAGTAGTAAAGAAAGAAACATAAAAACAGGTATACCATGACAAAAAATCACGACAAATCATTTAAAAACGTAATCGCTGCCGGGACAAAAAAGTCCCTCGATCTACTCATCCTACATCTTGGTAGTTGAGATCTGTGTCCACAAGGAAGCAACCTAAACTCCTGGTACAATGGGTGGTCTGAATCTGACAGGATCAGTCTGGCCTTTTTCACTGACCTCACCTTATGCAAGTCAGTGCAGTTGCTCAGGGCAATGCCAGCAATTTTTCTGCACACCTTTATTATTTCCAGATGTTTGTTCCTGTTCTTAACATTTAAAAGTCTGAACCAGCAGATGAAATTAAAAGTAAGAACAGACTCAGTAAAAGATTCTCATAAAAGTAGAGTCCACACTGATAAAAATACATCCTCTGATGAGCCATTTTACAAATTGAGTGTCCGTGGGCTTAAAAAGTCAGCCTGCTGTCCAGGAGCGTTCCCAGGTGTTTATAATGGTTAATGACCTCAACAATTTCCCCAGAAATAACCACAGGCACAGTGGCTGCACTGTCTTTTCTAAAATCAATAACCAGCTCCTTTGTTTTAGAATCTCTTTAAAAAAGAGGACTCACACCAGTCAGTGACAGGAACCAACCACCTTGTGGAACATAGTCCATTTGGACTCAATGTCCTCAGACTCCCTCGGAATGCTGTCGAAGATCTGCCGGAGGTGGAAGTTCAAGATCTTGTGGACTGGGGCCTCTGCCAGGCATTCCCAGCGGACCTTCATTATATGTTTAGGTGCACCTGGTCTGTCCAGCATTCTTCCTCGCCACCCAATCCAACTCACCATCAGGTGTGATCAGTAGACAGCTCAACTCCGCTCTTCACCGAGTGTCCAGAGCAGACGGCCACAGATCTGATGCGATTACAAAATTGATCATCGACCTGTGACCTAGGGTGTCCTGGTGCCACGTGCACTTATGGACATCCTTATGTTCAAAAATGGTGTTCCTTATGGACAGACTGTGGTTTGCACAGTAGTTCAATAACTTCTTGATGCATTTTTAAACTTTAGTGGATTGGTTTAGTTTAAACCAACACTCTCTGGTTTTGCCATTTTTTAAACAGACTAATGCACTTTTTAAACATAATTTTTTTCTTACTCTTTAATGCTTGTTTCAGAGTCAGAGAAAGATGAAGAGGAAAATAAAGAAGCACCAAACATGGCAACTTCTGATGAACACAAGGAAAAAAAACAAGATGCCATCACAGATCAGGTCACCGGAGAAACTAAAGAGGAAAATGCAAAGAAAAAAGAAGAAAATGATTCAGATGACTTGAAAGAGGAGGAAAAGTCACCTACCACTGATGAACAGACAGGTGCAGACACATCAGTAATAGGCTACATTTTTCCCCCTGGTACAGAAAGAATCACACTTTAGAAAAAAACACTAGAAAAATATTCACTTCAATTTTATTTATATAATGCCAACTCGCAACAAACAGTCGCCTCAAGGCGCTTTATATGCTAAAGACCCTACAATAATTACAGAAATATTACAAAAATAAGGAGCAAACATGTTTATAAAGGTAACAATAAATTAAAGAGCCTTAACATCAAAACTAATCAACCCTTGTGCCGTTCAATGCTCCTCTCACAGTGTACATGCTGTCCTTGATATGAAAGATACAGACAGAAGGGACTCCTACCTCCTCGAGAGTGTTCTTGGCTTGGTCAGATGTTGTGAGAGTGTGTTTCTTAACCAAGCAAAGAATTTTCAATCTTGTCTTGTGTGGTCTTTCAGGTCTTCTCAACATAGATGCATACTGTTCAGACTAGACCCATCAAATTTCACAGTTGTTCGCTGACTTTTCTATAACAGTACATTTAAATACAATATTTTATCTACATATTGCCACTTAGCTATTATTTTTTTCAAAAGTGGCTTTAAACAGTTTATAATACGAAATGAAGTATTACTATTGATAAAATAAATCATTAACCAAACTCACTTATCAACACTACTAACTACTAACCCCCAACTTATAAGGCAACTTCTATATGTTTTAATGTCTTAAAGCAATATTTTTTCTGTTTTGTGTGTCAGGTTTGGAAAACAACGAACACAAGTCTAAGAACACTAAGCCCCCTGTGCCTAAAAAGTCACATTTTTTAAAAATAATTCAAGATAAAGCTGATGTAAATGCACTCAGAGAAAATAAAGTCTCTGAACGTGATGGTTTGAAAGAGCACAGTGGGGCCACAGAGTCTGATCTGCAATCATCCACTGCTTCTGAAACACCAGGTTTGAAATACCATGTCAGCTAGAGTCAGAATAATTATAGTATAAAGTATTAAGCAAGACAGTTTCTGAACATCAAATTATATAATTGTGATTTTTTTATTAGTTTTGAAGCATGGACCTAAGCATTTCACACTTTCACTGTCATACGTCTGAAATGGGGAGTAAAATATTAGTAGACACACAAACCACCACCAAAAAATAAATAAATAAAAACTAAAGCACAAGCTTTTTGTATAGTCTGTTTGTGCAGTTACACGTAGTGACCTATATTATTTGTCAGAAAGTTGCGTTACAGTGCTCTAAAAAGCACAAATGCCACAAACCGGGTCAAGACGTGAGGTGTGGCAGACAGCAGGTAGCCCATTTAGCACTTACCTGTTACTTAGAGCAGCCCATTGAATAGTGCACAACTTTAAGCTTTCTAAAACTTTCAACCAATACCTACAAAGACAATCCATCCATTCACTTCCACTTATCCTGTTCAGGGCCTATCCCAGCTGACATAGGGTGAGAGGCAGGGTACACCCTGTACAGGTCGCCAGCCTGTCGCAGGGCCAGCACAGAAGGACAGACAACCATCCACACTCACATTCATACCTATGGGCAATCTAGAGTGGCCAATTAACCTAACCCCAGTAAGTGCATGTCTTTGGACTGCGAGAGAAAACCGGAGTACCCAGAGAAAACCCATGCAGACACGGGGAGAACATGCAAACTACACATATAGACAGAGGCCCGGGCTAAGGTGGAATCCAGCCCAGGCCTTCCAGATGGTATTCTCACTGTGAGGCAGCAGTGCTAACCGCTGCACCACTGCCCACAAAGACCCAAATCAAACTGTCTATTGCACCGTCTTGTAAACATGTTTATTTCTACTGTAAAGGTCTACATTTTAATATCAGCGTCTGTGAGGACTGACTTGTTTTTAGAGTCACCCTCAAGTGTCAGTTTGAGGAACTGCAGTTTTTTGCACTTCATGAGTGTTGGTAGTTTCCTCCAGCATTTGGTGACTGTTGGATGAAATTTATTATAAACTTTCAGCTGTACTTCCATAAACGAGTTTAAACTTATTTTAAAAAAACCAAAAAAAAACATTACTGCGATCTAAGCTTTGTGTTTGGTGCTGATTAGCAGATGAAAAGTTCTAATAGAGAAGATGGAAAAGATTTAACATTCAAAACAAAGACATATTAACAGTGCTATTATGATCATCTAAGCCTTTCAGATTGATAAATAAAGCATTCTGTTGATGAAATAAGTCAGTAACTAACTTCTCAGCACTATTGACCCCAAACTTCCAAGGCAGCTTCTATATGATTTAATGTCTTTAAACAATATTTTTTCTGTTTTGTGTGTCAGGTTTGGAAAGCAACAAAGACAAGTCTAAGAAAACTAAGCCCCCTGTGCTTAAAAGGTCACCTGCTTTTAGAATAATTAAAGATAAAGCTGATGTAAATGCACTCAGAGAAAATAAAGTCTCTGAACGTGATGGTTTGAAAGAGCACAGTGGGGCCACAGAGTCTGATCTGCAATCATCCACTGCTTCTGAAACACCAGGTTTGATATGATACCATGTCAGCTAGAGTCAGAATAGTTATAGTATAAAGTATTAAGCAAGACAGTTTCTGAACATCAAATTATATAATTGTGATTTCTATTAGTTTTGAAGCATGGACCTAAGCATTTCACATTTGCACTGTCATACGTCTGTTATTAGTCCTAAACAAGGAGTACAATATTAACACACACACATCCCCACCCCCAAAAAATAAATAAATAAAAACTAAAGCATAAACTTTCTGAATGGTGTGTTTGTGTCATTACCACATAGTGACCTATATTATGTGTCAGAAAGTTGCATTAAAATACTCCAAAAGGCAGAAATGCCACAAACAGGGTCAAGAGGTGAGGTGTGGCAGACGGCAGGTAGCCCATTTAGCATTTCACTGGTACTTAAAGCAGCCCATTGAATAATGCACAACTTTAAGCTTTCTAAAACTTTCAACTAACAGCTACAAAGACTCAAATCAATTTTTTTATTGCACCATCTTGTAAACATGTTTAGTTCTACTGTAAAGGTTCACATTTTAATATCAGCATCTGTGAGGACTGACTTGACACCCTCAAGTGTCAGTTTAAGGAACTGCAGTTTTTGGTTGGTAGTTTCTTCCAGCATTTGGTGACTATTTTTAAAGGTGTTTGCACTTTTTAAATATAATTTTTTCATACATCTCATATTGTTTGTTTCAGAGTCAGTGAAAAAGGAAGATGAGGAAGCACCAATCACAGCACCTGCTGATAAACACAAGGAAGAAAAACAAGATGCCATCACAGATCAGGTTGGCGGAGAAACTAAAGAGGAAAATGAAAAAGAAGAAAATGACTCGGATGACTTGAGAGAGAAGAAAAAGGCCACTGATGAACAGACAGGTGCAGAAACAACAGTAATAAATTACATTTTTTCCCCTGGTACAGAAAGAATCACACTTCAGAAAAGACACTAGAAAAATATTAAATTCAATTCAATTTTATTTATACAGCGCCAAATCACAACAGTCACCTCAAGGCGCTTTATATTATATGCTAAAGACCCTACAATAATTACAGAAATATTACAAAAATAATGAGCACACATGTTTTTAAAGGTAACAATGAATTAAATAGCCATAACATCAAAACTAGTCAACACCTGTACTGTTCAGTGCTCCTCTCACAGTGTACATGCTGTCCTTGATATGAAAGATACAGACAGAAGGGACTCCTACCTCCTCGAGAGTGTTCTTGGCTTGGTCAGATGTTGTGAGAGTGTGTTTCTTAACCAAGCAAAGAATTTTCAATCTTCTCTTGTGTGGTCTTTCAGGTCTTTGGTGTTGCCAAGCTGGCCAGTGCATTTTTACCTTTCAAGAATATACTAGATTGTTAATTTGAGCACTCCTTGCTATCTCTGATAGGTGTTCTTTGGTATTTTAGCTTAATTGTGGCCCCCATCCCTTGCTTAAATGCATCTATTTGGACCTCATTGAGAGTTCCAGTGAAAAGAAACCAAATAAAAATTTTCTTCAGTGGTCTTTCAGGTCTTATGGTGTTGCTGAGTTGGCCAGTGCATTTTTATTTTTATTGTCATAGCCTTGGCATCAGCAGCATCGGCGGCATCTGTTCCACAGAAACTTTAACGCTGGCCATAACTCAAACGGTGTGACCTAGGCTGTTCAAATTCTCACCATAGATGCATACTGTTCAGACTAGACCCATCAAACTTCACAGTTGTTCACTGACTTTTCTATAACAGTACATTTAAATACAATATTTTATCTACATATTGCCACTTGGCTATTATTTTTTCAAAAGTGGCTTTAAACAGTTTATAACACAAAATGAAGTATTACTATTGATAAAATAAATCATTAACCAAACTCACTTATCAGCACTACTACCTACTAACCCCCAACTTATAAGGCAACTTCTATATGATTTAATGTCTTAAAGCAATATATTGTTGTTTTCTGTTTTGTGTGTCAGGTTTGGAAAACAAAGACAAGTCTAAGAAACCTCCCCCCACTGTGCCTAAAAAGTCATTATCTTTTAAAAAAGATAAAGCTGATGTAAATGCACTCAGAGAAATAAAGTCTCTGAACGTGATGGTTTGAAAGAGCACAGTGGGGCCACAGAGTCTGATCTGCAATCATCCACTGCTTCTGAAACACCAGGTTTGAAATGATACCATGTCAGCTAGAGTCAGAATAATTATAGTATAAAGTATTAAGCAAGACAGTTTCTGAACATCAGATTATATAATTGTGATTTTTTTATTAGTTTTGAAGCATGGACCTAAGCATTTCACACTTTCACTGTCATACGTCTGCTATTAGTCCTAAATAAGGAGTAAAATATTAACACAAACACACCCCACCACCAAAAAAAATAAATAAATGAAAACTAAAGCACAAACTTTCTGAATGGTGTGTTTGTGTCATTACCACATAGTGACCTATATTATTTGTCAGAAAGTTGCATTAAAATACTCCAAAAGGCAGAAATGCCACAAACAGGGTCAAGAGGTGAGGTGTGGCAGACGGCAGGTAGCCCATTTAGCATTTCACTGGTACTTAAAGCAGCCCATTGAATAATGCACAACTTTAAGCTTTCTAAAACTTTCAACTAACAGCTACAAAGACCCAAATCAAGTTTTTTATTGCACCATCTCGTAAACATGTTTAGTTCTACTGTAAAGGTTCACATTTTAATATCAGCATCTGTGAGGACTGACTTGACACCCTCAAGTGTCAGTTTAAGGAACTGCAGTTTTTGGTTGGTAGTTTCCTCCAGCATTTGGTGACTATTTTTAAAGGTGTTTGCACTTTTTAAACATAATTTTTTTCATACATCTCATATTGTTTGTTTCAGAGTCAGTGAAAAAGGAAGATGAGGAAACACCAAACACGGCACCTGCTGATAAACACAAGGAAGAACAACAAGATGCCATCACAGATCAGGTTGGCGGAGAAACTAAAGAGGAAAATGAAAAAGAAGAAAATGACTCGGATGACTTGAGAGAGAAGAAAAAGGCCACTGATGAACAGACAGGTGCAGAAACAACAGTAATAAATTACATTTTTTCCCCTGGTACAGAAAGAATCACACTTCAGAAAAGACACTAGAAAAATATTCAATTCACTTCAATTTTATTTATACAGCGCCAAATCACAACAGTCACCTCAAGGCGCTTTATATTATATGCTAAAGACCCTACAATAATTACAGAAATATTACAAAAATAATGAGCACACATGTTTTTAAAGGTAACAATGAATTAAATAGCCATAACATCAAAACTAGTCAACACCTGTACTGTTCAGTGCTCCTCTCACAGTGTACATGCTGTCCTTGATATGAAAGATACAGACAGAAGGGACTCCTACCTCCTCGAGAGTGTTCTTGGCTTGGTCAGATGTTGTGAGAGAGTGTTTCTTAACCAAGCAAAGAATTTTCAATCTTGTCTTGTGTGGTCTTTCAGGTCTTTGGTGTTGCTGAGCTGGCCAGTGCATTTTTACCTTTCAAGAATATACTAGATTGTTAATTTGAGCACTCCTTGCTATCTCTGATAGGTGTTCTTTGGTATTTTAGCTTAATTGTGGCCCCCATCCCTTGCTTAAATGCATCTCTTTGGACCTCATTGAGAGTTCCAGTGAAAAGAAACCAAATAAAAATTTTCTTCAGTGGTCTTTCAGGTCTTATGGTGTTGCTGAGTTGGCCAGTGCATTTTTATTTTTATTGTCATAGCCTTGGCATCAGCAGCATCGGCGGCATCTGTTCCACAGAAACTTTAACGCTGGCCATAACTCAAACAGTGTGACCTAGGCTGTTCAAATTCTCACCATAGATGCGTACTGTTCAGACTAGACCCATCAAACTTCACAGTTGTTCACTGACTTTTCTATAACAGTACATTTAAATACAATATTTTATCTACATATTGCCACTTGGCTATTATTTTTTCAAAAGTGGCTTTAAACAGTTTATAACACAAAATGAAGTATTACTATTGATAAAATAAATCATTAACCAAACTCATTTATCAGCACTACTACCTACTAACCCCCAACTTATAAGGCAACTTCTATATGATTTAATGTCTTAAAGCAATATATCGTTGTTTTCTGTTTTGTGTGTCAGGTTTGGAAAGCAACAAAGACAAGTCTAAGAAACCTCCCCCCACTGTGCCTAAAAAGTCATTATCTTTTAAAAAAGATAAAGCTGATGTAAATGCACTCAGAGAAAATAAAGTCTCTGAACGTGATGGTTTGAAAGAGCACAGTGGGGCCACAGAGTCTGATCTGCAATCATCCACTGCTTCTGAAACACCAGGTTTGAAATGATACCATGTCAGCTAGAGTCAGAATAGTTATAGTATAAAGTATTAAGCAAGACAGTTTCTGAACATCAAATTATATAATTGTGATTTCTATTAGTTGATGTTTTGAAGCGTGGTCCTAAGCATTTCACACTCACTGTCATACGTATGAAATAAGGAGTGAAATATTAGTAGACACACAAAAACTGGAGCACAGACTTCTTGGATGGTCTGTTTATGTAGTTACCATATAGTGAATTATATTGTTTATCAAAACATTGCATTAAAATACTCCAAAAGGCACTAATGCCATAAACAAGGTTAAGACGTGAGGTGTGGCAGACAGCAGGTAGCCCATTTAGCATTTTCCTGTTGCTTAAAGCAGTCCATCGAATAATGCACAACTTTAAGCCTTATAAAACTTTCAACCAATAGCTACAAAGACCCAAATCAAACTGTCTATTGCACCGTCTTGTAAACATGTTTATTTCTACTGTAAAGGTCTACATTTTAATATCAGCATCTGTGAGGACTGACTTGTTTTTAGAGTCACCCTCAAGTGTCAGTTTGAGGAACTGCAGTTTTTTGCACTTCATGAGTGTTGGTAGTTTCCTCCAGCATTTGGTGACTGTTGGATGAAATTTATTATAAACTTTCAGCTGTACTTCCATAAAAGTGTTTAAAACTTACTTTTTAAAAAAAAATAACTATATTACCGCGATCTAAGCTTTGTGTTTCATGCTGATTAGCAGATGAAAAGTTCTAATAGAGAAGATGGAAAAGATTAAACATTCAAAACAAAGACATATTAACAGTGCTATTATGATCATCTAAGCCTTTCAGATTGATAAATAAAGCATTCTGTTGATGAAATAAGTCAGTAACTAACTTCTCAGCACTATTGACCCCAAACTTCCAAGGCAGCTTCTATATGATTTAATGTCTTAAAACAGTATTTTTGTTTCTGTTTTGTGTGTCAGGTTTGGAAAGCAACAAAGACAAGTCTAAGAAACCTCCCCCCACTGTGCCTAAAAAGTCATTATCTTTTAAAAAAGATAAAGCTGATGTAAATGCACTCAGAGAAAATAAAGTCTCTGAACGTGATGGTTTGAAAGAGCACAGTGGGGCCACAGAGTCTGATCTGCAATCATCCACTGCTTCTGAAACACCAGGTTTGATATGATACCATGTCAGCTAGAGTCAGAATAGTTATAGTATAAAGTATTAAGCAAGACAGTTTCTGAACATCAAATTCTATACGTTGGTATTTAGGGTTATTGTACCAGATGTGTGACTGTTTCTCTAACAGTAAGTATTTGTTGCAGTCATTCTCCTGTGCTTTTCGTATTTTGTATATTTTTGGATTTTTAACTGTTTTATAGAAAATGTTAGGCAAATAGTTTCTATTGTCCCTGTGGCACATTTTTGTCAGTTTACATTTTTACCTTTTAAAATAATTATATTTCTTTGGAATACACCAGAGAAGGTTTTATTGTCAACAAAGGACTGGATGGTTACTCTTCATTTTACTGAAGAGCATGCTTTTACACTTTAAATGAGGACTCCTTTGTTTATTGTTGTTTACAAAACAGAAACTAAGCTTATTATTATTTTGTCCTTCCCTAATGTTACTTTATGTTCTTCTTAGCATAGCTAACAAAGTCAAACACAAAAAAAAAAAGAAAAAAAACTAAACTAAACAGGGCTCAGCTATTAAATTTAGAGTTTGTCCTTTGTCTCTGTGTATTCTTGCACTATTAAGCATTTATTTTAAACACCGTCATTGTATTAGATCGACACCATACAAGTAACAAATGGGAGAAGCATTTATTTTTAACCTGTCAGTTATATCCTGAACTAAAGTGTTATGGTTTAGTGTGGGGAGAGCACATCATCACTGAATGAAACACTCACATTGTAATCTTTGTCCTTAGTGTCATGATGCAAAGTACAAAGGGTATGGCATTTATGGTATATATTTAACAGTTCAGTATTTCCTCATAAGCCGTAGAAAAATTAACATAGATCCAAACCAGTGAACATACTTTAAGCATACAAGTTGGAAGAGGGGCTAAATTCAGTTAGCTTTTATTTTGATTATCCACTTTAATGCAGTGCATGTCTTTGAAACTTGTTTCTTGGCTATGACCTTTTTGTTTAAATCTCCATCGAATCAGAGTCGTTTATTTTATCAGGTTGGTTTTGTTTGGGGGTTTTTTTTGAAGATTTATTTTTGGCTTTTATTGTTTTTATGACAGGACAGCAGAGCAAAGGGTAAAGGAGGGATAGAGGGCAGGGAGAATGACACACAGAAACGACCTGGGTCACAATCAAACCCAGGCCCCTGCAGTAACCTTTTGGCACATGGGTCACCACCTCAACCTACTGAGCTACACTGGTGCCTTTGACATTCATTACTAAATATGTTTTTACTCTTTCTACTGTTTATTTCAGAGTTGGAGAAAGAAGCAGACGACAAAGCAAAGTCTGATCCTAAGAATGATGCTGGTGAACTCGTGGACAGCTCCAACTCAGAACAGGTTCCTGGAGAAACTAATGAGGAAAATGTTGGAAAATGAGCACATGAGCAAACTTCAAACCTGTAGACACTTGGGAGAGGACAACCAGCAAGAGAAGGACAAACAGATTTCTGAAGATATCAGTAAATCAGGTGATCTAGGAGATGAAAAAATAACAAGGAAAATGATTGCCTCGTAAAGGCCCTGTAGCCAGCAGAGCCTCAGAATATCAAAAAACAGGTAACAGTTGCAGCAAAACCTTTCTGGTGTTTCTGACAGAGCACATGCTGTCTAGTGTTCCTGTGTCATTTACATTCAATTCTCTCAGAAGAATTATCTTTTTATTTATGAATGCACTCAACTGAAGCACAAAAAAAAAGTATTTTACTCACATTCAAGTGAGTACATCTATTTGCGTGTATGTGATTTCTTCACAGTGAGTGAGTGCGTCCGCACTAAATGTTATTAGATCATTTAGTGGGGTTTGTGATTTAAATCCTTCACTCAAAGGGTACATTCACACGCAGGCCAGACATAACAGACAAGCATGCAGGTGAGGCAGACAAAAGTGAAACCACTAAGGATAATAATGAAGTCCAGTGTGTGGCCTAGAAGAAGAAAAGGAAGATAATCAAAGTCTTAGTGGAGATAAAGGGTGCCCAAAGAAAACTGAAGCTTTTGATTGAAAATGAAGAAGGAAGCATCTCAAAACAGAGGTTGTAATATCATTATAAAGATCCAAAGCACAGCTGAAAAGAGTATAGAGGTCCTTCTGTCTAAGTCAGTGCAAAGACAACCAGATATTTGCTCAGAGAAAGGCCAAAAACAGATTGACTGTAAGAAACACTGAGAACAAAAGCAGACAGTTCTATCACAGACAGGAGGTCCATCTGTCTCGTTTCATTTTTTCAAAGTAACATCATATGAAAGGCCTCCTATAAATCAGTATGCAAGCAAAACAACTACTGAAGATACAACAGAGTGATTGAACTTACAGACCATCAGGGTTGTGCTCAAGGGGGGGGGCACTATTCAGTATGTGCAAGGCTTTATGATAAAGGCTATTCTTCAAAACCCTGTAGTGCCTTCCTGAGAGCAGCAAGTCAAAAAAGATGGCAAAATGGGTGAATCATTGTCCCCAATGATTCTATGGGTTCTGCTCAATCCAGGGAAGGTGGGGGGGCACCTATGATTGTTTGTGCCATGTTGACAAGCCTCTGAAGAGCAGCCTTGTCTGCTGCTGAGCAGTTCCCATACCAGGCTCCAATGCAGTATGTTAAAACACTCTCTATAGTGCAATGATAAAATGACTAATACATTTTTAGAGAGGTTGACCTTCCTCAATGTCTGGAGGAAATACAGTCTCTGGTGGGCCTTTTTCACCACACAGTGGAGTGCGTTGTCCATTCAAATCCCCACTGATGTTAGTGCCTAAAAATTTAAAATGAAGGACCCTCTTGACCTCTTATCCAATTAAAAGTGATCCCTCTGCTTCTGTCTAAAGTTTATTCATTTTTTTTATAATATTCAGCGACAGGTTGTTGACTGCACACCTCTCCCTTAGCTTCCACATCTCTTCTCTATGCAGACTCATCATTGAGGCAACTATTTGTTGTGATTTGGCGCTATATAAATAAAATTGAATTGAATTGAATCA